>NC_135232.1:682154477-682456977 GCF_051348905.1 Ranitomeya variabilis | reverse complement strand
CACTGTGGATTGGATTTTGAGTTTCAAATCTTTTACTAGTATTAATTGGTAAGTGCGCTTCCAACGTTAGGACTCCTAGTTCTCATGTAGTTGGTCTCCACAATATATTCTGGGAAAATCCTCAAGAAATATCCATGTCTACGGAAAAAATGCATTGCAGTAATGTATGTAAAACCACAATCACAGTTTTAACATGTGCTTTTTCTATGCTGCAGCACTACTGAGGAAAACTAAAGTAAATCCGCTGCAAAAAATGTAACCCAGAAAGTCCAATTTATTACAGATTAACATTTGGCCACTGTGGGATTAAAAACAAATTGATGAAAACATACTGTGTGTACAAGGGTTAATTAGAGGAAACATAGCTAAATGATCAGTATCTAAATATGCTATGGTAATGTTGCTTTCTGTGCATTGCAGCATACATTCTCATTACAGTGCATTCATGTTTAATCTTCCTATCCCCGGAAATCATTATTACTTAGTAATCATATGTATCAACAAAATTAATTGTCCAAAAACCCAGAGCTCCACATATACTTCCCCTCTCACAGCTATGTGCTATTCTTACCGCCTGCATTTTATATCAGGATGAGCTGAGCATAACCAGTTAAATACAGAGTTTAATGTCTACATCTGTATTCAATAAACTCCTAAGCTCCCCCTAGTGGTGGATGCAGGCATCCGATATTTTATCATGTATCTATATTGCGCGAGACAAAATTTAAATATGTGCAGCTTTGGGTTTTAAAAACTGAGCCATATATCGTGGACATGTTAAGATATCAATCACAGAATAATTTTTCACCAATTTAGATAAAAAATAATGTTATTATTGATAATTATAATAATAATAAAATGTTTTCAAGCGTGAAAATTCTTTTTAATTATACATTTATATTTCAGCACAAAAAATCCTAACTCATCAAAAAATACACTAAAGCTCAAGAGTTGGCCAACGGTGCCTACTACTTGCTCTTTTTAAGTCTTTGGACAGGATGAATTGGGCTAAGAAATAACTCAAGGTTTAGGATTCAAGCACAGATTTGTAGATACAAATTCATCAAGATCGGTACATTTTCTCACCAGTCTCAATTAAGGGTCCATGGTGGAGTCAGATGCTCCTGATTCACGAAGAGGTGTACGCCTCCTCATGAACCTGGATCGTCTATTAAGTGGCCACTCATGAAGTCTTACTCTTTGGCCTAGGGATCGCCACTGCTCATCACTAATTAGATGAGCTTTGGCGCCATGCCCCGTCCTTCCCCAGCTTGGCAAAATTTGGCAAAGCTGATAAAAACGCTAAAAGTTGCAAAACTTTGTACCAAAATTCTACAACTTTTCAAAGCTTTTAGGCTACTTTTTGGGCAAAAAAAGCTTTGATAAATCAAGCCCAATATGTTTCTTTTAAAATATTGCTTCCCTAAATGATACACCATTCAATGGAGTAGCTCCATATGAAATGTAGGATGGGCACATAGCACCACTCCATGGGCATGGGCAGCATGATGGCTCAGTGGTTAGCACTGTTGCTTTGCAGACGAAGGGTCTTGGATTCAAGTCCCACCAAAGACAACATCTGCAAGGAGTTTGTATGTGTAGGTTTGTGTGGGTTTCTTCTTAGGCAGGCTTGGACTGGCCAGCAGGAGGACAGGAGAATCCTCCGGTGGGCCCCTATGCAGGAATGGGCCACCACCCTCTTATATGAGCAGTACTTGGCACAGCATACTTAATTCTCTATCTACCCCGCTCATTGTTATATACATTTGTGATTGACAATGTCACATTTGTATGTAGCTGAAAAGTGGGGTCCAGGAGTTGGTTACTGGTGGGCCCTTGGCATCCGAGTCCGACACTGCTGATAGGGAACATAGATAGTGAGCCCCAATAGGGACAGTGCCGATAATGTCTGTAAAGTGCTGCGGAATATGATGGTGTGATGAAGTAAGCATAAATAAAATAATATATCTGGTAGATCGTACTTTACAGTCCAAAAACACTGACATTTCATTGATTTGTACCAAGCTGCGGTTGTCACTTATTCACACCCATGTATTTTATTTCTTCTTTTTATTTTTTTTTAATATCCTTTTGGTGGAGGGGGGTCTCATTTCTAAATTATTAGTGGATGTAAAATGTGTGCTTGTTCCAAAAACGTTTACAAAATTTGTATACAATTTCTCAAAACACTTTAACCATAGCTTAACACTAAGTGAATGAACACTATTTTTTTTCTCCCCAGCAGACAGAAAGAGCTTCAAATCCCCTCCCCAGGAATCCATTGTCCAGTCCTCAGGACTTGGGAGATCCAATTTGTCTACAGCGCTTTCTAAACGTAATTCGCATGCATTATCTTATTTAAAGAATACTGCGGCTTGGACGTTGTGTATCGGGTTACAAATCATTTTATCCTGAGAAACCAAAAGAAACCCAGCAGAACATTTACTCGACTTGCAACAATAAAGTGCATAATGCATAAATTAAAAAAAAAAAAATACACAAAAGAAATGCGTAAACTGATCATGATCTTAAAACAATCTGTTCTATTTTTTTTTTTTTTTTAGAACTGATTCATTAATTCTATTATTATTTATCACAAAGAACAGATTCAACATGCGAATCCAGCATTTACTAGGATTCATATGTGGAAATGAAATTTAAAAAAAAAAAAAAATTAAACAATGTACATAAATATATATATTTTTTAATTTTGTATATTCTTTTAATCTTTATATTCCTTTGTTTTTTGTTTACCTACTATTATTTCATCTTGTCTTTTTGCGCATTATTTTGTCAGTGGTTTATTCCAAGTGAGAGGGACATCTTGAAGTAATCAGAAGCTGAAAAGGACTCGTCCCCCTGGCATCTCAGGTTAAATAAGGCGCTCTAGGAAAATATGGTGGGCCCATTACAAGAAACCTGATCTGTCTTCATCAAGACTCCAATTGCCATTGCATTAGGATTGATTAGAGACCAGCAGTACCGTAATGACCCAGGGAGAGGGGCAGCATGGGACCTCTAATGGCAAGATCTCATGGGGTGGGTGGGGGGGCTGATAGTTTTAGGTTACCATGAAAATTTATATTTGTTTGCATATTTAGCTAAGCAAATCAGATATCATGAGAATAAAAGAAAATTCCAAAATTGGGAGTGAGGAGGAGGAAAGGGATAAACGAATTGCTAATATCTCCCAACGGATTTACTGTATAATTAGTTACATATAATAAGCCATAACAATAGGAAACAAACAAACATAGTAGAAAAAACAATTCTTATTAGTTTCCAGGGGCACAGATAACAGAGCCCTCCAACATTTGGGTCAGACAGAATAGTTGTGGTTTTTAGACCTGTAATTTAGTTTTTTTTTTACAACCACTGCAAAAAAAAAAGTGCAGAATTCTACTTTCTTTCTTAGGCTCGCTGCTCTGAGACAGGGTGTGACCACAGAAAATGATTTGAGGGGTCTACTGGAGGGCAAGCCAGAGCTGAATTTTTCTCCTAGAGAGTCAACAAAAATGAGTTTTTATTATACTGTGACTGAGCATAGATTATGGGGGTCACCCAGGCAGGAGAAAAATCAGCCCCCCCCCCCCCCCACAGCAGATTGCCCCTATGCTGGGAGTCACAACATATACACCTCATAGAGGGGCATTCAGTGAAGTTCACTGCATAATTAACTCCATCTTTCCTAGCCAAGTTAACTGTTTATTTAGTGTCACATACTATTACCATCAGCAGCCCTTCTCTCCGAGGAAAATTAGCTCGCAGACTTCACCCTGCAAGGGCAAATTCTTCCTTCCTTTACTGCTGGAGGGGGTTTTTCTTTGACCAGTAATTAAACAGTTAAAATGACCATGGAGCGTGTCTCTTGAATGCATTGTGCCTGCAGATATTTATGAAAAGATCTCAATGGCTGCAAAATAGACTTTGCTTCTTTATATATATAAAAAAAATCGAGAATTGATCAAGTGCCACGTTCACACGGTCAGTATTTGGTCAGTATTTTACATCAGTATCTGTAAGCCAAAACCAGGAGTGGGTGATAAATGCAGAAGTGGTGCATATGTTTCTGTTATACTTTTCCTCTAATTGTTCCACTCCTGGTTTTGGCTTACACATACTGATGTAAAATACTGACCACATACTGACCGTGTGGAGCAAAGTGATCCCAAATATAGGCCATGTTCTCACAGAGCGTAAACACTGAGTTTTTTTCCACTGAGGTTTTTTTTTTTTTGCAGAAAATCCGCTGCTTTTAACATTTCAAGCAAAGTACATGTGATCATATAAAAACTCCTGCCCTTGTGCATTATTATTTTTTTCTTTCCTACAAAAAAATGTATATAAAAAATGCAGAATGTAAGTGCAGCATTCAGTCTGCAGTAAAATAACCAATAGAAAATGTGGCTTCAAATCTATAAAAAAAAAAAGGCATAAAAACAGGGAAAGTATATTAAAAAGAATTCAGAGCACATTGTTAATGTGTAAATGGTGTAGACACCTGCAGAAAAAAAAAACAAAAAAAACGAAACAGTAAAAAACAGCATTTTTGTATATGGGAACATCCATACAATAAAATGTGGTTAAATGGCCACTAAATTAATTATATGTGCAGAATATTTTATTTTTCACTTATGCCCTAATTGTGAAGGCCAACTATATTTATTATTGCATTTACAAAGACACAAAATAAAACTTGTTCTTTGCAATTTGTAAAGGCATCTCCCATACATGCTACGGTACGGTATTATGGTTATTGGGCGCAAACTGAACATAATAATAGGACTGTTCAATGATAGTGATGGGGCCTGTTATAGCCACTCAGCCTGAGCTGCAATACTGGATGCTGCCTGTGTAAAAGAGTGGCGCTGTTTGTTTTTTGTAATCTTGAACAGGGCTTTGTAACATAGATGTACTATCCTGTTTTCTATAAATCACTGCTATGTCAGGATGCTATTTGTTATAGTTATGTATTCATGAGTACTGAACAATTAATTAATTAGGTCTAAAATACAACCCATCCTGGATATCTCATCATGTAAAGTGTTCTACAGGCAGAGGTTACTTTTCTACAACTTAGACAATTATACACAAAAAGGAGAACACCCACTGGAGAGAGGGACAAGAAGCATCCGCAGACAGCTCCACTGGGCCTTTCCCAGCTCTGCAAACTCTGGCAGGAGTGAAGCCTACTGGTAAAATATCATTTGGTCCTTCCTTACTTCTAGTATTTGGGCACCATTTTATTAAATTGTAGGCCCTTATTAATGTTAAATTCTCTTCAAATCGAATCCTTTAGCTAGTATTAAAAATGTCGCAATGAAATCTATGAGGCCAGAGGCTGAGAAGGTGACCTAAAGTTTACTCTCTCCTGACTGCTAATACACCTTTGCACTAATCTCTTGAGCAGCATCCCAGTTGCCTTTAGGCTGTGAGGAGCATCTAGAACAATGGCACCAGCATCTCCAAGTCACCCAGGACAAATTGAGGAGGCTTCTGGCCACAGCTTTCCTTCAATCACCTCCTCAGTTCTGTTTATACAGGTGCCTACCTAGTAATTACCTCCAGCTCATTAAAGTGTCCACTCTAGTTTATAGATTTGCTGTATTATTTTTATTCCAGGACACCGGCAGCCTTCAGATATATGTTAAAGGATTGAGGAGGTTATTTAGAAAGAAAATACAAGTGCTTATTGTTTTGGTGTCGGGCTGCCTATGTCACAGGCCTGGCTGGTGGGCAATGCACCACTGCTGGAGAGCGGATCGGGTGTCACCCTGCAGATTCCCACTACAGATAAGGAAATGTGATCTAGTTTGCAGAACAGCAAGTGGTTGGGAAGAAGGAGGAAAAAAAACCTTTCAAACACAAAGCTCATTTACTAATGGACTGGTTTTGTGTTACCCAACCCAATGTACGGGAATGGCCAAGAGATAAATAATCTGCTCCAGGAGCTCCACATCTAATTAGGCTGCTCTAGTGTCCTCTGTGCTGGGCTGTGTGCACAGGGTCGGATGTATTTTTAGCATAGTCTGCAGGTACACCATATCATCTGCATATATACTCAGAAGGGTTGCACAGGGCAATGTGCCGCAGGATTAAAATAAAATACAAAATTAAAATATATATTTATACTTAAAAAATAATAATAATAAAAATTATATATATATATATATATATATATATATATATATATTATTCCTGCTGTATATGTGTGTGTATATATATATATATATATATATATATATATATATATATATATGTCAACATTAATGAAATATGAACATTTGATGAATCTCTGTCCATACC
The DNA here is from genome assembly GCF_051348905.1 of Ranitomeya variabilis. Lineage (NCBI taxonomy): Eukaryota > Metazoa > Chordata > Amphibia > Anura > Dendrobatidae > Ranitomeya > Ranitomeya variabilis. Next base: position 682,450,671 of record NC_135232.1, on the reverse strand, counting down.
CTTTATGTATTGGACCACTATCCCTACCCCTGCCACTGTCTTTATGGTGTTACAATAGCATTTTGGATCAGGACATGCATATGTTTTTATTGCATTGTTACATATATATCTGAATGTACATTATTATTGTGTGGTTACTTATATAAATTGTTAGTGCATTATTGTTGCATTTTGACATAAGCATGATATGTTGTGTGCATATTTCACTGCCTTGTTTGATTTATTTGCATTGTGAGACTTTGGAACTACATTTTCAGAATGCATCTGCACTTGTATCTCCTTTTCTATCATGCAGCATCTTTCAGCCAGCATCGCACAAACAGCAAGATTTCCCAGCATGCCAAATACTTTATAAAAATTGATTGCCAATTTTGGATGTGGCAAAATATATATATATAAAAAATTTCTATGAAACTGGCATGAAAGTAAGAAACTAGCAGTTCCTCAGCCTGTGAAACATTTTTGCAAGCATAGAATTTAAAACTCGGTGCATGTAATATTATACCATTGCAATGCACAAACACACCCACCATTAAATAAATATAACATTATATATATATATATATATATATATATATATATATATATATATATATATATATATATATATATATATATATTATACACACACACGTTACTTATAATGAATTGGAAGCCTCCAGCATATACTAGTATAACATCAATCTGCATAAAGTGCCTGCACCCCTGCAGTGTGTCGGATGGGTGGGATCAGGGCTGGCGGTGCCCTCCCGGAGGGGGCAGGAATGTGCCCTCTTGGAGCAGTTGATCGTTATTGACAAGGCAGCTGTGGCACCGGAACGACTGTGAAACCTGCTCCCGATTCAGCTCAGCTCATACCCAAAAGTCTGGAACAAGTGCGCAGAGGAGACCCCCAGCCCCTTCCTCCCAAAATAGGGATACTTCCCTGCAATCCTAGAAACTATTCTGCGACTTTATAGGGGGCAGGATATATGCTAATTCCTGGAAGACTTCAGGACAACCTAAGCCGCCATCCGTGCTGACAGAGATGAATAGGTGATTTCTAGCATGAAGATATCGAAACGTTGGCTACATTCTATATAGCCTCCAGAATGACCAGTGGTACACCGTAATAAGTATTGCATATTTGTCAGTGTTTGTAAATATTGATTTATTAATAACATGAATAAATATTGATTTCTCAACCTGTTAAGTGTCAACAATCTGCCCTAAGAAAAGTAGTTAAATGGCCATTTAGTACTTTCAGACAATGACAGATAAATATCCACTTCTCCCAGCACCTCTGTGTTCTCTTATCAGAGACCATTGTTCTCCTCTTATTGCCTGCCTTGCTACCAACAATACATTATTACCTTTGTTTACAAAAGCCTAATTGTTTTTAGGGAACTTTTTTTTTTCATAATTGCTTTCAAGTAAGGTGTGCAAATGAGGATTAACATAATGAGACTGGGAACTCCTTGTGCTTAATGCCTTGGTATCCTAGACCAAAGAGGGAAGAGGAAATACATGGAATTTTGCCGGAATTGTTGTGTTGTTTATTTAGTAGGAGATATTAGATAGGGCACTTATTAGTATAGCTCTAGTGCAAAAAAAATAGTATGAAGTTCTCATAAGCACACTGGCAATGGAAACATAAATACAAGATCCATAAATTCTAAAATATACAAGCATTATATATATATATATATATATATATATATATATATATATATATATATATATACAGTATATGCATACATTAAACAGATATATCATGTTTATATACTTTAGAATGTATGGTCATTGTATATCTGCAATTCTTACACACACACACACACACACTATGTAGATATGCACACTGAAGATATAGATATATATATATATATATATATATATATATATATATATATATATATACACACACACATTTTGTACACATATATACTGTTTGCACACACCATACATACACATAAATAAATATATACACACACATATTATGCATAACTTGTAGAGCTATAGACGAATCTAGATCTATATGTCTATCTATCTATCTATCTATCTATCTATCTATCTATCTATCTATCTATCCCATATCTATCTATCTCATATCTATCTATCCCATACCTCTATTTCTAACTATCTATCTATCTATCTATCTATCTATCTATCTATCTATCTATCTATCCCATATCTACCTATCCCATATCTATCTATCTCTATATCTATCTCTCCCATATGTATTATCTATCTATCTATCTATCTATCTATCTATCTATCTATCTATCTATCTATCTATCCCATATCTATCTATATATCTATCTCTATATCTACCTCTCCCATATCTATTATCTATCTATCTATCTGTCTATCTATCTATCTATCTATCTATCTATCTATCTATCTGTCTATCTATCTATCTATCTATCTATCTATCCCATATCTATCTATCTATCTATCTATCTATCTATCTATCTATCTATCTATCCCATATCTATCTCTATACCTATCTATCTATCTCTATATCTATCTACCTATCTATCCCATATCTATCTCATATCTATCTATCTCATATCTATCTCTCTCTCTATCTATCTATCTATCTATCTATCTATCTATCTATCCCATATCTATCCCATATCTATCTATCTATCTTTCTATCTATCTATCTATCTATCTATCTATCTATCTATCTATCTATCTATCTATCCCATATCTATCTCTATACCTATCTATCTATCTCTATATCTATCTACCTATCTATCCCATATCTATCTCATATCTATCTATCTCATATCTATCTATCTCTCTATCTATCTCTCTATCTATCTATCTATCTATCTATCTATCTATCTATCTATGAGAAAAAAAAGGAAAACAGCACAAAAAAACTGAAAAAAAAGTGGACTTTATTGCCCAAATGGCGTGGCAACGTTTCGGATGTAATATCCTTTCTCAAGCCTCAAGGCAATAAAGTCCACTTTTTTTCAGTTTTTTGGGCTGTTTTCCTTTTTTTACTTTTATTATTGGAAACCATTTGACTACTGGTTGGGAAAGCTTTGCATGACACTTGAGGTAATATCAGATGTTGTTGCAACTTTTTTCTATCTATCTATCTATCTATCTATCTATCTATCTATCTATCTATCTATCTATCGATATACATTTAGCCCCTATGTTCCCCATGCTGGCTCTGTCCTGTTTAATAATTCATCCCTATTCATCAGCACATGTTTTATTCATAGCAAGCATTAAGGTAATTAAATACCAACTCACCTGAACTGGACAATGACATTTTTTGATTTTTTTGTTTCCCACAGAGCTCTGCTGTTATAATTGATTTGTGCAGAGATGAGTCTTGGGTCCCCTTAGGTGATACTTGAGAAGGGTCTCATGTTGCAAGGCCCTGGCGTGTCTACCCCCCCTCCTTTCTCTCTTCCCACCCAAGGGCAGCAGCATCACCCCTGCCCTCCCCAGCCTGCGCTCCATGCTCTGCAGCCTGCCCTCCCCACCCTCCCCAGCCTGCGCTCCATGCTCTGCAGCCTGCCCTCCCCACCCTCCAGCCTGCGCTCCATGCTCTGCAGCCTGCCCCCATATGTGCAGCCAATCAGTGTGGACAGCAGTGTGGAGCTTTAAGGAGGCTTCTACCAGAAGAGTGACAAACTAGTGGCAGCTGCACGCAGCATCCCCTGCCCTGAGCAGCCGCGTCCTCTGGTGGGCTCTTCCTCCTGGATGTACCCCCTGTGCCTCACTGTCCCAGTGTATGTGGAGCTCCTGTCCCCCAGGCTTCTGGCGGGGTCTCCAGCACACTGAGCCATGTCTATGCTGCCTTCCTTCGGCTTTACCCAGGAGCAAGTAGCCTGCGTCTGCGAGGTTCTGCAACAAGGGGGGAACCTGGAGCGATTGGGCCGGTTCCTCTGGTCGCTGCCAGCCTGTGACCACCTCCACAAGAATGAGAGCGTCCTGAAGGCTAAGGCTGTGGTCGCCTTCCACAGGGGCAACTTCCGCGAACTTTACAAGATCCTGGAGAGCCACCAGTTCTCCCCACACAACCACCCCAAGCTGCAGCAGCTGTGGCTGAAGGCGCACTATGTGGAAGCGGAGAAGCTCCGGGGGAGACCTCTGGGGGCCGTGGGCAAATACCGGGTGAGGAGGAAATTCCCTCTGCCCAGAACCATCTGGGATGGTGAAGAGACAAGTTATTGCTTCAAGGAGAAGTCTCGAGGGGTCCTAAGGGAATGGTATGCTCACAACCCCTACCCCTCTCCCAGGGAGAAGAGGGAGCTGGCCGAGGCCACTGGACTCACCACCACCCAGGTCAGCAACTGGTTCAAGAACAGGAGGCAGAGGGACAGAGCGGCAGAGGCCAAGGAGAGGTAAGGCTCGCCCAGGGCAGGGGGCACCGCAGGCTTCATGTGCTGGCCCAACTCTTGGGAGAAGGTCCTGTAGGAGCAGCCTGAGCCCCCACATGCCAAGCCCGCATCTGTCCGCTAGACAAAGAGTCCCCAGCATCTCCTACTGCCACACGTGGTTTGCAGTGGGACACTGACCACTAGTCGGTCCGGCACACAGGAGGTTAAAGCAGGTCTTCTGGATGAGGAGAGCAGGGTCCTCCATGTGCCCCCAGTAACGATCTGCATCCCCCCAGCTGTAGGCGGAGGTGGCTGTGGAGGCTGGGGTGTCCTAACTTACCGCACACTCTGCCCGGCTGGCAGGCCGCTAGGCACACACCGACGATTATTATTATTATTATTATTATTATTATTATTATTATTATTATTATTATTACACCTTATCTATGGATAGAAGGTTCCACATCTGAGTGTAGAAAATACCCAGAAGACGGAAAATACAGAGAATATGCAGAACACAGAGAATATACAGAACACAGAGAATATACAGAATATAGAGAATATGCAGAATATAGAGAATCCTCTCCCCTCTGTACCAGTCTGTCATCATAAATTTATGTACTGTAAATGATATCTATAACCCTGTATGTAACCCTTTCTCATGTACAGCACCATGGAATTAATGGTGCTATATACATAAATAATAATAATAAAAAATACAGAGAATATGTAGGATACAGAGAATATACAGAGTACAGAGAATATAGAGAATATAGAGAATACAGGATACAGACAATATTCAGAGAATATGCAGAGTACATGAAATACACAGACTACAGAGAATCTACAGAGTACAGAGAATATGCAGAGAATACAGAATACAGAGAATGTAGAGTACATAGAATATACAGACTACTGAGAATATAGAGTACAGAGAATATACAGAAAACAAAGTATACAGAATACAGAGAATATGCAGAATACAGAGAATATACAAAATATAAAGTATACATAATACAGAGTACAGAAAATTTACAGAGTATACAGAACAGAGAGTACAGACAATATACAGAATTCAGACAAGAGTACAGAGAATGCACAGGATAGAGAGTATAGAGAATATACAGAATACAAAGATAACAGAACACAGAGTACAGAGAATATACAGAATACTGAGTACAGAGAGGACTGGAGAAGTCACTGCAGAGAGCTGGAGAGGAGGAATTTATGCTCTGCAAGACTATCATCACATTCAAACATTGTCACTGCTGCATTCACATTTCTACATTTTACATATCTCACTGCAATATCAGATTCTCTCCAAGTATATCGATCCCATATCTATCTATCTATCTATCTATCTATCTATCTATCTATCTATCTATCTATCTATCTATCTATCTATCTATATCTATCTATTATCGATCCCATATCTATCTATCTACTATCTATCTATTATCTATCTATGTATTATCTATATATTATCTATCTATCTATCTATCTATCTATCTATCTATCTATCTATCTATCTATCTATCTATCCCATATCTATCTATCTACTATCTATCTATTATCTATCTATTATCTATCTATGTATTATCTATCTGTCTATCATTTATCTATATATCAATCTATCTATCTATCTTACTGTCAATCACATGTTTATTAATGTATCTTAATTGATTTGGTCTAAAATATATTCCCATTTAAAATATAACACTTTTTAAGCACAAAATATTTACAGTAACAGAAGTCTGATACATATGAGCGATAGATTGACAGAGAGACAGATAGTAAGTGGCATGTATGTCTTTCCCGATAGATAGATGAAAAAATGGAGGCAGCACACCAATACAGCAAGTTATAAAAAAGATTTACTGACCTATAATAACCAAACACACATATTAGAGGACTGATCTTACCTGGGAGGCCTTGCACCCTATCATTATTATTTTTTCGCTGGTGCTGCCCCTACATTTTCTAGATAGATAATTGATAGACAGATAATATAGAAAGATAGCTAGATATGGAATAGATAGATAGATAGATAGATAGATAGATAGATAGATAGATAGATAGATAAACAAAATAGTAGAAGAGCACAGTTAGGATAGGGTGCAAAACCTCACATTTGCATACCAGTCCTTATGTATAAAAATAAAAAAAAGATTGAGGCAGCACGCCACATTACAGTTGGAAAAACGCTCTTTAATGGCCCATATGGAGACGTTTCGGTCCTAGATGTGGACCTTTCTCAAGATAGATGTTTAGTAGTGGGCAGGCGGATAAGGCTAGTTAATATATATTCATTAGATTTAAAGACACATTAATAGTTATTCTTCTACAACTTCTTATATATATTTCTTATTTTCCTTCTCCAGAGAAAACACAGAAAACAACAGCACATCCAGCAACAAACAGAACCAGTTGTCTCCGTTGGACGGAGGCAAATCTCTTATGTCCAGTTCTGAAGAAGAGTTTTCACCCCCCCAGAGTCCGGACCAGAACTCAGTCCTCCTCCTGCAGGGCAGCCTCAGCCACCCGGGGGGCTCTTCCTACACTTTGAGCGCTTTGGGGGCTTCTCAGGGCGGCCACGGCCTGGCCAGTCACCAGCATCAGCTGCAGGACTCACTTCTCGGACCTCTTACCTCCAGCTTGGTGGACCTAGGATCCTAAACTAGTGATCATCTAGGGACTGTGGTGGAGACACGCGTGGACTGCACAATGATTGTATATAGCGAGACACTTGGTGGTTTCAAAGCTCATCTCATGGTACTTAATGATATGTAAAGAGACTTTTTATATTCCTGTTGATGACAAGACCCCCCATGTCCCCCACCTTCACCGAATGCTCTTATAACCCCCTATAGCTCTTCTGCAATTAGCCAAAGCTGAGGACAGAGGCACTAGGACCCCTCCTCCTGCTGCAGAGCTCCCTGCACCTCCTCTCCATAGGATATAACACTACAGGATATTATCATTATAATTATTGTTATTATTATTGTGCTTTATTTATGAAGATCCGTTTTTTTTTTGTTTTTTTTTGGTTTTCCTCCAAAACCTAAGAAAATCCTAAATAATGGAAAAAAAAACCCACAGAAAACATCTGTGGGGGCTGAATGCTCTTCACATTGTGCGAGTTCAACAGTTTGGAGGAGGTTACGTTTACAATTTTCTTTTTTTTCACAATTTAGTGGTATAAATCGATTGCAAAGTAGTTTATAATAAAATACAGTATTAGAAAACAAAAATGAATAGCGCCTGATGTCTTTTGTCCAAAATCAGGAGTCACTGCGACATTTGAAAAATACTGCGCATATTAGGTAAAAAAAAGATTTTTTTTTCTTCAGTAAACGTCCTTGTAGACATGACAGCATGCAGATCATTTCTATAAGACAGACATGAAGCACTAACTTCAAATATCAAGGGCCTGATTTATATATATATATATATATATATATATATATATATATATATATATATATATATATAAATATATATATATATATATAAATATCTGGTGAACGGTAGTGTATGGTAGTGTAGCAGAGTCTCCTAAATATTCGCACATGTATTTATTTGTTTATTTATTTATTACATTATCACATTGGAAAAAAAAATCGAACCCAATAATGCATTTCCTTATGGAGTGATCTGTAACTGACCAAATAAAGAGTAGTGTCCTTATTAGTGGCACAATTTGCGAATATAATTTACAGAAAGGCGCAAACACTAAAACTGTCAATTTACCTGACATATCCATTCACCATATATTTCTTGTTGATTGGTATTGGAAAAACGATTGAGTGCAGTAACCATAATGTGGTAGTCGTCTGCTGGGCACAGTAAATGCAATAACTGGGAGACCATGTCAGACATTGCTCCAAATCCAAAATGCTAATTAGTTTAATCAAAATAATTAGGTATATATTTGAGCAGGATATGACACAGTTATTACCTTTCTTGAAACTACAAATTTTGCATTTGCATTTATTTTTGTATATAATAATAATAATAATAATAATAATAATAATAATAATAATGATACAAAAGTATTATTGTTAATATTTTACCCTAACTATCTCCAGGTGGCATACATATTTTAGGTTAATGCTGACCCTATTTATTTTTCCTGACTCTTTAGTTATCATCCCACATCCGCAGAAAATGAAGCCCGACATTTCTATTTAGTAAAGAGTGATTTTCTGAATATCGGTGTTAACCTATTTTCTATTATATCAGTTCCGATGGAGATGGTCGGTATAGAATAATATAATATTAGATAATATTTCAAAGATAACTTTCAATAAACAAACCATGATCATAATTGCTACAAAGGTGAAATACATGTAGTCCAGCGTGTATAAATCTGATCGATCGGTGTGTTAGTGTATAGTATATGTCGGAGTATAAATACTGGATATTGTTATGAAAGTTTGTTCCTTTGCATGTTTTTCCACATTTTATTTTTCACAAAGTCAGATGATGATTTACAGTCCAGGTCTCTACATGTCACATCATATACACAGCAGCTCCTCTGCTGCACAACTAGGCAGTTTAGTCTCTGCTGCCCGATCCCGTTGGGTGCAGCTAATGATCCTTTTGTTGGTGTTTTGGGCCATTAATAGATGTTTATATAAGTGACAGCAGTGTTTGCTCTCCGGCTTGGGGACGTGGAGCGATGCCCCCCTCTGCAGGAGGCTGCTGCCCGGGAGTGGGGACCATCCTCACACTTACCAAAAAACAAACACCCCTCACAGGAGGCATGTCAGAGGACTTCTATTAGTTACCTTAGCCACATTTCAGGATAGATAGATAGATAGATAGATAGATAGATAGATAGATAGATAGATAGATAGATAGATAGATAGATCTGGGATAGATAATAGATAGATAATAGATAGATAGATAGATATTAGATAGATAGATCGATAGATAGATAGATAGATAGATAGATAAATAGATAGATAGATCTATAGATAGATAGATATTAGATAGATAGATATGTGATAGATAGATAGATAGATAGATAGATAGATAGATAGATAGATAGATATGGGATAGATAGATAGATAGATAGATATGGGATAGATAGATAGATGAATAGATAGATAGATATGGGATGGATAGATAGATAGATAGATAGATAGATAGATAGATAGATGAATAGATAGATATGAGATAGATAGATAGATAGATAGATAGATAGATAATAAATTCGATAAAGGGGAATTAAGCAAAAATTAAATTCCATGATTAAAAGGAATGGGAAAGGATAACATATATAAAGTAGATATATAAACAGCAGTATGTTGTAAAATAAATTAGATAGATAAATTGGTTAACTGTAGAGGGATCGAAACAAAAATGTAATAACATTATTGAAATGAATATTATAGAATTAAATTTAAATATATAAAATAGGTATATACATAGCAATTCTTAAAATTAAATTAGATAAAATGTGTAGATAGATAGATAGATAGATAGATAGATAGATAGATAGATAGATAGATAATAGATAGATAGATGTAGAAAATTATGTCAGTATGAAAAAATAAAGGACATTTTATTAGCCCATATGGTAACGTTTCCAGGCTTGAGAATGGTTTAGTTGTGGAACCGAAACGTTGCCATATGGGCTAATAAAAAGTCCTTTCTATTTTCATACTGGCTTGAAGTGCTGCTATATCATTTTTGACCAGAGGTTATGTGTCCAAAAACTGCACACCACTAAAGTAATATTTTTGCGAAGTTTCATTTTACCATTTTGTTTAGATAGATAATAGATAGATAAATAGGTGATTAGAAGGCTAGATAGATCGAACTGGATAATAAGTACATACAATTTTAATCATTTGAATAGAATAAAACTCAATGGAGGGAATGGTAACATATTTAGATATATAAAGAGTAGTTTATAAATAATAAAGTATATAGAGATACTGTAGTTAGATAGGTAATGCAGCTATAATAGATTAAATCGTAAACGTACATACACGTCAGATTAGTCCCCTGTGCTCAGTAATAGCAATATCTCCGCATTTAGCAGTGTGTTCGCCCTTATATATGCAGGCACTGAGCTGTCATCCATTTGCTGCTATTAAATCTCATTATTTCCAGCAAGTTCTACTACTGTGCGCTAATTGCCCCCGGAGTAGATAAGTGAGGTCCTCTCACCGCCCGCAGTAAATGACACGATCTGTCCTTCTCCATAATGCCGGTGTACCCAGACTGCCGGTGTATCAGAGCTGGGGGATGGAGAATTGTTAGAGAATGCCTCACATAGTATTAACAACTTAATGATGATTATCGAAGATTTATCGCTTGCTATCTATTATCAAATTACTGTAATTGTTGGGTTTTGCACAAGTTAATCCGATTTTAAACGAAATTTTAGTTAAATTCGCCAGAAGGGAGAGGTGGAGGGCAAAAGGGGTCACAGATCATCGCCCCCGACGAATTCTGACCGACACAACTTCTTCCTTTCCTGATAGTCGCATCTATTAGAGGGATTGCACTGTATATAGGAAGGTAAGGAATCAATATCTTGTATCTAATTATAACATGAAATAATGTGAAATCAGCAAAGCACAGTTTTATTTCTATTACATTCTACGCACAATTACAGGAAAAGTTTATGTCAATGGTGAAAATGGAAGCTATAGTGTATTATTTGTATTGTCGGGACTTCATTTAGGAAAGGACAAAATTATTATTGAGCATTAGGACAGCTGTAATAATCTATCTCTCTCATATCTATCTATCTATCTATCTATCTATCTATCTATCTATCTATCTATCTATCTATCTATCTATCTATCCCATATCTATCTATTCCATATCTATCTATCTATCTATCTATCTATCTATCTATCTATCTATCTATCTATCTATCTATCCCATATCTATCTCTCATATCTATTTTCTATCTATCTATCTATCTATCTATCTATCTATCTATCTATCTATCTATCATCTATCTTTCTATCTATCTATCTCTCATATCTATTATCTATCTATCTATCTATCTATCTATCTATCTATCTATCTATCTATCTATCTATCCCATATCTATCTCTCATATCTATTATCTATCTATCTATCTATCTATCTATCTATCTATCTATCTATCTATCTATCTATCTATCTATCTATCTATCTATCTATCTATCTAAGAATGCCGGCTTCCTATCTGTATGCCCTACATGTTATGTAGCTCAGTGTCATGCCATCTGCTATCGCCGTGTATATACTATATCTAGATGTGACTAGCTTATTATGTATCTTAGAGATATTATGCGCCCTGTTATGTTATGTTACTTTTTACCCTCCTGAAAAAGGAAATGGTGAAATGGGGCCATAGTGCCCAGTGGCCAGGGTGCTCCTGCTCCAGTAGACAGATGGTGTTACAGCAGCCGCCATTACTCACACAACTCTCCGTTTACCAAACACTGCGCTGCTCCACTTTATAGGCCAATTGCACGCAGAACTGTAGACTATAGGGAAGGTTTTATTAATCCCGTGCTTTGTATAGGAGAGTTAACTATTGGTGTGCCGTACCTGCTGCTGGGTTAACCTCTTACATACCAGGCTACCTTGCTGTGTACCAGGAGGGTGGCACTTTTGCATGCCCAGTGGTTGTACCCTACATTAGGACTACAGGCATTAGTACTGTGCTGCTGTGTGTGGAGCTTGCACCATTCCCAGTCTGGCTTCCTGGGCATTGCTCTCCTCTGTACAGCAGGGTGGAATATCTGTAATTATGCTTTCCACAGTCCATTAGAAATGTGCAGTGCATGTAATACCTAGCCAATTTTTTTTTCTTATGGAGGGAAGGAAGTACTCCAATAATGCCCATGACGGAGTGGAGGGCATATTGGGTTACTGGGAAAAGTCAATTTTATGGGGGTAGAGAGAAATGGGAAAGGAGAGAGGGCTGCTCCTTCTCTTATGGCTACAGACAGATTGGGCTGAAGATTTACTGTAAAGATGTAGTATGGGATGAAAAAGGGATCTTTTCATAACAAAAAATAGGGTCAGTTAAAATGATACATACAACTGATCAGCTCATGACAATACAGATTTAATACCCTTAACATAACATGGCTGCCGTCTGTATAAATCTAGCTTGCTATTCCCTTTATATGTATATTACGTGTAATTGATCCATCCTGCTCTGTGAGTAAGTTACACAATTGTTATGTTATTATATTTATATATGGAAGATAAACTGGTCCATGGGGAGCAGTAAATAATGTGTGGAGGAAGAGGAAGCTAGCACTCAGTGTCCAGCCATATATAACAGAGGGACAGTCCATGGCTCCACAGCCACCTGCGGACAAGAGAGGGCAGAATAAGACCCAGTGGTCCCTGGACTATTATTATAGACTTTGCTGGCCACAGATATTAATCACATGGCAGGAGTATTTACTAGTCACTTCCGTATTAGTCCATGAGCCAAGAACCAAATTTGACGATATCGGTACCAAGCGGAGTGACTAATTCTCTTTGGTATTTTTAGGTAGATGCATGTCTGTAGTTTATTTTTTGATATGATAGCCCTTACATATACGTAGCTTATTAACCCCTTCAGCCCTAGGCCTATTTGTACCCAAGTGCCTAAGCCAATCTGACCTGTGCCACTTCATGGGCTAATAACTTTGGAACGCTTTCACCTATCCAAGCCATTCTGAGATTGTTTTCTCGTGACATATTGTACTTCACGTCAGTGCTAAATGGGAGTCAATATATTTTACCTTTCTATATAAAAAAATGCTAAATATTCGGAAATTTTGGAAAAATCGGCAATTTTTTAACTTTGAAATTCTCTGCTTTTTACAAAAATACTGATACCCCCCATAATAGTTATTAATTTACACTCCCCACATGTTTACTTCATATTGGCATCATTTTGAAAATGAAACCTTATTGTTTTACGACGTAATAGGGCTTATAGTTTTATGCGCAATTTTTCACATTTACAGCAAAACCCACTTTTCAAAGGACCAAGTCACTTCTGAAGTCACTTTAAGGGGCTTACATAACAGAAACCACCCATAAATTACCCCATTTTGCAAACTACACCCCTCAAGCTGTTCAAAACTCATTTTTAAAAACTGTTAACCCTTTAGGTGTTCCACAGGAATTTTAGCATGAGCCAAGAACCAAATATGACGATATCGGTACCACCCGGAGTGACTAGATGTAGTATTTGTAACAAAATTTAATCCAAGTTATGTAAATACACACTGAACATGTCATGTGCATATATATATATATATATATATATATATATATATATATATATATATATATATATATGTTACTCCATAATATCTTCAACATCGGACTCTGAATCTGACTGTTGTTCTACTGGCTCGTCTTCAGTACCCTTGTTCTGGCATGTCTGTAATCTGCACATGTCTGTGCACTTCAGGCCATTGCTGAGGCAAGTACACTGAGGAAGTTCACATGACCGCACACACTTGCAGGACAGTAGCTGTATAATAGCTTCTGGTGCTGGTGCCCCTTGCATCCACTTGACAACAAGCTTTCCGTCGTTATCTATCATCCAACCGCAGTCTGTTGGGTTTGCAACCCATGGCTGGCTCTGCAGACTTCTCCTCCAGATCGCAGCCTGGTAGTTTGCACGCAGTGCATGCATGAAACGGCAGTCCTGGCAAGGAGGGAGTTGACTTGACTCTACCACTCCACGTCTGGCACAGAACAGCTGATAACGGAGCCTGTTTACCTCAGTTGTTTGGGTAGTTGGCAGGTACATGTGGCAGGTGATTTCCTGTAACTTCTCAAAAAGTTCGGTAGACACTTCCCATGAACGACCAACTTCCTGAAAGGCATCCTGGTATGTCTTGTTCATCTTCAACTGCTTGAGTGTCGTCATCTTCCCACGGCCAGCGAATGCACTGACGGTGTCACAGCCTGTAAATGCATGCATACCAATCAATGAATCACATACGCTGCCTCCCAATGTTCGGCTCAGAGTGGTGATATCCAGGAATCTTGTCCGGTTCTGTGTACCGCATTTCTGGAACAGGTGGGATGGGATTTTGTGGCACATGCCCAGACACAGGACCATGACATCAGTATCCTCCGAAGTGATGATGACCGACTTGTAACCAGATTCTGCTGCATGAAGAGCATGGAGAAGGAGGCGTGTGTCTGCTTCTTCTTGATTTGACTTAAGGTCAGCAGCCTCTTCCCACTGTTCTTTGGTGATCTTAAAGCAGAGCTGCTCACATGTGACATACAGCTCCTTCTCCTCAAGCTTCTCCCTGTGGTGTTTCGCCTTCCATTCTTCTACCAGAAACTTTATGAGACTTGCCTTGTTGGAGGAACTACTTAGAAGCTTTTTCCACTGCTGGATGTTGTGCCCATGTTGAATGTTCTTGAAATGGATCCCTGTGCCTTCATATCTGTTGACTCTTTCTGTATCTTTGATGGATGTCTCCTTGTAGACGTCAAAGACAATATCAATGCGCTTGCTCTTAGCACCCTCATGGATAGCGCGACTCATTGCTGTGCCTGCTAGCTGGCCAAATGTTGCATTGTTTCCCTTCAGTTTCTGAACCAGGCTCATCCCATCAATGATGGTTGCAGAGGGCTCGGGGATCACTTCTGCAGGACGAGCATTCCTCTCCAACTCCCTTGCGAGGGCAGCCTTGTTGGTCTTGCGGATAGACCCATCACCATTGGCAAGTGCCCATGGCAATGGACCCAGGGGATGAGTCAAGACATCACT
Organism: Ranitomeya variabilis; assembly: GCF_051348905.1. Lineage (NCBI taxonomy): Eukaryota > Metazoa > Chordata > Amphibia > Anura > Dendrobatidae > Ranitomeya > Ranitomeya variabilis. The sequence continues at coordinate 682,435,581 of NC_135232.1, read as the reverse complement.
CATTTGTAGCTTTCTGTTCTCAGCTACAAGTATCATCTGGCCAAATAGGTTTCTGTCAGCCTTCAAAATTACCTCCTTGCCAAGACCTTGTCTGCGTGTCTTCATTTGGATGTTAGAGAACGTTTTAAGTTTGTTCTTCGTCATCTTGTCATGAAACAATGTAGTTGGCTTATCGGTACCCAAACGCTCATCCTTGAATGTTTGATATGCATCCTCTCCTATACTGTATGCCCCTTGAAGGTCTTTGGCTACATCTGGTGGTGCTACAGTCGCTGTTGACAAACTGATAAGTTCACCATTATGCTCTTTGTTGAAGGGGTTCACCCAACCTGTCTCCAGCAGTTGAACGAAAGATTGGACATCGGCTTCATCTCTTCTAATCCTAGACACCTGTAGGTCTGAATGGCTGAAGTCAGTATATTGTTGGCCTACCAGGGCCCTCAGCTGCCTCAAGTACATACTGCGGTACTCTGATGTCAGGTAGAACCTGGAAACAGCTCCAACTTTGAGGCTGAAGCCTTTTGTGCCCCCTGGTGTCTGGGTGTCTTTGTTGATTGTCTCTTCAATGGTCTGGTCCACAGGAATTCGTCCAAAAGGATTCTTGCTACCGATCTGGACCGAAAAGCCACCTTGCATGAAGTATTCATGGACCTCTGGGTGTTCTATGGGCAGCCGAGACATTGTGGCATAGTAATAGGTTAGGTATCGGGCATAGTTGACCTTGTCATAGGCAAAACACCATGGTATCATCTGTCGGATTGCTCAGTGTGTGTGCGTGTGTTGGGGCACCTCAGGGTGTCTTCAAATGTGACATAGCCCCCTAGATTTCTTCCAGTAAAATTTGCACTCCAAAAGTCATTTGGCGCTCCTTCCCTTCCGAGGCCTGCCGTTCCCCAATACTGCAGTGTACGACAACATATCGGGTGTTGTTGTGTTCGGGAGAGATTGGTGAACAAATAGTGGGGTGCATTTTTTGCTGGTACACCTCTTAAAAATAAAAAAATGAGCCTAAAATGACACCTTCATGTAAAAAATGCACTTTTTCCATTTTCTCAACCAAGTGTTTCCAACTACTGTGAAACACTGGTTGGGTCAAAGTGGTCACTATACCCCCTAAAAGATTCCTTGGGGGTGTAGTTTCCAAAATAGGGTCACTTTTTGGGGTTTCCACTGTGGGGGTACCTCAGGCAGCCTTCAAATGTGACATGGCCCCCTAGATTTCTTCCAGTGAATCCGCCACCCAAAAACCACATAGCGCTCCTTCCGTGTTGAGCTGTGCTGTGTGCCCATACTTTAGTTTACGAGTGTTTCTATAAACTGCAGAATTAGGGTAACCAAGTTTGGGTTTGCCGTTAACCCTTGCTAGGTTGCAGGTAAAATTGGATTACAATGTAATATCTGGAAAAAAAATGAAATTTTGAAATTTCGCCTTCATTCTGCTAAAATTCCTGTGGAACACCTAAAGGGTTAACAGTTTTTAAAAATGAGTTTTGAACAGCTTGAGGGGTGTAGTTTGCAAAATGGGGTAATTTATGGGTGGTTTCTGTTATGTAAGCCCCTTAAAGTGACTTCAGAAGTGACTTGGTCCTTTGAAAAGTGGGTTTTGCTGTAAATGTGAAAAATTGCGCATAAAACTATAAGCCCTATTACGTCGTAAAACAATAAGGTTTCATTTTCAAAATGATGCCAATATGAAGTAAACATGTGGGGAGTGTAAATTAATAACTATTATGGGGGGTATCAGTATTTTTGTAAAAAGCAGAGAATTTCAAAGTTAAAAAATTGCCGATTTTTCCAAAATTTCCGAATATTTAGCATTTTTTTATATAGAAAGGTAAAATATATTGACTCCCATTTAGCACTGACGTGAAGTACAATATGTCACGAGAAAACAATCTCAGAATGGCTTGGATAGGTGAAAGCGTTCCAAAGTTATTAGCCCATGAAGTGGCACAGGTCAGATTGGCTTAGGCACTTGGGTACAAATAGGCCTAGGGCTGAAGGGGTTAATAAGCTACGTATATGTAAGGGCTATCATATCAAAAAATAAACTACAGACATGCATCTACCTAAAAATACCAAAGAAAATTAGTCACTCCGGGTGGTACCGATATCTGGCCCGGCTCATGGACTATATGTATAAAGAGGGCCTGTCACTGGGTCAGCTATGGGCAGTGTTTTGCTTTGTTATTATTCTTGCTGCTCCCCAGAGTAGTTTTTTGTAATGACCACACAGCTCCAGAGATATGTGCCTATGTATATATATATATATATATATATATATATATATATATATATATATAATTCTTTTTACCAAGGGGACACGGCTCACAGGATAATAATGCAGAACAGCATAAAGACACCCACCCAGAGACTCCTGTGAACTATGCCCACTTAATAACAAAACAAAAAAATACCACTAGATAAAAAGGCCTGGAACTGTATAGCAACTAAAAAAGTAAAAACAAAAGAGAATATTCAAGGGAGCAGCAGGAATAAAATAAGAGCATAAACTGGCCACCTCTGCCCTGGAGACAGACCCTCTTTAATATCTTGTACATTGGGATGAAGCTATGTGTGTGTTCAGGTCCGAACTCCAGGGAAGAACCGCACTTCAGACTCCAAGATGCAATTGAATTTAAAGGGGTTATCCAGAAGTTTAACATTGATGGCCTATCCCTAAAATAAGTCATCGATGTCTGATCGGTAGGAATACGACGCCTGGCACCCCTGCTGACCAGCTTTTGGTCAGTTCTGAGCTGCACAGCTCAGCCCTTTAGCTGTATAGTGGCAGCCCCAGGTACTGCCCATACACCCCTATTGATTTGAACAGGTGACATATATGCAGTCGGAACCGTGCAGCTATGCAAGTGAGCAGTTCCAGCCGCCACTGATATCGGGAACAGCTGATTGGCTGGGATGTCGGGTGTCGCACCCTCACCGATCGGACATTGATGAACTATCCTTAGGATGGGCCATCAATGTTAAAGTCCCAAACAACCCCTTTAAGGCAACGTTGTAGATCAGATGATCCTTCTTCTGGGCAAAAGTGATCCAATGTCCTGTGCTTAAAGCAGTGCCTATAGAGTGCTGGATCACAAACACCAAAGAGAGAATACCTATGTGGTTCCCTGTCCCCTCATACATGCACTTGGCATAACACATTAGTCTGGCCTGGAGGAGTGCTCCTAATGCTTTCTCTGCAATACACAGACAATCACCATATAGAATGGTGGCAGTTTGTGCATGTGGCTTGTTTGCCATAGTAATAGCTGTGACTGTGCAGTGGAATTAGGGCTTTCTACAGAGGATCCTGCAACTTTTATGACTTTGTCACAGGAGCAAAATAGTAAAAATTGAGGGTCCTCGGTGGTTGATACCTTTTAATGGCTAACTGAAAAGATGGTAACTAATAGCAATTTTTCGAGACTACACAGGTCTCTTCATCACCGGAGTGTGACAGCTTTATTTATTTCTATGAGACCGCCACGCTCAAGTCAGGAGAGTCAGTCCGTGCATTGCAGTCCGTTCTCAGACCAATTTGCATGGACGTCTGTACGAGCCCTAATATTGGAATAAATCAAGCACAAATAAAAGAAATGTATTTAACTAATTTATATCCCCAGTTAAGGGGCAGTCCACACAGTGATTGACAGCTTTGCCTGTATAATGGTTCATTTACACGGGCAGATATTCGTTTATACGATGGCCGATGTGGTCATAACTCATGAGGAGCCAACGGTGACCGACAAGTGTTTACAGCGGAAGAGAATCGTGAATCAATATCCGATCGTTACATCGTAACATCAAACATGGCGCATTGTGCTCCCCAGACAGAAGCGTAGCTGTGTTCATCATTCACATCCCATAAGTGATACTATTTATTGTGAATGCATGAATTCATAAAGTATTGAACAAACATTTCAATTGACACTGTAAAAAGAAAATCTAATTGAATCAGGAAATACATTTTTTTCCCGATAATCACAAATATGTATTTTTTATTTATTTATTTTACTCACTTGTATAGCGCCATTAATTACAGGCATAATCACTGTTGTCCCCATTGGGGCTCACAATCTAGATTCCCTATCAGTATGTCTTTGGAGCGTGGGAGGTCAGAGATGGGCGGGACGCCTACCCGCTTTTTTATAGCCTGACAGGTTCCTTTCCTTCATACACTGATTCAATGGCAGACACAGACAGAAAAGGGCCCTATGTGCAAGAACAATATATGGGCCAATTTCAGCCCAATTGCTTATCATAATGCAAAATCCACCTACTTTGGATGTGGTAGTGGCCTTCACCGATTGGTTGCACCATTAAAGGGGTTGTCCATTAAAGGGGATGTTCAATCCAAATAGATAAGTCTGCAGTCACTTTCTGTGACTGAAGACTTATGAATCCCACAAGCGCACACAATGCCGGGATTTGCCAGTGTCTGAGCCGGAAGCAGAAGGTATGTATGCACTATACATGCTTCCGGCCAGAGCCCGCACAGTGGGCATGGCCTTGCTCCATATACTTGTACTGAGAGAGGCTGCACCCTGACTAGAGACGCGGCTGTGCAGTGGGCATAGAAGTGTATGGAGAGTGGCCGTGCCCACTGGACAGGCTCTGGCTGACCGTATGCATAATGCATACATACCCTCCGATCCTGCCTTCTGTCTGACTGCAGACTTATTGATTTGGACAGGACAACCCCTCTAATATGTCCACCCCCTGCACGGACTCTACAGTTCTGATACCCTGTAGGTCTCCGACAACTAGTAAGAGGATTTACACATGGAGTAGATGAGCAAGGGGTTGCCTGCCAAAGCCTAGATATACTGGCCAGGATTTGCCGGTGGGAACAGAGGCGACTGAAAGCAATGACTGCCTGGGGACAGCAGACGCAAAGTACATTGAAAGTCAGGACCACTATGTGAGTAGCCTCTAAGCAAAGGCCAGTGAAGGTTGCATTAAGATTTTTTTCTAAAGGTCTGAGAAAAAAATGCATCTGTCATTCACACCTGTGTCTGCTTCCCAGCCCTGTCTGTAAGCAGAGCATTACATTTCATGCTTCCTCTCAGCCCTGCAGGCAGCTCAGTGCATGTCATTCCCACACTACTGCCCTCACATACACACCTCACTTTCTCAGGCATCGGATATACCACTCACCTACATTTGCTTAACCCTATCTTACTGGGGGGGGAATTTACTCTTGCTGGAGGGGTCTTAAAATCCTAAATTCCGTAAGGTCTATGGGAGACTGCATATCGGCCCTTACTGTGTTCTGCCACATCATCTATTTCTAGGACGCTTGGTTTCTAGTAAGAACATGGATGACTATTGCTACTGGAGGATATAAATAACAATTTTAATAAAGTAATGGAGGCGTTCTAGATTAGAAATAATTTTGATGGCGCTTGGTAAGACAAAAATTTATAGGAGTAGTGAAATACAAATAATTGAAAGAAGGGCGATTTTACGTATTTAAGGGGTTAGGATGTCTCACAAATTAACAGACTCTAAGGCTTTAATCTTTAATATAACAAAAATAAATCTGGAAAAGGCTACCCCTCTGTTGTATCACAAATAGTGTTGAGCATTCCGATACTGCAAGTATCGGGTATCGGCCGATACTTGCTGTATCGGAATTTCCGATACCGAGATCCGATACTTTTGTGGTATCGGGTATCGGGTATCGCAACAACATTAATGTATTAATGTGTAAAAAAGAGAATTAAAATAAAAAATATCGCTATACTCACCTGTCCGACGCAGCCGGGACCTCAGCGAGGGAACCGGCAGCGTTGTTTGTTTAAATTTCGCGCTTTTACTTGGTTACGTGAAGTCCCGGCTTGTGATTGGTCAGGGCGGCCATGTTGCCGGGACGCGGACCAATCACAGCAAGCCGTGACGAAATTACGTCACGGCTTGCTGTGATTGGTCCGCGTCCCGGCAACATGGCCGCCATTAACCAATCACAAGCCGTGACGTCACGGGAGGCTGGACATGCGCGTATTTTGAAAAGCGCGCGTGTCCAGCCTCCAGTGACGTCCCGGCAACATGGCCGCCATTATCCAATCACAAGCCGTGACGTCACGGGAGGCTGGACATGCGCGTATTTTGAAAAGCGCGCGTGTCCAGCCTCCAGTGACGTCCCGGCAACATGGCCGCCATTAACCAATCACAAGCCGTGACGTCACGGGAGGCTGGACATGCGCGTATTTTGAAAAGCGCGCGTGTCCAGCCTCCAGTGACGTCCCGGCAACATGGCCGCCATTAACCAATCACAAGCCGTGACGTCACGGGAGGCTGGACACGCGCGTATTTTGAAAAGCGCGCGTGTCCAGCCTCCCGTGACGTCACGGCTTGTGATTGGTTAATGGCGGCCATGTTGCCGGGACGCGGACCAATCACAGCAAGCCGTGACGTAATTTCGTCACGGCTTGCTGTGATTGGTCCGCGTCCCGGCAACATGGCGCCGTGACCAATCATAAGCCGGGACGTCACTGGAGGCTGGACACGCGCGCTTTTCAAAATACGCGCATGTCCAGCCTCCCGTGACGTCACGGCTTGTGATTGGTTAATGGCAGCCATGTTGCCGGGACGCGGACCAATCACAGCAAGCCGTGACGTAATTTCGTCACGGCTTGCTGTGATTGGTCCGCGTCCCGGCAACATGGCCGCCCTGACCAATCACAAGCCGGGACCTCACGTAACCAAGTAAAAGCGCGAATTTTAAACAAACAACGCTGCCGGTTCCCTCGCTGAGGTCCCGGCTGCGTCGGACAGGTGAGTATAGCGATATTTTTTATTTTAATTCTTTCTTTTACACATTAATATGGTTCCCAGGGCCTGAAGGAGAGTTTCCTCTCCTTCAGACCCTGGGAACCATCAGGAATACCGTCCGATACCTGAGTCCCATTGACTTGTATTGGTATCGGGTATCGGTATCGGATTGGATCCGATACTTTGCCGGTATCGGCCGATACTTTCCGATACCGATACTTTCAAGTATCGGACGGTATCGCTCAACACTAATCACAAACATTATTTGTAATATAAAACTTCCCTGTTTGGATACCTTAGAGGTATACTTAATATAGTTGATAAGATAGTGGGAAAGAGTGTAAAGGAATCCAAAAATTTGCCAACATTTATAAAAATTTGTTTGATAAATATTTACAACTAAGGGACACAACAAATAAGGAAGATGATTGGTTTGGGTTCCACAGAAGCATTCCTTAGGAATTAGAAGAGGAAGAATAATGTGAGTTATCACTGAAGCATGCCGGGAAAAGATCAAGTGCAATGGCGAAAATGAGACATGTAGATCTAGAGCAGTGTTCCCCAACTCCGGTCCTCAAGAGCCACCAACAGGTCATGTTTTCAGGATTTCCTTAGTATTGCACAGGTGATGGAATTATTGCCTGTGCAGGTGATGCAATTATCACCTGTGCAATAATAAGGAAATCCTGAAAACATGACCTGTTGGTGGCTCTTGAGGACCGGAGTTGGGGAACACTGTTGTAGAGAAACATGGAACCAGGAGATTGGAAACATCTCAGTATAAAGTTGATCAGACACACGAAAGGAGCTGAATCTGTTATCCAAAAGGTCCTGACGTATGACGTCTCAGTTTTTCTTTATACGCGGACCATATCATACACCTAAATTCCAACACAGAACAGTGATTGAAGACTCTGCAAAACGTTATTGATGCGAAGACAGAGTTGGAGGAGTGATTCACGTAGAGGTGTCTAAAATTATACAGTGGATATGAGACTTAGCACTTACATATGATGAAAACAAAGGGATTTTTTTATTTTACGAATGCAATCCAGAATGAGAAAGATGTTTTGGTCCAATAGTCGGACCTTCATCAATGCACAGATTGCCCGGGAGAAACTGCGTAACTGAAAGTTAGTTGCAATAAAATGAGGAATCTGGTGATTCAAAATCCGTGCTGCCAAGTATCTAAAATACAAACATTGACAGATGTAATATTATTGTGTCAATGCGTTTCAAGGTCCACAAACCCCTTCATCAGGATGAAACCATAGTAAGACTTAGGCCGGTGTCACACTTGCAACTGCAATGCGAGAAACTCGCCTCAATACTCGGCACTGCCGCCGGCACTCGGGACCGGAGTGTGTGACTGTATGTAATTCTATGCAGCTGAACGCTCCCGTCCGAACCGCCGGCAGCAGTGCCGGGTATTGAGGCGAGTTTCTCGCATTGCAGCTGCAAGTGTGACACTGGCCTTACTGTGGGTTTGTCCTGATGAAGAGATCTGTGGACCTTAAAACACATTGACGCAACAAACCGCAATTCTACAACCTCTGTCTATGTTCGTACTTTGGACACTTGGCAGCGAGGATTTTGAATCACCACATTCCTCATTTTATTGATTGTAACTAACCCTATTGGCGATCCTGCAGCAGCTTTGACATGCTTTATACAGGAGTTGGGACTGTCACAACCCCATCAGGTAAGCGGATTTCATACATTTCTATATCCTTTTGCCCCCAGATAAGACCCTATTTTTGCACTTTTTGACTCTCCAGTCTTTACATCTTTGTAACTGAAAGCTATCAGAGCTGTGGGATATCTGCGGCGTATACTGTTCTACAGTCCTGGGTCCTACTTGTGCTCCGATCAAGCAGAAGGACCATGCTCTTTACTGATATCTTAAATTATACAGGTAGTGGACAGGAGTTATCCAGTAAATTAGTAAAATGTTGTCATTAAATATAGATATGGATCTGATGATTTGCACCTGGAAATCAGAAGTTCCCCTAACAATAGACAAATGGTTAAATGAGATAAAATATAACAGAAAAATAGAAGTTTGGTCCATCAGATCAACAAATAAGGAGTCTCTAGAGGAAGTGTATAAAAGAAAATGGATAGAAGCTATGTTTCTCTTGCTCTCTCAAAAGTGGATGGCAAAAGGAGACTTTTGTATAATAATGGATTGTTAGGGTGTTATTACCGGGTGGATGGCATTTAGATGGAAGCGAATTTGACAAATTAAAATACTACCAAAAATGAAATAAAATTAAATAATTTATAAGAAGAACAGTGTGTTTCATCTGTATCCAGCCTTCCTCAGGCAACACACCTGTCAGTAAGACACCTGAAGAAGGCTGGATACAGTCGAAACGTATTGTGTTTTTAAAGCATTATTTAATTTAATTACTTGTGGTACTTTTTTCATTGATCACATTCACTACCAAGGGAGCGCCATCTACCTAGTAATTCCATCCTAATCAGACACTGCCAGAACTCCTCTGGAGGATTTTCCAACAGGACACCAGGTCGGCTAGACCTACTGGTTCTAGCATATGTGCTTTTGGAGTCGTGCCCTTATGTACAGAACTTCATCAGGTCAGAAAATCCCCTATATTTAGTTTTAACAATTGTAATTATACACGCAGGACATATTATCATTAAGCTCATCATAAGAAATAGACTGGAGTGACAAGTGATTGGCACCAAAGTCAAAGCTGTTGCACTTTCAGAGCCCATTACTGTGTTAGAGCCTGAGGCCACCAGCGGATCTCCTGTTCTTTGGTGGAACAGTCTAACAATTCCTCTAAAGCTTTGCAGCCTATAGAATCCTGTAAAAACCTTTAGTGGATTTTTAATAAAGCTTCTAAGGACAATTCAGTCATAAATAGGATTATCTCAGCCACCAAGACATGCGCTACTTTCTCAGCCAATTACAGTAATGGTGCCCATATACACGAAGATCTGCAATCCGGTCTTGTTTTAGAGATTCACTGGAAAAACGTTAGTACCTTTACAAGGGGCTGCCATCTTTTCTACCAAGTTACGGATTTGATCCTGGATCAAAGAGACTATCTTGTCACCTTACCAGACATGTATTCTTCAACCTATGTTACGCCGATGCAAAATGTATGATAACTATTATATTGCGGCCAATGTACACATTTTACAAAATTAAACAATTTTTAGTACAGTAATATAGCTCCATCTAGTGTAATGATATCATTGTGCAATAGATAGAAAGCCATAATGCATTTTCATCACCCACACAGAGGATCTCTGATATTTTATGTGCTGGGGTAAAGTGCCAAATTTCCCTAGTAAAAGCCTGATTTAATGGCAGCCCTGATTGTGATACCAGCATAGACATGGACGGATAGCAACGGGTTGGATATAATAAAATCTATTGTAGATGGACATTCTCCCTCCATATATGCATTTATTGTTTAGTTATATAATATTGTGGTGAGAAAAAAAAAAATATTTTCATCAAAATGGTGCCTGCGCAGTTGCACCTACAATAGATGCTACCGTGCAGGCGCCGCTACCATTTTGCTAGAGGAAAAAAAAAAATTTGCTCCATTTTGATGGAGCCAATTTTTTTTTCCTCTCGCAAAATGTTGCGCCTGCACGGTAGCATCTATTGGAACATGAATAGACGCTACTGTCTGATCTATGAAAGCGTACAATACATTGCAGAGTGAGAAAAGGAGAAAAATATTTTCTAATACCGAATAAAAATATTTTGAGTTAATAGAGGGGGGTCCTTAATTTACAACCTCTAGTGATTATGTACATAAAATACCTTTCTTTTTGAAGGATCTGGCATACTCGGGCATTGTATACACATCCTACTGTTATCAATGGGCACATTGTAATGCTTTATTTCTCCTGTGGTGATGCTGCACATAAATGCAACACTTACTGATGATTTCCACATTTTACAGGTAATTAATGGGTGTCTCATCTCAGCAACAGGGCTGGGATCATATTTTTTAGAGACATTTCTTATAAAAAGGGATTGTGGGATAGCCATTTTTATAATCTACAGTCTAGCTTAACGTGTTGGTACAGTAACTGTGTTTTCAATATACACTTTCACACTTTCAATAAAAGTTTCCATTTTTTTAAAATACGGTCCTTATGGGTTTTTTTTTTGGAAACTCCAATTTTCCAACCCAAAGCCAATTAGTAATGCTATTTGCAGTTAGGAGCTAATATTCTCATACAGCAAATGTGTGTTTATAAGATAATGGGACAGTGGAACTTTTCCTGTATGTTCGGAGGTCTAAGGCTCAAATACACTTTATGCTAATGTTGGCCGAACCCGCCGATATCGGTAGGTTTGGCCGACAAGTTTAATGTGTATGTGAGCGCCTGCAGACTGATGGTTGGGGGGATTGTCAATTGTGTATGTCCAATTATGGAATGATGATCTCATTGTTGTCCCAGAGATGAGTGTCAGTTCGTCCAAAAAACACAGGACCAGAACTCTGGCCTAAAGCTTTAATTAATTGTGCTCTAGGAGGACATTTTAAGGTTTTTTTTTACCCCTTTCCATTATAACACTCAAAACTTTTCTATAGTTTATCCATCTGTTTGTTTTTTTTAATTAAGTTTACTTTTAAAGTAAGTTTTTAACTTTTACTTTTAAAGGCAGTATTTTGAGTCAAATAATTTGCATTCCATATATATTCTTAAAATTTACAATTTAAGTTGTAGGCTGTAAGCTAAAAATGTTCTTCTATTTGGAGTCTTAGCTGGATGAGATGTGTAAACCGTGCTCATCTGGTACAACTGTCACCTTATATTTCTATTACACAGACAAACTATGGGTTTTAAACACATAGACTATGCATTCTTTTTTAAATATATTTTTCCTATCTATATTTTTACAATAGCTAAATACTTGCTTGATGTTTTCAGATTTGTTTTGTATTGAATTCAAAGTTGAACTGAATCTATTGCCTTATGTAGTGCTAAAACATGTAAATATGAAATATATGAAATTCATTACTTCTCTAAATAATAGGAAAAGATGGAGATACTTAGCACATAACTTGGCCAATTCATGCATGCCCAGCAGCCGCGACAAGGCGATTTCCAGTTTAGCTGGGAATCTATCTAGTGTGAACACCTCTCTAGGGCTAAAGGGCATGCATGAATTGGCCAAATTATGTGCTAAGTATCTCCATTTTTTCTTTTTATCTAGAGCAGTAATGCTATTCATATTTCATATATTTCATATTTACATGCTTTAGAACTACAGAGAGCAACTTTATTCATTTGTTATGTAAAGAGATGGCTACTAGTGATGAGCGAATATACTCGTTACTTGAGATTTCTCGAGCACACTCGGGGTCCTCCGAGTATTTTTTAGTGCTCGGAGATTTAGTTTTTCTCACCTCAGCTGAATGATTTACATCTCTTAGCCTGCTTGATTACATGTGGGGATTCCCTAGCAACCAGGCAACCCCCACATGTACTTATGCTGGCTAACAGATGTAAATCATTCAGGTGCAGCAATGAAAACGAAATCTCCGAGCACTAAAAAATACTCAGAGGACCCCGAGCATGCTCGGGAAATCTCGAGTAACGAGAATATTCGCTCATCAATAATGGCTACTCTTAGATTACACCTGTGCACACCAGTTTCCTGATTCGGAAGTGCCAGTCAGTCTATTGTTATTTGTATATTAGCTCTCTGACCGAGCACTCCACCTTCCAGCCTGTGGCGGTTTTACTTGCAGTAGGATCCTACCTACCCATAAATTTAGGCTTTACACTTAGAGAGGTGTTCACACTAGATAGGTTCCCAGTGAAACCAGAGATCGCCTTGTCGTGGCTGCTGGGCAAGCATGAATTGGCCAAATTATGTGCTATCTATCGACATTTTTTCAGTAATGCTCTTCATATTTCATATATTTCATATTTACATGCTTTAACACTACAGAGTGCAACTTTATTAATTTGATTGAATTTGATTATTTTTTCTTTTTCATCAAATTGTATGGTGGCACAATATTTAAGGCATTTCCTTCACCCACCATCAAATGATCCAGGAATACCAGCACTGAAAAATCTCTATGACATTGAGCAGCATCAGGAAACAAAATGAATAAAGCAGCCAGGGGTTGCTTTGTGGTCTTGGTCAATGCCACCTGTATCTATGTAGAACACAACAGTCAAGATAAGTATAATGAAGCAATAATCGAAGTGGAGGTTATTTGGCACCAGTTCTTAGTGTTCTAGCACGTATATTTTTATATGTATGGAACAAATCAGCCAGCAGCAACACTTATTGTTGGTGCACATCTTAGCGATCAAACGGTAGCATACAAATAGTAATTTGAAAATGGCACTCACCAAGTACTGCAAAATATATATTCTTTAATCCGTTAGGAGTACAAGCAAGACAGCAGGTAGGGAGAGGGCAAGGAGGTAGTATAGGACAACCCAGTTTCACGCTGTCAAGGAGTTAGAAGCGCCTTGACAGCGTGAAACAGCCGTTGTCTTGCACTACCTTCTTGCCCTCTCCCTGCCTGCAATCTTGTTTGTATCCCTAATGGATTATAGAATACTTATTTTGCAGTACTTGGTGAGTGCCATTTTCTATTTGGTAAATATAATGAAGTATAATGCAGTGAGCTTTGTCATTTCAGTCACTGCCTAAGCAGACACCTGCTGGGAGAGCTGTCCTAATTTTAAAAATTGTCCCCTGCAATCAACCCCCACAAACATTTTAATAAATTTTAACAGTTAAAATGTAACACCTAACTAATGGTAGGGCTAGGGTTAGGAATAGGAGTTGAGCTGGGGCTAGGGCTAGGCTTAGGAATAGGGCTTGGGTTAGGAATAAGGCTAGGGTTAGGAATAGGACCAGGGTTAGGAATAGGGCTATTGTTAGAGCTAGAGCTAGGGTTAGGAATAGGACCAGGGCTAGGAAAATGTATAAATTGTAAAAAAAACAACCCAAAACTGTAATTACAAATATAACATTGTATAACTTTAGCACTAAACACATGAAATCTTTTATAGCAAATGATTACATACATAGTCAACAACATATAGAAACAAAACCTCTAGCAATAATGAGAATAGATTGGAAAGGCAATATATGTACTTTCTACACCTTGATATCGGTCACATACGTTGATCCTTATTCCTGCATTGCCCATTGAAATAGGAGAATCTTTCCTCCATGACATCGGAGATTGTCAAAAATTCCCAAAGGAGAAAAAAATCAATAAAAACCCCCCACCCAAACCCTAGGATGCAAAATAAATGTCTCAAATGGCTAGAATTGTATTTAAAGCTTTAACTTAAAATTTGTCTCTATTTTCAGGAGAACAGAGGGTTAATTCAACTTTTCTCTCCTTCACTGGCAAGTTTCACACCATGGATGGGTCAGCCAAGAAGGAGAGGAAACACAAAAGCAGCAAAATGATTCATTCTACCTGCTTTTCCCATGAGTGATCACCTGCTGCAGGGGTCATGAATAGCAGGTAGCTCACTCAATCTCCATCTCTGAGAGGCTCATTTGTTTTGGTGACAGCTGAGTGACAAGAACTGAAACCTGAGCAGGCAACTTTGCCTGATGTGCGGATAAAACCCTGGATGTTCCCTCAAACATTTCAGGAAATGAAAGTTGTAACGCGATCCCTTTGCGCCAACAACTCCCCCAGTAAGCACAAAGGCTCAAAGGAACCAACTCAGATTAAATTCAGCCCAGAGATGATGGAGAGAAAATAGAGATCAGGCTGAAAAAGCTAGGGCTGGCAGACTTCTCCTCAACACTTATTGGAAATGTCTGTCTAAGCATGGATTTAAAAAGGTCAACATTTTCACAAGTGCGTAAGTGCCTGTGCCTAAAAATAACATCTTTCTGTACTAATTACAGTAGATGAAAATGGCAATGGCCGTACCAACGGCTGGACCTTCACTGTCTACAGCTTGGTTAAAAAATTCAAAATGTCCCAGAACATTTAAAAAATGTTCCCTCTACTATGAGACAAAGGGCATTACTTTATGTTGTTAGGATTTGTATTATTTACAGGGAATCTGTTAGTAGGATCAACCCTCCTAAACCACCTTTATGGCCAGCTAAGTTATAGAAAGTTTAATAAAGTGATACCTCAATATCTGTGATCTTAGGTCTTATTCAAGAGAAATTATCATTTTTCTTAATATGTAAATGAGCTGTTAAGATCTATGGGCCGGACTTAGATCTTCCTGAGAATCTGCCTCCAGAACACATTATAAATTATGGGCAGTGTTACCAGTGTCAGATATTGCTGCATAGTTGAGTCGCAGAAGAAACTTGTGAGAGTAGATTATACAGGGTAATTCAACTTTTATCTACACTGAACATGAGGCACATGCATCAGCTTCTTAATACAGCATAACAGGAAGTCTGAAGGACCTTTTACCAGAGAGAAAGTGAAACCAAAGCACAACAAGTATATGCAATACATTCAACTAAGCATATAACAGCAATAACATCGCCATCTACTGTCAGAAAAGTGTAACTCCTCCTGCACATAATAAATAAATAAGTCTGCATCTATTGCATATCTGCCAACACCCTTTCTCAACAGAAAGGACTTATTCAGTTAAGCCTAATTTCTTCATCAGTCTCTGATGGCTTTCAGCATTCAATGCCTATGTGAAAATATCTGCTGTCATCTCTTTAGCTGGCCAGTACTCTAAATTTAGGATTCCTTGTTCCTGGTGATCTCTCAAGAAATGAAACTTCACATCAATGTGTTTAGTTCTTGGATTAACTCTTTCCATCTGAGCAAAAACTAGACATCCTTGATTGTCCTCACGCATCTTTGTTGGTCCCAATTGTTGTTGTTCTAAGTCTGCTAGCAGTTGTCTTAACCATGGAACTTCTTGACTGGCATGTGATGCGGCGACATATTCTGCTTCTGTCGAAGACGGTGTTACTATAGAAACTTGTTATTTGACTTTATCACAGTCTTCTAATTTTTCAAAAACTTCACTTTTGTTCTTTGTCAAGTACGTGACTGTGTATCTTGAGTAGTCATCTATGAAGGTCACCATATGTCTATTACCTCCTGATGTGGTCACTTTTATGGGTCCAAATACATCAGTGTGTACCAAGTCAAGTGGTCTTGTGCTTTTTGTCTCTCTCTCTCTTTTGTTATAGATACTCTTGTAGCTTTAGATTTTATACAACATTCACATTTTACGGTAATTGAGCAATCAGATATCAGTAGGTCTTTTGTCAAATTCTTCTTTTGTAATGTGATTATCCTCTCAGGATGTCTGTGTCCTAGACGTCTATGCCACATGCGAATAAAATTCTTGTGATCATGTGTACATAACTTCATCTGTTCCCTTAATGTGTCTAGATGATCTAATTGTTCACCTGCTTTGACATTATTACCTTATCTCCCGCTACGATTGTACAGTTATCATCTTTGAATTTTACAGTAAGGGTACCGTCACACAGTGGCATTTTTATCGCTACGACGGCACGATTCGTGACGTTCTAGCGATATAGTTACGATCTTGCAGTGTCTGACACGCAGCAGCGATCAGGGACCCTGCTGAGAATCGTACGTCGTAGCAGATCGTTTGAAACTTTCTTTCGTCGCTGGATCTCCCGCTGTCATCGCTGGATCGTTGTGTGTGACAGCGATCCAGCGATGCGTTCGCTTGTAACCAGAGTAAACATCGGGTTACTAAGCGCAGGGCCGCGCTTAGTAACCCGATGTTTACCGTGGTTACCAGCGTAAAAGTAAAAAAAACCAAACCGTACATACTCACCATCTGATGTCCGTCAGGTCCCTCGCCGTCTGCTTCCCGCTCTGACTGACTGCCGGCCGGAAAGTGAGAGCAGATCACAGCGGTGACGTCACCGCTGTGCTCTGCTCTCACTGTACGGCCGGATCTCAGCCAGAGCAGGAAGCGGACGGCGAGGGACCTGACGGACATCAGATGGTGAGTATGTACGGTTTTTTTTTTTTTACTTTTACGCTGGTAACCACGGTAAACATCGGGTTACTAAGCGCGGCCCTGCGCTTAGTAACCCGATGTTTACCCTGGTTACCCGGGGACTTCGGCATCGTTGGTCGCTGGAGAGCTGTCTGTGTGACAGCTCTCCAGCGACCGCACAACCACTTACCAACGATCACGGCCAGGTCGTATCGCTGGTCGTGATCGTTGGTAAATCGTTATGTGAGACGGTACCCTAAGTCCTTTGGCTGTCAGATGCTTTATGGATAACAATCCTCCTTCTAGTCCTGGAACACATAACATATCCTTTACTAGTAATTTTGAATTATGCCCAAATCTATCAGGACAGATTAGCATTCCTTGTCCAATACCTTCTGCGGTTATTTTACTCCCATCTGCAAGATAAATTGGTTCCATCTTATTTTCAAGTTCAGTAAAGAAGCTTTTATCACTAGCCATGTGACATGTTGCTCCTGAGTCAATAAACCAGCCTGACGATGACTTTTTATCAGTCACTTTAAATGTACCATTTCAGTGATCTGCATGTGGGTTAGAAATTGTGCTTTTAACTTTCTGTTTATTCTCCTTTTGGTGTAATTTCTGTTGTTCTGCTTTCCATATAGTACAGTCTTTCTTTAAATGTTCCTTTTTCTTACATCTGAAACATTCTCTTGCCTCTATATTATGGGGCTTCTTGTCTGTCGCTTTAAGAGCATTTTCACTACCCCTTTCAGTGGAATTGTTTGTTTGCTCTTTCCTTCTATGATATGCATCTATAAGTTTGGTCTTTACAAACTCCAGTGTAATGTATGCTTCAGGTCTTGTCTCTAGTGTATTTATCAGAGCAGTGTATGAATCTGGTAAACTGCACAATAATATTGCTGCTATATGGCTTTCCTTAATGTCTTCAACGACTGATCTCAGCTGTTACCACCTCCATCATGGATTTTAAATGCTCCTGCATGTCTGTCCTTGCACTTAATATCATCTTGTTAAGTTTTCTTAGCAGGAATAGTTTGTGATTTAAGCTGGATTTTTCATGTAGTTTTCTCAATGCTTCCCACATTCCCTTTGCTGTATTCTCATTCCCTATGTGGATTAACTGATCATCCTCCACTAATAAGCTGATAGTAACTCTTGCCTGTCTGTTTTTCTTATCCCATGTCTGATTATTATCATTGTGTCTGTCTGTTGTCATTACCTCCCATAAATCATCTTTAGACAATAGCATCTCCACTTTGAACTTCCATAACTGATAGTTGTCATTGTTCAGCTTAGGTACTGTGAGTCTCAGCTCTGAACTGCTGCTCATCTTTAACTTATTTGTCTTACTTGTTTGGAGAGAACTGCTCTGAAGTATTCTTTTGCATTCACCAAGTCCTTTTTGTCTTCTATGCTGGGCCCATAACCTGTTGCATAGTTTGGTCACAGAAGAAACTTGCGAGAGTAGATTATATAGGGTAATTTAACTTTTATCTACACAGAACATGAAGTACATGCATCAGCTTCTTAATACAGCATAACAGGAAGTCTAAAGGACTTTTTACCAGAGGGAAAGTGAAACCAAAGTACAACAAGTATATGCATTACATTTAACTAAGCATATAACAGTAACAACATTGCCATCTACTGTCAGAAAAATGTAAACTCCTCCTGCACACAAATACTGTAAGTCTATATCTGTTGCATATCTAACAACAGATATGTAGTGACTGACCGTCTGCTCTCAAAATTACCCACAGCTCTGCAGTAAAATCAGAACAAACACAGTACAATGGAAGTGAACTTTGTCACATTACAAACAAAATTGCTGCAGCAGTTGTCTTCTTTTCTTCTCGTAGTGCTGACAACTTTTCTGTAGACCTGTTATTGATTATAAAGACACTACAGCACTACAGCAGAGTTAAATCTTGTCTCGCTACAAACACAACAAACACATTTGAAGTTGTCCTCTTATAGTGCTTCAGCTTCCATCTCACAGGCAGCCAGTATGGGGAAAAAGGCAGTACACCAGAGCTGTCAGCACTAGAGAAGACAACTGCAAATGTGTTTGTAATGAAACAAAGTTCACATCTGTTGTACTGTGTTAGCGCTGCTGTACTGTATTAGTTCTGATCTCACAGCAGAGTTGTGTGAATATGAGAGCAAAGTGTCAGACATTATAATAAAACATTATATAGCAGATATCAAGGTATAATTTTATTCTACTTCCTATGACCTACATGTCCACATAGATGGCTTAGGGGTGTTGAGCCAACTGACAGAATCCCTTTACGTTTTGTAAAACCATTGATACATTTGGTGTGTCATATTACTAAAAATATTGGGAACCAAATGCAATGAGCCTTTAGGGTATATCAAAGTTTGTATTTTTATTTACGAAGGAGCCATAATCAATCTTGGTGCTGCTTTATGACACTATGTTATAGAAGTAGTCTGTGTTAAAAGCACAGAGAGTATCTTATGGAAAATGACATAATACATTCCATGGAAATTTCACAATTTTTGATGGGACATTTTGCAAGAGTCAGATAAATAAAAAAAACTCAATATCAACGGCACATGCATGTAGAGTTTAGGTCCATTAACTAGTAAGAGTGCTGCACTATATTACAGCTCATAACTAGTACAGGGCCCTAATACGGATAGTATAAGGTGTTCAGCGTACGTGAGAATGCCCCTAAGCGACATAAAATATATGAGTCAAGTTTCTACTAGTGTATATGAGTGACAGCCAATCCATAAACTTGTCTGCGCACAGTGATAAATATGCCATTTATGTCACTTAAAATTCTGCATATACAAAATAAACATTTTGGACATGTTGTTTTAACCCCTTTGCATAATAGTCATGTCTTGTTCTTTCATCCCTGAGTCATAACGTTTTTACTTTTTCATCTGTTCAAAGCTATATGAATTTTATGTGTTTAGTGGTGGAAACAGGGCCGTATTTAGAGTTTCTGCTGCCCTAGGCACTTTTAGAGCAGCCCCCCCCCCCCCCATCGGTGAGTATGACACTATTGGCAGGGACTTTGGCAAGAATCGCTGATGTGAAAGTCGCCTTTTGCAGCAGATGGGGCACTTTTTCTGCATCTGCCACGTAACGGATCACTTACGGCAACACTGCGGTTGGCCTCATTCATTCCCTATGGTATCTGCGGCACTTGCCATGATCTGGCAAATGTGGTACCATACCTCCCAACTTTTGAAGAAGGGAAGGAGGCACAAAGTGTGCGGCGCGCTACGCGCGCCGCAGCAAATTTTAGGCCACGCCTCTGACCACACCCATTTCACAACTAGTCACACCCATATCCACGTCCCAACCACAGCCATATTAGCACTGCTGATCACAATGTTTTATATACAATAATTATAAACGAAAAAATATGGCCACACAGTGCTCCATACTGTATAATGGCCACACATGATGCTCCATACTGTATAATGATCCCACATGATGCTCCATACTGTATAATGGCCACACATGATGCTCCATACTGTATAATGACCACACATGATGCTCAATACTGTATAACGGCCACACATGATGCTCCATACTGTATAATGATCCCACATGATGCTCAATACTGTATAACGGCCACACATGATGCTCCATACTGTATAATGACTGCACATGATGCTCCATACTGTATAACGGCCACACACAGTTCTCCATACTGTATAACGGCCACACATGATGCTCCATACTGTATAATTGCCATGGGCCACACATGATGCTCCATACTGTATAACGGCCACACATGATGCTCAATACTGTATAATGGCCACACACAGTTCTCCATGATACTGTATAATGACCCCCCCTCCTGTATGCATGGCTCACACTCCCCCCCGTATGCATGGCTCATATTCACACACCCCCCTGTATGCATGGCTCATATTCACACACCCCCCTGTATGCATGGCTCATATTCACCCCCCCCTGTATGCATGGCTCATATTCACCCCCCCCTCCTGTATGCATGGCTCATATTCACCCCCCCCTCCTGTATGCATGGCTCATATTCACCCCCCCTCCTGTATGCATGGCTCATTCACCCCCCCCTGTATGCATGGCTTATATTCACCCCCCCCTGTATGCATGGCTCATATTCACCCCCCCCCCTGTATGCATGGCTCATTCACCCCCCCCCTGTATGTATGGCTCATATTCACCCCCCCCCCCTGTATGCATGGCTCATTCACCCCCCCCTGTATGCATGGCTCATTCACCCCCCCCCCTGTATGCATGGCTCATTCACCCCCCCCCCCTGTATGCATGGCTCATTCACCCCCCCCTGTATGCATGGCTCATTCACCCCCCCCTGTATGCATGGCTCATTCACCCCCCCCCTGTATGCATGGCTCATATTCACCCCCCCCTGTATGCATGGCTCATTCACCCCCCCCCCTGTATGTATGGCTCATATTCACCCCCCCCCCTGTATGCATGGCTCATATTACACCCCCCCCCCTGTATGCATGGCTCATTCACCCCCCCCCCCTGTATGCATGGCTCATTCACCCCCCCCCCTGTATGCATGGCTCATATTCACCCCCCCCTGTATGCATGGCTCATTCACCCCCCCCCCTGTATGTATGGCTCATATTCACCCCCCCCTGTATGTATGGCTCATATTCACCCCCCCCCCTGTATGTATGGCTCATATTCACCCCCCCCCCCTGTATGCATGGCTCATATTCACCCCCCCCCTGTATGCATGGCTCATATTCACCCCCCCCCTGTATGTATGGCTCATATTCACCCCCCCCCTGTATGCATGGCTCATTCACCCCCCCCCCTGTATGCATGGCTCATATTCACCCCCCCCCTGTATGCATGGCACATATTCACCCCCCCCCCTGTATGCATGGCTCATATTCACCCCCCCCTGTATGCATGGCTCATTCACCCCCCCCTGTATGCATGGCTCATATTCACCCCCCCCCCTGTATGCATGGCTCATATTCACCCCCCCCCTGTATGCATGGCTCATATTCACCCCCCCCTGTATGCATGGCTCATTCACCCCCCCTCCTGTATGCATGGCTCATTCACCCCCCCCTGTATGCATGGCTTATATTCACCCCCCCCTGTATGCATGGCTCATATTCACCCCCCCCCTGTATGCATGGCTCATTCACCCCCCCCCTGTATGTATGGCTCATATTCACCCCCCCCCCCTGTATGCATGGCTCATTCACCCCCCCCTGTATGCATGGCTCATTCACCCCCCCCCCCTGTATGCATGGCTCATTCACCCCCCCCCCTGTATGCATGGCTCATTCACCCCCCCCTGTATGCATGGCTCATTCACCCCCCCCTGTATGCATGGCTCATTCACCCCCCCCCCTGTATGCATGGCTCATATTCACCCCCCCCTGTATGCATGGCTCATTCACCCCCCCCCCCTGTATGTATGGCTCATATTCACCCCCCCCTGTATGCATGGCTCATATTACACCCCCCCCCCTGTATGCATGGCTCATTCACCCCCCCCCCTGTATGCATGGCTCATTCACCCCCCCCCCTGTTTGCATGGCTCATATTCACCCCCCCCTGTATGCATGGCTCATTCACCCCCCCCCTGTATGTATGGCTCATATTCACCCCCCCCCTGTATGTATGGCTCATATTCACCCCCCCCCCCTGTATGTATGGCTCATATTCACCCCCCCCCCTGTATGCATGGCTCATATTCACCCCCCCCCTGTATGCATGGCTCATATTCACCCCCCCCTGTATGTATGGCTCATATTCACCCCCCCCTGTATGCATGGCTCATTCACCCCCCCCCTGTATGCATGGCTCATATTCACCCCCCCCCCTGTATGCATGGCTCATATTCACCCCCCCCCTGTATGCATGGCTCATATTCACCCCCCCCTGTATGCATGGCTCATTCACCCCCCCCCCTGTATGCATGGCTCATATTCACCCCCCCCCCCTGTATGCATGGCTCATATTCACCCCCCCCCCCCTGTATGTATGGCTCATATTACACAGGAATGCAGGACTTGGATGGCGTGTGGGGAGTTTGCCAGTTAGCCAGACCGGGACCGCTCGGTTCTGCTACATCTGCGCAGCACTCACCTTCAGGTGCCCGTTGAAGTCGTGCGGGTCCCGGTCCGGCTGACTGTCATGCGATTCCTCCAGCGTCAGCATCGGGGCAGAGGAGCGGCTGAACTCGTCCATGAAGATGCGAGCGTCAGCCTCCTCCTTCTCTAGCCCCATGCCTCCTCCGAGCTGCAGCGCGAGAAGACACTTCCTGGATGGTGCAGCTGCTCTCCACGCCCCCCCTCCCTGCTATCCGCCCGGTGTGAGTTGTGACTTGTGAGTATTGTCTTCCGGGAGGGCAGGTGGGACTCGGAGGAGGGGGGCGGGGGGAGCGGGGGGGGGGGCGGGGGGGCGGGGCGGTCATTCGCTTGTGACCTGGGGCTAAAAAAAAAAAAAAAAAAAACAACCTTGCTCAGGTGCCGCCCCCCGCAATGTCGCCGCCCTAGGCACGTGCCCTCGAGTGCCTAGTGGCAAATACGGCCCTGGGTGGAAACATAAGAAAATGGAAAATAGAACAATGAAAATTGTATAACAAATAACTGTAAGTAATGCATGTATTTTTAACATTTATTTAGACTTTTTTTAAGTTCCATTTGGGGACTTGAACATGTGATTTATTGATCAATTCTACTTTACTGCACAATAAGTCAGGATTTCAGTGTATTGTATTATCAGTGCCATCTGAATAGGAGTACAATGATGGCTGACCTGGGGCTTCATTAGGCCTCCGGAAGCCATGACAGCCTATCTACATCATTAAATGTTATTACAGTGGCGCCAAAGAGGTAACACAGGGAAGACCTCCATCTGTCACACCGTTTCTATGCCACAGCCACTTTTGACTGTGATTTCTAAGGGGTAAAAGAAAACCTGTCACGTCCCCAGACTGTTCCAAAGCACTACTACAACAAGATGGAGGTAGATTTTTGTTTTATTCCACTTGTGTTTGATTTCCCATACTAATGTTACAATCATTGAACAATGAATTCTTCATCTGAAACATTGTATATGCAAATGATCAGACTAGTCCTGCAGCACATCTTTTATCATGGACTAGTCCTGCCTCAAATCTTCTAAGCACACCTCCCTGGGCTTGAGTGATAGTCATAGATCACAGCATTAGCACCTTATTGGAATAAAGAAATCTGCACTGATACCGCTATAGTAATAGGAATGCGAACAGTCAGGGGATCTAACAGGTTCCCTTTATTATTATTATTATTATATATTTTTATAGCGCCATTTATTCCATGGCGCTTTACATGTGAAAAGGGGGAAAATATAGACAAATACAATTAAACATGAGCAAAAAACAAGGCACACAGGTACATAAGGAGGGAGGACCCTGCCTGCGAGGGCTCACAGTCTGCAAGGGATGGGTGAGGATACACTAGGAGAGGGTAGAGCTGGTTGTGGGGTGGTTCAGTAGGTTGAAGATCACTGCAGGCTGTAGGCTTGTCGGAAGAGGTGAGTCTTCACGTTCTTTTTGAAGGTTTCTATGGTAGGCGAGAGTCTGATGTGTTGTGGTAGAGAGTTCCAGAGTATGAGGGAAGCATGGGAGAAGTCTTGGAAGCGGTTGTGGGAAGAAGAGATGAGAGGGGAGTAGAGAAGGAGATCTTGAGAGGATAGGAGGTTGCGTGTGGGTAAGTACCGGGAGACCATGTCACAAATGTATGGAGGAGACAGGTTGTGGATGACTTTGTTTGTCATTGTAAGGGGTTTGAACTGGAGTCTCTGGGCGATAGGAAGCCAGTGAAGGGCTTGGCATAGGGGATAGGCTGGGGAATAGCAGGGAGACAGGTAGATTAGTCGGGCAGCAGAGTGTAGGATGGATTGGAGTGGTGCCATAGGGGAGGCCAGAGAGTAGAAGGTTGCGGTAGTCAAGGCTGGAGATGATAAGGGCATGCACTAGTGTTTTTGTGGTGTCGCGGTCAAGGAATGCGCGGATCCGGGAGATATTTTTGAGTTTGAGATGGCAGGAGGAGGCAAGGGCTTGGATATGTAGCTTGAAAGAGAGGGCAGAGTAGAGTATCTGGGCGTGTGGGACTGGGGAAAGTGACCTGCCATTGATATTGATGGATAGGTCTGGTGGAGGGGTAGAGTGAGATGGGGAAAGATGATGAATTCTGTTTTGTCCATGTTCAGTTTTACAAAGTGAGCAGAAAAGAAGGCCGAGATAGCAGACAGACAGTGTGGGATTTTGGTAAGTAAGGAAGTGAGGTCAGGTCCGGATAGGTAGACTTGCGTGTCATCGGCATAGAGATGATACGCATACTGTGGGATTCTATGAGCTGTCCCAGGCCGAAGGTGTAGATGGAGAAGAGTAGGGGTCCTAGAACAGAGCCTTGAGGAACACCGACAGACAAGGGACGGAGTGAGGAGGTGGTGTGGGGGAGGGAGACACTGAATGTTCGGTCTGTCAGATATGATGAGATCAAGGATAGGGCCAAGTCTGTGATGCCAAGAGATGAGAGGATCTGTAGCAGAAGGGAGTGGTCCACAGTGTCAAAGGCAGAAGACAGGTCCAGGAGAAGGAGGACAGAGTAGTGTTGCTTGCTCTTGGCAGTTAGTAGGTCATTGGTGACTTTGGTTAGGGCAGTTTCAGTTGAGTGATGGGGTCGGAAGCCAGATTGTAACCGGTCAAAGAAGGAGCAGGAGGAGAGGTGGGAGGACAGTTCAAGATGGACATGTTGTTCCAGTAATTTTGAGGCATAAGGGAGAAAAGATATCTGGCGATAGCTAGACACAGAGGATGGGTCGAGGGAGGGCTTTTTGAGGATGGGTGTGATCTTGGCATGTTTGGAGGATGAAGGGAAGAAACTTGTTGTGAGTGAGAGGTTGAAGAGGTGCGTTAGGGTTGGGATGAAGACCGTGGAAAGGTTAAGGATGAGGTGGGACGAGAGCAGGTCAAGCGTGCAAGTGGTGAGGTGTGATCTTGACAGGAGGGTGGAGAGCTGATCTTCTGCCATGGTGGAGAAGCTGGTTTTGTAGGAACAGGGTTGAGCAGCTGAGATGGGCATTGGGCGCTATGGGCCAAAGCTTTCTCTGATCGTATCGATCTTCTGTTTAAAGAAAGAAGCAAAATCTTCAGCAGAAATTAGAGGGGAGGGAGGGGATGCGAGGGGATGGAGTAGAGAATTGAAAGTGTTGAAAAGCTGTTTAGGGTTGTGAGACAGGGAGGATATGAGAGATGAGAAGTAAGTTTGTTTTGCGGCAGTGAGCGTGGACTTGAAGCTGGCGAGGGACTGCTTGTATGAAGTGAAGTGGTCAGCAGAGCGGGATCGCTTCCATCTCCGCTCAGCGATCCTGGAAGCCCGTCTCAGTTCTTTGTTCAGGCTGGTCAGCCAGGGCTGCCTGTTGAGTGTACGAGTTTTGCTATGCATGAGCGGGGTGGATGAATCGAGTGTTGCTGTTATTGTGGTGTTATAAAAAGTCGCAGCAGCATCTGTGTCATGAAGGGAGGCTATGTCTGTAAGAGGGAGAAGGGACTCAGAGAGTGATTGTAAATTGAGGTGTTTGAGATTTCTGCGAGGGTGAGTGAGTTTGTGGAGTGGGGGTTGCACACTAGGAGAGGAGAGGGAAGAGAATGTCAGTAGGTTGTGGTCAGACAGGGGGAGGGGTGAGCTAGTGAGATTAGTAAGGGAGCAGAGGCGGGTGAAGATGAGGTCCAGCGTGTGGCCATCTTTGTGAGTGGCCTCAGATGACCATTGAGTGAGGCCAAAGGAGGCAGTCAGTGATAAAAGTTTAGAGGTAGCTGAGGTGGAAGTGTCAATGGGGATATTGAAGTCACCCATGATAATAGTGGGGCTGTCAGCAGAGAGGAAATTAAGCAGCCAGGTGGTGAGGTGGTCAAGAAAGGTGGAGTTTGCTAGTTCTAGGGGGCGGTAGATGACAGCCAGCTGGCAGTTGGAGGGGGAATAGATGCGGACGGAGTGCACCTCAAACGAGGGAAGAGTAGCGGAGGGTGGTAGCAGGATTGGAGTAAAGGAGCCGGTGGTGGACAGGGGCAAGCCAACTCCTCCACCACGTTTGTTGCTGGGGCGAGGGGTGTGAGAGAGGTGGAATCCGCCATAGGAAAGCGCAGCTGGAGAGGTTGAGTCAGAGGGGGTGAGCCAGGTTTCAGTGATGCCAAGGAAGGAGAGTTTGTTGGTGATAAAGAGGTCATGGATAAATGGCAGTTTGTTGCAGACAGAGCATGCATTCCATAGTGCTCCAGGTAGGGGGACCGGGGGAGTGGGGGCTGGATGAATGGGTATGAGGTTATCATGGTTGGGAAAGCATGTAGAGGATCATGGTAGGGGGTTAGAAATGAATGTGGGGATGTGTTGAGGAGGGCCGGGATTTGGGGATACGTCACCAGAGATGAGGAGTAGCAAACAGAGCGTTAGAAGGTGGGAACAGGATAGGACAGGAAGGAAATCTGTCACTAAATTTTTGATATGTAATCTGAGAGCAGCATTATGCAGACACAGAGACCCTGATTCCAGTGATGTGTCACTTACTATGCTGCTTAGTGTAGTTTTGAAAAAAATCACAGTTTTATAAGCAGTATATTATCACTAGAGAACTAGTAAACCAGCTGTCAAGTAGTCAGGCATATTCCTGAGCCCTGTATAACCCCGCCCCAATGATTGACAGCTTTTTACGTACACTGAACATAGACAGACAGCTGCCAATCAGTGGCATGGGCGGGTTTATATAGAGCTCAGCAGTCAGAGCTCTGCTAGATCTGCAGCAGAGAAAACTATGATCAAAATGACACCAAGCAGCCCAGTGAGTGACACATCGCTGGAATCTGGCTCTCAGCCCCTCCATCATGCTGCTCTCAGATTACATAGCAAACACCTGATGACATATTCCCTTTAAGCAGCCAGCATCAGAGTTATCTCTAATCCAATATTACATCCACGCAGCTTTAACAACTCCTCCTGATTTCTGCCATGCAAACACGTCAAATTCTAAACCTTTAAGGATGATTTGATTAGCTTCAAACTATCAGGATTATATATGTATATGTGGCAAAATAGTAAAAAAAAATTGTAGCATTAAGATATATATATATATATAAGAGGCATCGTGATTACTCGCTAATCCCGCCCCTGCACAGTAGTTCCGCCCCCACCACATCACCACACACAATCCCGCTCCCACCACATTACCACACACAATCCCACCCCCCACCACATTACCACACACAATCCCGCCCCCTCAACACATCACCACACATAATCCCGCCCCCCACCCCATTACCACACATAATCCCGCCCCCCACCACATCACCACATAATCCCGCCCCCCCACCACAACACCACACATAATCCCGCCCCCCACCACATCACCACACATAATCCCGCTCCCCCACCACATCACCACACATAATCCCGCCCCCCACCACATCACCACACATAATCCCGCCCCCCCACCACATCACCACACATAATCCCGCCCCTCCACCACATCACCACACATAATCCTGCCCCCCACCACATTACCACACAAAATCCCGCCCCCCACCACATCACCACACATAATCCCGCCCCCCACATTACCACAGATAATCCCGCCCCCACCACATTACCACACATAATCCCGCCCCCCACCCCATTACCATACATAATCCCGCCCCCCACCACATCACCACATAATCCCGCCCCCCCACCACAACACCACACATAATCCCGCCCCCCACCACATCACCACACATAATCCCGCTCCCCCACCACATCACCACACATAATCCCGCCCCCCACCACATCACCACACATAATCCCGCCCCCCCACCACATCACCACACATAATCCCGCCCCTCCACATTACCACAGATAATCCCGCCCCCACCACATTACCACACATAATCCTGCACCCCCACATTACCATAGATAATCCCACTCCCCACCACATTACCACCCATAATCCCACCCCCCACCCCATTACCACACATAATCCCGCCCCCCACCACATCACCACATAATCCCGCCCCCCCACCACAACACCACACATAATCCCGCCCCTCACCACATCACCACACATAATCCCGCTCCCCCACCACATCACCACACATAATCCTGCCCCCCACCACATCACCACACATAATCCCGCCCCCCCACCACATCACCACACATAATCCCGCCCCTCCACCACATCACCACACATAATCCTGCCCCCCACCACATTACCACACATAATCCCGCCCCCCACATCACCACACATAATCCCGCCCCCCCACATTAACACAGATAATCCCGCCCCCACCACATTACCACACATAATCCCGCACCCCCACATTACCATAGATAATCCCACTCCCCACCACATTACCACACATAATCCCGCCCCCCCACCACATTACCACACATAATCTTGCCCCCCCACATTACCATACGAGGCTCCGTCCCCACACATTACCACACGAGGCTCCGTCCCCACACATTACCACACGAGGTTCCGTCCCCACACATTACCACACAAGGCTCCGTCCCCACACATTACCACACGAGGCTCCGTTCCCCCACATTACTACATAAGGCTCCATCCCCACACATTACCACACGAGGCTCCATCCCCACACATTACCACACGAGGCTCTGTTCCCCCACATTACCAAACGATGCTCCGTTCCCCCACATTACCACACAAGGCTCCATCCCCACACATTACCACACGAGGCTCCGTCCCCACACATTACCACACGAGGCTCCGTCCCCCCACATTACCACACGAGGGTCCGTCCCCACACATTACCACATGAGGCTCCGTCCCCACACATTACCACACGAGGCTCTGTCCCCACACATTAGCACACAAGGCTCCGTCCCCACACATTACCACACGAGGCTCCGTCCCCCCACATTACCACACGAGGCTCCGTCCCCACACATTACCACACGAGGCTCCGTTCACATACATTACCACACGAGGCTCCGTTCCCCCACATTACCACACGAGGCTCCATCCCCACACATTACCACACGATGCTCCGTCCCCCCACATTACCACACGAAGCTCCATCCCCACACATTACCACACGAGGCTCCGTCCCCGCAAATTACCACACGAGGCTCCTGAGCGTCCCGAGCGTTAGCTGGCTGGAAACAGCTAGTATATATATATATATATATATATATATATATATATATATGTGTGTGTATGCTTATATATATGTGCAGCGCCCCAGAGTCCTGGTCATTGCAGTAATGTCGCTCTCCCACCAGGGGGAGTGATATTACATCTGATGGTACTAAAGGAGTTCACCTTGCCAGGTATCACAAGTCACACACTACACTTCACACTCCAGTCCACCAGGGGGAGCCTTGCTTCTATCTATTAGGGCACTCCCCACACACGGGTAAAACTGGTGGGTTGGATAGGAAGTTAGTCAGAAGCAGCCTGGGTTAGACCCAGAGAGGACCTGTCAGGGGTGGGATCCTGACAGAGGCCTAGCACGAGATAGAACGTTACGGAGCTGCGCCTGCACCCATTGCGGCAGCATCCTAAGAAAGGACAAGAAGGGAAATGTATTGTGGAGAGTGAGAGGCGAGATCACAGCACAAGGAGATAATACCAGGAGGAGTTCTGCCCCAAGATCGGCAGCCTCCTTCTGAGGCACGTAGCCGGTGGCCGGAACACCGAGGGAGTAATAGGCTCTACGCATTACTTCAGAGACCGGCAGGACAGTCAATTCCGAGTTGGTTGCCCGGCCTTAATACCTAAGAAGACACGGAGGCAAATTGTGGGAGAGGGGCATCTCTAGGGTCCCTATAAATAAGCTCCAGGCCTACCCCATCATACGGGTTGTCCTATCCATATCATCTGGGGGACGGAGAGAGAGAGAACATCAGAAACATCCACGAAAGTTGTGAGGACTATCCCGTGGTGCTCAGCAGGGTGGTACTACAACAAACAGGCGCTAGTAGGAAGGCTACTGATTTCCACCTGGATAAGGGAACTCTGGATGTGCCTTCGGACCGGCCGGACTCAGCCAGCCCTGTGAATGGTACTCTGGACTGTGGACGCTGAAGTCTTCAGTAAAAGGTAAAGAGACTGCAACCTTGTGTCCTTGTTATTCATTGCGTCTTATATCGTCCACCATCACCACCTACACATCAGGGAGGCCCTGGGGATACACTTCACCTGTGGGAAGGTATACCATCTAGCTGCCATTCCATCACCCCAGGGGACCCCTAGCGACGTCGGTCACCCTGACCGAACACCACAGGTGGCGTCACGAACACCAGACAAACTACACCTTTAATTGGACGCCCCTCAAAAGGGCAACGGACCGGGTCAGGCCACCGTGACATCCCCAGAACCGAGAAGGACCCGGTACCGAGTACCCCATTGCCCTTAACGTGGGGGCGCTCCATATGCACACACTGTACATATACAGTATATGCATTTATTATACATACAGAGTCTGGTCTGTTCACCTTTAGCTAAATGAATTGTAGTTGTTTATAGCTGATCTGAAGGTTTTTAATTGAACTTTTGCCAAATACTTAAACTCAACAGAAGCAAGCACTTTGCTCAAAAATCCAAACATTTTCTCATAAGTATTGCAGATTGTCTACTGACTACTGAAACAAGAACCATATGTTTTATGTTGTATAACAGTTCTTATACCCAAGCATTATGTCTCATAAAGTTACAGAATATCTTTGGTAGAAATTGTGAAAAAAAGAGATGCTCCTTATTCCTTCTTCAAAAGCCCTAATACACATACAGGTGCTTCTCACAAAATTAGAATATCATCAAAAAGTTAAATTATTTCAGTTCTTCAATGCAAAAAGTGAAACTCATATATTATATAGAGTCATTACAAACAGAGTGATGTTTATTTCTGTTAATGTTGATGATTATGGCTTACAGCTAATGATTCCCATAAAATGCGATTTTTATTTAACCTCTTCATGACCTTGGGATTTTCTGTTTTTCCGTGTTCGTTTTTCGCTCCCCTCCTTCCCAGAGCCATAACTTTTTTATTTTTCCGTCAATATGGCCATGTGAGGGCTTATTTTTTGCGAAACAAGTTGTACTTTTGAATGACATCATTGGTTTTAGCATGTCGTGTACTAGAAAGCAGGAAAAAAATTCCAAGTGCGGTGAAATTGCAAAAAAAGTGCTGTCCCACACTTTTTTGTTGTTTGTCTTTTTTGCTAGGTTCACTAAATGCTAAAACTGACCTGCCATTATGATTCTCCAGGTCATTACGAGTTCATAGACA
Source organism: Ranitomeya variabilis (assembly GCF_051348905.1). NCBI lineage: Eukaryota > Metazoa > Chordata > Amphibia > Anura > Dendrobatidae > Ranitomeya > Ranitomeya variabilis. Next base: position 682,403,539 of record NC_135232.1, on the reverse strand, counting down.
CCTAACATGACTAGGTTATTTTTTATCTACGTGGTGAAAAAAAATTCCAAACTTTGCTAGAAAAAAAAATGGCGCCATTTTCCGATACCCGTAGCGTCTCCATTTTTCATGATATGGGGTCGGTTGAGGGCTTATTTTTTGCATGCCGAGCTGGCGTTTTTAATGATACCATTTCGGTGCAGATACGTTCTTTTGATCGCCCGTTATTGCATTTTAATGCAATGTCACGGCGACCAAAAAAACGTAATTCTGGCGTTTCAAAGTTTTTTCTCACTACGCTGTTTAGCGATCAGGTTAATGCTTTTTTTTATTGAAAGATCGGGCGATTGTGAACACGGCGATACCAAATATGTGTAGGTTTGATTTTTTTTATTGATTTATTTTGAATGGGGCGAAAGGGGGGTGATTTAAACTTTCATATTTTTTTTATTTTTTTCACATTTTTGTAAACTTTTTTTTTTACTTTTGCCATGCGTCAATAGCCTCCATAGGAGGCTAGAAGCTGGCACAACGCGATCGGCTCTGCTACATAGCAGCGATCATCAGATCGCTGCTATGCAGCAGAAATGCAGGTGTGCTATGAGCGCCGACCACAGGGTGGGGCTCACAGCTACCGGGGATCAGTAACCATAGAGGTCTCAAGGACGTCTATGGTTACTATACAGAAGCATCGCTGACCCCCGATCATGTGACGGGGGTCAGCGATGCGCTCATTTCCGTCCGCCCGGCTGGAAGCGCCGGTTAAATGCCGCTGTCTGCGTTTGACAGCGGCATTTAACTAGTTAATAGCGGCGGGTTAATCGCGATTTCACCCGTCGCTATTGCGGGCACATGTCAGCTGTTCAAAACATGAAACAAAACATAGCCGTAATACATGTTCTCCATTGTTTTTAACCCCTTCACCCCCGGAGCTTTTTCCGTTTTTTCGTGTTCGTTTTTTGCTCCCCTCCTTCCCAGAGCCATAACTTTTTTATTTTTCTGTCAATATGGCCATGTGAGGGCTTATTTTTTGCGGGACGAGATGTACTTTTGAACGATACCATTGGTTTTACCATGCCGTGTAATAGAAAACGGGAAAAAAATTCCAAGTCTGATGAAATTGCAAAAAAAGTGCAATCTCACACTTGTTTTTTGTTTGGCTTTTTTGCTAGGTTCACCAAATGTTAAAACTAACCCGCCATTATGATTCTCCAGGTTATTACGAGTTCATAGACACCTAACATGTCTAGGTTATTTTTTATCTAAGTGGTGAAAAAAAATTCCAAAATTTGCTAAAAAAAAATAAATTGCGCAATTTTCCGATACCCGTAGCGTCTCCAATTTTCGTGATCTGGGGTCAGGTGAGGGCTTATTTTTTGTGTGCCGAGCTGGCATTTTTAATGATACAATTTTGGTGTAGATACGTTCTTTTGATCGCCCGTTATTGCATTTTGATGCAATGTCGCGGCGACCAAAAAAATGTAATTTTGGCGTTTTGATTTTTTTTCTCGCTACGCCATTTAGCGGTCAGGTTAATCCTTTGTTTTTATTGATAGATCGGGCGATTCTGAACGTGGCGATACCAAATATGTGTATGTTTGATTTTTTTAATTGTTTTATTTTGATTGGGGCGAAAGGGGGGTGATTTGAACTTTTATATATTTTTATTTTTTTAATATTTTTAAACACTTTTTTAAAAAATTTTTTGGCATGCTTCAATAGCCTCCATAGGAGGCTAGAAGCATGCACAACTCGATCGGCAGGTGTACTTTGAACGCCGACCACAGGGTAGCGCTCAAAGCAATCTGCCATCAACAACCATAGAGGTCTCAAGGAGACCTCTGGTTGTTATGGCAATGCACCGCTGATCATGTGACAGGGGTCAGCGGTGCGAGCACCTCCGCCCGCGCGGCCGGGAGCGCTAGTTAAATGCCGCTGTCAGCGCTTGACGGCGGCATTTAACTAGTTAGGGTATGTGTGGAGCGCCCCCACTGTCGCAGGGCCGAGTGGTACCCGGTACCGGGCCTCTCTGTCTCGGTTCTGGGAGTGTCACGGTGGCTAGACCCGGTCCGTGACCCTGCTGAGGGGCGTCCAGTGAAAGTTGAGAGTGATGATGTGTGGTGCAGGGTGCGCTGAATAACGAGGACACAAGGTTGCAGTCTCTTTACCTCTTTACTGAAGGCTTCAGGATCCTCAGTCCAGAGTACGGCTAACAGGGCTGTCTGAGACCAGCCGGTCCGATGGCACCTCCAGAGTTCCCTTTGCAGGTGGAAATCTGTGCCTTCCTTCTAGCGCTTGTGTGTTGTAGTCCTTCCCTGCTGAGCACCACGGGATAGTCCTCACAACTGTTGTGTCTGTTTCTGAAGTTCCCTCACAACTGATTCTGATGTTCTTCTCCGTCCCCCCAGATGATATGGCTAGGACGCACCCGTATGACGGGTAGGCCTGGAGTTCTTCCGGGACCCTAGAGTCGCCCCTCTCCAACTGTTGCCCCCTATGTCTGCTTAGGTGATTTAGGTGAGACAGCCCGCCTATAACTGACTGTCCTGCCGTAGGTTTGAAGTAAGGCCTGGAGCTCAATACTTCCTCGGCGTTTCCGGCCACCGGCTACGCGCCTCAGTAGGATGTTGCCTCGATCTTACAGCACGACTCCTACTGGTGTTATCTCCTTGTTGCGTTGATCTCATTTCTCACTCTTCACAATAAACCTCGCTTCTTGTCCTTTCTTGGGTACCGCCGCAATGAAGTGCAGGCGCGGTCCCATAACGTTCTCTCTTTTCGCTAGGCCTCTGTCAGGATCCCACCCCTGACAGGGACCCCCCTGAATCTTCCCCTGCAACACCCTCTGCCACAGGATGTTGCCTGGTTCCAACCCAGTCAGCTTTCTGTCTAACTTCCTATCTAACCCCCAGTTTTACCAGATTGTGAGGAGTGGCCTAATCCATAGCACCCTTAGCTCCCCCTGGAGGCCAGACTGTGAAGTGTATTGGTGTCTGTGATACCTGGTCAGGTGAACTCCTTCAGTGCCATCAGACGTACCAATACCCCCCTTAGCAGCGGAGCATCAGTACTGCAACGACCAGGACTCTGGGGCGCTGCATGTGCACACGCTGCGGATTTTGCTGCTGATCCGCAGCGGATTTGTTTTCCCAAAGTTTACAGTACCATGTAAACCTATGGGGAAAAAAAAACACATGCTGCGGAAAAATCCGCGCCGAAACGCAGCGGATTATTTTCCGCAGCATGTCAATTCTTTCTGCGGATTCCGCAGCGGTTTTCAACATGCACCAATAGGAAAGTGCAGTTGAAAACCCGCAGAGGAATCCGCAGAAGAAACCGCGATAAAATCCGCAGTGAAAACCGCAGTGGTTTTGCACTGCGGATTTTCCAAATCCGCTGCGGAAAAATCCGCAGCAGAATCCGCAACGTGTGCACATACCCTTAATGGGCGCGGGCAGATCGCGATTTCGCTCGCGCTCATTGCGCGCACATGTCAGCTGTACAAAACAGCTGACATGTCGCGGCTTTGAGGTGGGCTCACCGCCGGAGCCCACCTCAAAGCAGGGGATCTGCCAGCTGACATATTATTCCGTCAGCTGGCAGAAAGGGGTTAATAGGATTGGGGGATGAGGTTTCCTTAGCTGTAGGATTGATCTTTGTATAGACATCAGGGGACCCTTCAGATTTGTATCTGGGTAGAAGGGCCGACACTTACTACAGGTTATATCTAGGGACCCTAGGGAAAGCCATCGTTGAGCGGGGGCGCCACAACGCTCCCCCTAGAGTGCCAACCCCCACAGTAAGGTAGGCATCAGTATAGATAACATAGTAGGTTTCAGCTAAACCTTCCCCCCAATAGTGTGTTTTCACCGTTCTTTTTTCACTATTGTTTGCACTATTATTTATTTCACAGTGATTTAGTGTGTCGGTAGCCACAGGTTGGTGGCATTTTAAGAGTTTAAATAAAAATCGCATTTTATGGGAATTATTTATGATTTACATAATTGATACAAACCCAAGACTTACTATTTAAATTTCAAAAACCTTACAGCTAATGAAAACACAAAAGTCATTATCTCAGTAAATTAGAATAATTAACAGAAAACACCTGCAAAGGCTTCCTAAGTGTTTAAAAAGGTAGCTTAGTCTGTTCCACTAAGCTCCACAACCATGGGGAAGACTGCTGACTTGACAGATGTCCAGAAGGCAGACATTGACACACTCCACAAGGAGGGTAAGCCACAAAAGGTCATTTCTAAAGAAGCTGGCTGTTCACAGAGTGCTGTATCCAAGCACATTAATGGAAAGTTGAGTGGAAGGAAAAAGTGTGGTAGAAAAAGGTGCACAAGCAACCGGGATAACTGCAGCCTTGAAAGGATTGTTAAGAAAAGGCCATTCAAAAATTTGGTGGAGATTCATAAGGAGTGGACTGCTGCTGGAGTAATTTCTTCAAGAGCCACCACACACAGACGTATGAAGAACATGGGCTGCAAGTGTCGCATTCCTTGTGTCAAGCCATTCATGACCAATAGACAACGCCAGAAATGTCTTACCTGGGCCAAGGAGAAAAAGAACTGGACTGTTGCTCAGTGGTCCAAGGTGTTGTTTTCAGATTAAAGTAAATTTTCCATTTCATTTGGAAGTCTAGACCCAGAGTCTGGAGGAGGAGTGGAGAGGCACATAATTCAAGCTGCTTGAGGTCTAGTGTGAAGTTTCCACCATCAGTGATGGTTTGGGGAGCCATGTCATATGCTTTTGTAGCTCCACTGTGTTTTATCAAGATCAAGTCAGTGCAGCCATCTACCAGGAAATTTTAGAGCGCTGCATGCTTTCCTCTGCCAACAAGCTTTTTGGACATGGAAATTTAATTTTCCAGCAGGACTTGGCACCTGTCCACATTGCCAAAAGTACCAATACCTCATTTACAAACAACAGTATCACTTTGCTTGATCGGCTAGCAAACTCGCCTGACCTTAACCCCATAGATTCCCTATGGGGTACTGTCAAGAGGAAGATGAGAGAAACCAGACCCAACAATGTAGACGAGCTGAAGGCTGCTTTCAAAGCAACCTGGGCTTCCATAACACCTCAGCAGTGCCACAGGCCGATCGCCTCTATGCCACGCTGCACTGATGCAGTAATTGATGCAAAAGGAGCCCTAACCAAGTATTGAGTGCATTTACTGAACATACATTTCAGTAGGCCAACATTTCAGATTTTAAAATAATTTTTCAAGCTGGTGTTATAAAGTATTTTAATTTACTGAGATAATGACTTTTGGGTTTTCATTGGCTGTAAGCCATAATCATCAACATTAATAGAAATAAACACTTGAAAGAGATCACTCTGTTTGTAATGACTCCATATAATATGAGTTTCACTTTTTGTATTGAAGAACTGAAATAAATTAACTTTTTGAAGATATTCTAATTTTGTGAGAGGCACCTGGAGACACAATCACCAGAATTGCTTAGGCCAGAAAAATTGCTATCAAGGGAACTTATCTGAAATTAATTTCTGTTACTTTTGCTTGCAGTAAGCCTCAACCTGTTTGCCCATAGCAAGGTTTCTGAGGAGGCTGATATTGATGATAATGATAGCCCATAATCGACAATGCTGGGCTCTCAACATATCTGAGCATTGTTGGTTATGGGATATCATTATCATCAATATCAGTCTCCTGAGGAACATTGCTATGGGGAAACACTTTGAGGCTTACTGCAAGCAACAGTAACAGAAACTGATTTCAGATAAGTTCCCTTGGTGGAAAGTTTTCTGGCCTAAGCAATCCTGGTGATTGGGTTTATATCAGTCCAAATGTGTATCTGCAAAAGCGATTGTGAGGGTTGTTGAGGGAAAGCCGCTGTGGAGCAGGGGTGCCATTTATGGTGCCTAAGTAGGGTGCCAACCTCCCTTGTAGGTAGGTAAAAGATTGGGATAGATTGCGGGTGAGTAAAGGTCATATCCTTTCTAGTGGCATTCTTCTATCCTATCCCTGACTATTGGGATTTCTTGTACATTCTTATGTTGATAGGTAGCTCCAACCCTGCATTATTGGGATTGTCCTGACTACTAGTAGTTTAACATGATGTTTTTTTTTTTCAGTCATGGTTTTTTGTGTCCTCTTTTATTAATGCATATTTTAACGTATATCGAAGAAAGTAAGTTTTAGGGATCTAAGTGAGATTTGACTAATAGACATAGGTGATAAGAGGACTAATATTTTATGTGATTAATACAATTAAGAAAAAATAATTTCAACAGCCACACAAGAGTAATAAAAGAAAACCTTGAACCTACCTCTGTTGTTTTCCAAGCTGACAAAAATCTGCAACTTCTCGAAAATATTCAGCTAGGAAATAAATCAAATATATTAAATACTGGTATATACGAAAAAGTAGAGTAAAAAAGTCCACAAATACATAATTACGTATAAAATGTATAATAGCGTTTTATTACAATCAATCAAAAAATACAAAACAACAAAAACATAAGTCAAACTATGCAGAAGTGTATTATAAACACTCTGCAGAATAGAAAAGAACAATAAGGAGGACACATGACGGAAAGTGGAGTAGGGAGAGGCACTATAAATAAATTTCTTGGGTCATATGAGCAAGCCAAACAAGTGCCTATTAACAGGCAAAGGGTCCCAAAGGTATCCCATCCATGTAACCAGCATAGATAAAGTATAACATCATAAAGGCTTACCCATGTCAGTAATCACAGAAAGTGCCCCCTCCTTCTCACCGCCCCCGAACGCACGTTTCGCCAAATGGCTTTTTCAACAGGGTTCGTGTTATGGCCTGTCCCATGGTGTTTATATATTAGAGAGACCGGAAGTAATGCCAGACAATCGGCGCATGCGCGGTGGTGCCCGATGCGCGTCATCGCCGGAAACCGCCGCGGCTGGGCGTGTATGTAGGTGGAACACCACCATATGACGTCAAGTGACACACACGCCCAGCCCCTGACGGCGGCAGCGGCCAGGAAGAGCAAGTCGGGCCACAGCGGGCATGCGCACTGTCGGCGGCCATATTTGAGGAGACCACGGTAGCGGCCATCTTTGAAAAGATAAAAAGGGAAAAGGTACATATTCCCACACTGTGTTTGTGCTCAGAGGAGTGCACACTTAAAGATATTTGTGAAAAGATTGGACATAATTATATAAAAGGTATTATAAAAAGGGGGAATTAAACAGCCCACCTATATTAAAGTGACAAAACTCATATCTCCAGCAGTATATTTAATAATTAAAGTGACAAGTGCAAAGTGTCTCATGTTAGTACAATATGATAGCCAATACAAACAGCTCAATAAACAGACAAATAAACAAAAATTGATGGCTTCATATTCCTCTGTGCAGCCGTGATGCGAGGGAATCCAGTGTGGCCTATATGATGTCCAAAACCGTGGTCATATTAAGAGAACTAAAAATAAAAATTAAAAACACACAAGACAATTAATAACAACAAATAATAAAAAGAATGGTGGACAGATTCAATTTAGAGAGAGAACAAGGGGGGTAAGGAATTGTATATACCCACAATTTCCTATGTCGCACAGGCGCAACGGGTCATGCGTGGCGGAACATGGCAACACAAATTAATGGGATCAAGTCAGTCAAAGGAATGGAGAGAAACTCAATTTTTCGTTTAAACCTTTTGGGGTCAAGGTATCAAGGGTGAAGATCCACTTGCACTCTCGTTGTGCTAGTATTTTGACCATATTACCACCCCTGATACCTCCATGTATCCTCTCACTTTTAGACCTCGAGGATCGGATCCATGAAAAATCCGAAAATGCCTCGGCAAGGTCTTAAGGCTTGACACGTCTTTCACTTCCTTAGCAGCAAGAATGTCTCGTACATGTTCGCGTGTCCGAATTTTTAATTCCCTAGATGTGAGACCAACATAGACCAGGGAGCAGGGACATGTAGCATAATATATAACGAATGATGTATTACACGAGATAAATTCTCGTATCTTGAATTCCCTGCTTCCATCTGAGGTCTTGAAGGTCCCACATCTGAGAATATTCGGACACGCGACACATGAGCCGCAAGGGAAGCACCCCTGCCTTGGACTCGTCGCACCCAGGAAATCTTTGTTAATCCTTGCCACATAGTGACTTCTCACCAAGGTATCTCTCAAATTTCTTCCCCTACGTTGTGTCATCAGGGGAGATTCTGTTAAGTGTGATGCCAAAATCCCATCGGTCTGTAATACAGACCAATGCCTGCTAAGTATCTCCCGAATGCGACTCCATTGACAGTTAGAGGTTGAGATAAATCTCACTCCAGACTCATTGTCCGACTTGGGCCTTTTGGACTGTAAAAGTAACCCGGGGTTTTTACAGCCACGAGCAGTGCTTTAGCGCAGCTCCTGGCTGTAAAATGATTTAACCCCTTCAGATGGATTTACTTCGTGGGACCTGACAGTTCATCCGAAGGTATGTATATTGTTGGTTTATTATTTTGCCAAGCGAGGGTCTTCCGGATGGATTGAGAGAGCAATAAAATACTAAAACAACCTGTGTGTTTATTTCATTAAAATACTTTTTAATAATGTGTGTGTGTGTTTTTTAACCCTTTCATACAATTGGATTAATAATGGATAGGTGACATAATTGACGCCTCTCCATTATTAATCTGGCTTAATGTCACCTTGCAATAGCAAGGTGACATTAACCCTTCATTACCCCATATCCCACCGCTACACGGGAGTGGGAAGAGAGTGGCCAAGTGCCAGAATAGGCGCATCTTCCAGATGTGCATTTTCTGGGGTGGCTGGGGGCAGATGTTTGTAGCCAGGGGGGGGGGCAATAACAATGGACCCTCTCTAGGCTATTAATATCTGCCCTCAGTCACTGGCTTTACCACTCTGGCGGAGAAAATTGCGCGGGAGCCCACGCCATTTTTTTCCGTGATTTAACCCTTTATTTTAGCAGCTACAGCACCCAAATTTTGCACATACACACTACTAACATTAGTAGTGTGGAATATGCAAAAAAAAAGGGGATATGAGATGGTTTACTGTATGTAAACCATGTCTCATATCATGTCGGGTTTGTGAAGGAGAAATGGAAGCCGGCAATTGATTTACCGGCTTTTCACATATATCGCGCTGAATTAAATATAAATACAGAATATATATATATGTGTCTCAATGACATATATATACTGTATATATGTTTTACCGAACATTTGAGCACAAAAATCCATTAAATGTCGGTTTTGCAAGCCTGCGAGAAAATATCGCAGTACGGATGCCATACGGATTACATACGGGGGATGCCATGCGCAAAATACGCTGACACACCCTGCCTACGGATGACATACGGACCACTATTTTGGGAACATTTCTCCGTATTACGGCCATATTACGGCCGTAAAAAACGGACCGTATTGTCTTACGCTGAGTGTGACGCCGGCCTTAGGCTGCCGTCACACTAGCAGTATTTGGTCAGTATTTTACATCAGTATTTGTAAGCCAAAACCAGGAGTGGAACAATTAGAGAAAAAGTATAATAGAAACATATGCACCACTTCTGCATTTATCGCTCACTCCTTGTTTTGGCTTGCAAATACTGATGGAAAATACTGACAAAATACTGCTAGTGTGAAGGCAGCCATGCACAACGTTGAAACATTTTCCTGGGCTACATTTCTCAGCCATACACTATTCCGTAGTGTGGAGTAAATTTCTATGATCTCAGTGAGCAAAAGCTTTTAACCCCTTAACGACCGCCGATAAGCCTTTTAACGGCGCTGTGGAAAAAGTGTATAGCGCCCCCCAGAGTCGGATTTTCTCTGGAGTCTCGGTTGCCGGGGGTAGCTGAGACACCAGAGAACATGATTCAGGTCGGTTTTTAACCGTTTACTGGCGAAAAAAACGCGATTTGCCATTTAATTTCTCTGTCCTCAGAGGACAGAGAAATGGGGTCCCCGATCACCCCCCGATACTCATCCGTCTCACCCGGTGCTCCTCGTGGTTCCCCATGGGGGCTGCCATCTTCTTCCGGCAAAAAAATGGCGGACGCATGCACAGTGTGCCCGCTGGCCGGCACCTGGCAGATCTTTGGGGTCTCGGCTGCCGGGGGTAGCCGAGACCCCAAAGAACATGATCGGGGTTGGTTTTTACTGACCCCTGTTTTGCGATCGCCGGTAACTAACCGTTTACCGGCGACCGTAAAAAAAAAATCCAGTGTATCATTCTCTGTCCTCTGATGTGATCGCACATCAGAGGACAGAGAAATAGGGGGATTGGGGACCCTGTGATACTTAACAATGTCCCTGGGTCCTCCTGCTTCCTCTCCTGGCCGCCGGCTTCTTCCTCCGGTAAGAAAATGGCGGGCGCATGCGTAGTGCGCCCGCCGTGATCTGCTGGCCGGCAGAGGAAGATTCTTACTCGTTTCATTTTGGTTACTGTGATAGATGCTATCACAGTGATTAAAATAAAAAAAATAGTAAATAACCCCCCTTTATCACCCCCTTAGTTAGGAAAAAAAAATAATAAAAATGTATGTATTTTCATTTTCCAATTAGAGTTAGGGTTGGGGCTAGGGTTAGGGTTGGGGCTAGGGTTATGGTTAGGGCTAGGGTTAGGGTTGGAGCTAAAGTTAGGGTTAGGGTTGGGGCTAAAGTTAGGGTTATGGTTAGGGTTGGGGCTAAAGTTAGGGTTAGAGTTGGGGCTAAAGTTAGGGTTGGGGCTAGGGTTGGGGCTAAAGTTAGGGATAGAGTTGGGATTAGGATTAGGGTTGGGATTAGGGTTTGGATTAGGTTTAGGGTTGGCATTAGGGTTAGGGTTGGCATTAGGGTTACGTTTGGGATTAGGGTTAGGTTTGGGATTAGGGTTAAGGCTAGGGTTAGGGTTAGGGGTGTATTGGGATTACGGTTAGGTTTGAGGTTAGGGTTGAGATTAGGCTTAGGTGTGTGTTGGGCTTAGGGTTTTGATTAGGGTTATGGTTAGGGTTGGGATTAGGGTTAGGGATGTTTTTGGGTTAGGGTTGTGATTAGGGTTATGGTTAGGGTTGTGATTAGGATTATGGATTGGGTTGGGATTAGGGTTAGGGATGTGTTGGGGTTAGGGTTGGAGTTAGAATTGGGGGGTTTCCACTGTTTAGGTACAACAGGGGGTCTCCAAACGCGACAGCCAATTTTGCGCTCAAAAAGTCAAATGGTGCTCCCTCCCTTGAGCTCTGCTGTGCGCCTAAACAGTGGTTTACCCCCACATATGGGGCATCAGCGTACTAAGTACTAATTGGACAACAACTTTTCGTGTCCAGTTTTTCCTGTTACCCTTGTAAAAATAAAAAAAATTGGGGGCTAAAAAATCATTTTTGTTGAAAAAAACATGATTTTTTATTTTCACGGCTTTGCGTCAAACTTCTGTGAAGCATTTGGGAGTTCAAAATGCTCACCACATTTCTAGATAAGTTCCTTGGGGGGTCTAGTTTCCAAAATGGGGTCACTTGTGGGGGGTTTCTACTGTTTAGGTACATTAGGGGCTCTGAAAATGCAACATGACGCCCGCAGACCATTCCATCAAAGTCTGCATTTTAAAACGTCACTACTTCCCTTCCGAGCCCCGATGTGTGCCCAAACAGTGGTCCCCCCACACATGGGGTATCAGCGTACTCAGGACAAATTGGACAATAACTTTTGTGTACAATCTCTCCTGTTACCCTTGAAAAAATAAAAAATTGGGGGCTAAAAAAAATCATTTTTGTGGAAAAAAAATATTTTTTATTTTCATAACTCTGTATTATAAACTTCTGTGAAGCACTTGGGCGTTCAAAGTGCTCACCACACATCTAGATAGGTTCCTTTGTGGGTCTAGTTTCCAAAATGGGGTCACTTGTGGGGGGGTTTCTACTGTTTAGGTACATCAGGGGCTCTGCAAACGCAACCTAACGCCCGCAGACCATTCTATCAAAGTCTGCATTCCAAAATGGCGCTCCTTCCCTTCCGAGCTCTGCCATGCGCCGAAACAATGGTCCCCCCACATATGGGGTATCAACATACTCAGCATAAATTGCACAATAAATTTTGGGGTCCAATTTCTCCTGTTATTTTTGTGAAAGTAAAAATTTGGGGGTGAAAAAAACATTTTTGTGGAAAAAATATGATTTTTTATTTTCATGGCTCTACATTATAAACTTTTGTGAAGCAGTTGGGGGTTCATAGTGCTCACCACACATCTAGGTTAGCTCTTTGGGGGGTCTAGTTTCCAAAATGGTGTCACTTGGGGGGGGGGGTTTCTACTGTTTAGGTACATCAGGAGCTCTGCAAATACAACATGAAGCCCGCAGACGATTTCATCAAAAGTCTGCATTTTAAAACGTCACTACTTCCCTTCCGAGCCCCGATGTGTGCCCAAACATTCCCTTGAGAAAATAAAAAATTGCGAGCTAAAAAAATCATTTTTGAGGAAAAAAAAGGATTTTTTATTTTCACCGCTCTGCATTATAAACTTCTGTGAAGCACTTGGGCGTTGAAAGTGCTCACCACACATCTAGATAAGTTCTTTGGGGGGTCTAGTTTCCAAAATGGGGTCACTTGTGGGGGGTTTCCATTGTTTAGGCGCATCAGGGGCTCTCCAAATGCGACATGGCGTCCGATCTCAATTCCAGCCAATTCTGCATTGAAAAAGTAAAACGGAACTCCTTCTCTTCCAAGCTCTGCCGTGCGCCCAAACAGCGGTTTGCCCTCACATATGGGGTATGGACATACTCAGGAGAAATTGCACAACAACTTTTGTGGTCTAATTTCTCCTGTTACCCTTGTGAAAATAAAAATTTTGGGTCAAAAAAATCATTTTTGTCTAAAAAATGCAATTTTTTTTTACGGCTCTACGTTATAAACTTCTGTGAAGCACTTGGGGGTTCAAAGTGCTCACCACACATCTAGATAAGTTCCTTAAGGGGTCTAGTTTCCAAAATGGTGTCACTTGTGGGGGGTTTCCACTGTTTAGGCCCATCAGGGGCTCTCCAAACGCGACATGGCGTCTGATCTCAATTCCAGCCAATTCTGCATTGAAAAAGTCAAACAATGCTCCTTCTCTTCCAAGCCCTGCCCAAACAGTGGTTTACCCCCACATATAGGGTATCGGCGCATTCAGGAGAAATTGCACAACTAATTTTGTGGTTCATTTTCTCTTTTTACACTTGTAAAAATAAAAAAAAAATGGTTCTGAAGTAAAATGTTTGCAAAAAAAAGTTAAATGTTAATTTTTTCCTTCCACATTGTTTCAGTTCCTGTGAAGCACGTAAAGGGTTAATAATCTTCTTGAATGTGGTTTTGAGCACCTTGAGGGGTGTAGTTTTTAGAATGGTGTCAAGTTTGGGTATTTTCTGTCATCTACACCCCTCAAAGTTACTTTAAATGTGAGATGGTCCCTAAAAAAATAGTTTTGTAAATTTTGTTGTAAAAATGAGAAATCGCTGGTCAACTTTTAACCTTTATAACTTCCGAACAAAAAAAAATTTTGTTTCCAAAATTGTGCTGATGTAAAGTATACATGGGGGAAATGTTATTTATTAACCATTTTCTGTGACATCTCTCTGTTTTAAGGGCATAAAAATTCAAAGTTTGAAAATTGCAAAATTTTAAAAATGTTCCCCATATTTCCGTTTTTTCATAAATAATCGCAAGTAATATCGAAGAAATGTTACCAATAACATGAAGTACAATATGTTAGGAAAAAACGACCTCAGAATCAGCGGGATCCGTTAAAGAGTTCCAGAGTTATAACCTCATAAATTGACAGTGGTCAGAATTGTAAAAATTGGCTTGGTCATTAAGTACCTAATTGGCTCTGTCACTAAGGGGTTAAACATTTTGTAGGCCTCTATTTCTCAGAGCTACAGTGTTACTTTGTGAATATTTCTGTGATATCTAAAAGTGAACAAAAGCTTTTAAAAGTTTTGTATACCTCCATTTCTCAGACATACAGTGTTGGGTGTTCTGTGAACACAACACTTTTACAAAGTTTGACGGTCTCCATTTCTTACACATACACTGTTATTTTGTCTGAGAATATTTCTGTGATCTCTAAAAGTGAACAAAAGCTTTAACATTTTTTGCAGGTCTCCATTTCTCAGACATACAGTGTTACGCCGCTACTTCATACTTACCTGTCTGGCCGGCACGCTCCCGATGCCTCTTCCTGCTCTCTGTCTTCTAGCTTCTCCGGCGCTCGTCCATTCTGCGGTCCGCGCATGCGCAGACGCGCTCCTTTCGTCGCTGGGGTTTCTGGGAGGTCATGACCCGGCGGCTCCGCCTCCAATATGGCGGCGCCCGTCGGGTACTTCTTCCCAGCGTCTGCCCTGCTCTGATGCCTTTGCGTCTATTGCGTTCGCTGGCTTATTGCCAGCATCTCCTTAGGTTCCTAGGCTCTGTTCTGTGCATCCTTTGCTGTGACTCTGACTGTCTCTGTTTGCCGTATCTACCAGTCCTGTGTTCCTGCCGTTCCTGCCAGTCCTGTGTTCCTGCCGTACCTACCAGTCCTGTGTTCCTGCTGTTCCTGCCAGTCCTGTGTTCCTGCCGTTCCTGCCAGTCCTGTGTTCCTGCCGCACCTTCCAGTCCTGTGTTCCTGCCGTACCTTCCAGTCCTGTGTTCCTGCCATTCCTGCCAGTCCTGTGTTCCTGCCATACCTACCAGTCCTGTGTTCCTGCCGTACCTACCAGTCCTGTGTTCCTGCCGTACCTACCAGTCCTGTGTTCCTGCCGTTCCAGCCAGTCCTGTGTTCCTGCAGTACCTTCCAGTCCTGTGTTCCTGATGTACCTTCCAGTCCTGTGTGCCTGCTGTTCCTGCCAGTCCTGTGTTCCTGCCGTACCTGCCAGTCCTGAGTCTCTGTCGTTTCCCGTCTAACGTGTGCTTGCATCTTACCGGTCAGTACTTTGCTGCCTCCATCTGTCCAGTGCCTCCGCCATTCTTGTCACTTCAGTAGCTCCGTCTTCTCTCCACCTTCCGTTCTCTCTTTGTTCTATCTTCAGTCGTCCCTTTGGCTCCAGCAGTTGTGGCTTCACCCTCCTTGGGCCTGTCCGTAACACTCCCTGTACAGGGGGTGGCATCATCTGGTTCACTCGCCCTCCGGGGCTCTGAAGCCGTGACCCAGAGGGTCCACTTCCCTAGTCCTCATAACACCCCATAGTCCTTATAGTATGCAAAGGCCATGGACCCCGCTGGAGCTGCGGCTGCTCAGAAAGAGCTTGTTTTCCTGCGGGAGAACCAGACTCGGATGATGTCCTGTTGTGAATTTGGATTCTGGGCTCCCCCGGTGGCTACTGGTGGAATTGAACTGGTGTCTTCATCTTCTCTGTTCACCTGTTCCCATCAAGATGTGGGAGTCGCTATATAACCTTGCTGCTCTGTTAGTTGCTTGCCGGTCAACAATGTTATCAGAAGCCTCTCTGTGTTTGTTCCTGCTCCTAGACAACTACTAGATAAGTTGGACTCTTGTCCATGTTTGTTTTTGCATTTTTGTTCCAGTTCACAGCTGTAGTTTCGTTACTGTGTCTGGAAAGCTCTTGTGAACAGGAATTGCCACTCTGGTGTTATGAGTTAATGCCAGAGTTTTAAAGTAATTTCTGGATGGTGTTTTTGATAGGGTTTACAGCTGACCATGAAAGTGTCTTTTCTGTCTTCTGCTATGTAGTAAGTGGACCTCAAATTTGCTAAACCTATTTTCATACTACGTTTGTTATTTCATCTCAACTCACCGCCAATACATGTGGGGGGCCTCTGTCTCCTTTCGGGGTATTTCTCTAGAGGTGAGCTAGGACTAATATTTTCCTCTGCTAGCTTTATTTAGTCCTCCGGCTGGTGCTGGGCATCTAGAATCAACGTAGGCATGCTACCCGGCCACTGCTAGTTGTGCGTTAGGTTTAGTTCATGGTCAGCTCAGTTCCCATCTTCCAAGAGCTAGTTCCTATATATGCTTATGCTATGTTCTCTTGCCATTGAGATCATGACAGTTTGACCGGCCCTCAAAGTGTTAATTGTTTGGGCTGAAGCAGGAGAAAAAGAAGTGTTGAAGGGAAATTTTTTTTTTTTTACTTCTCAGAGTTTTGCTGCCTAGCCCTTAATTGCTGTCTAGCTGCTTCTTACCTCCTCTTAACCCTTGAATGGCTCTGTGTCCACCTGTTTGTAATGGATCTTCAGAGTGTAACTGCAGGTTTGAATAATCTCGCCACGAAGGTACAAAATTTGCAAGATTTTGTTTGTCATGCACCTGTATCTGAGCCGAGAATTCCTTTGCCGGAATTTTTCTCGGGGAATAGATCCGGGTTTCAGAATTTTCGAAATAATTGCAAATTATTTTTGTCCCTGAAATCTCGCTCTGCCGGAGACCCTGCACAGCAGGTCAGGATTGTGATTTCCTTGCTCCGGGGCGACCCTCAAGACTGGGCTTTTTCATTGACACCAGGGGATCCTGCGTTGCTCAATGTGGATGCGTTTTTTCTGGCCTTGGGGTTGCTTTATGACGAACCTCATTTGGAGCTTCAGGCAGAAAAAACTTTGATGTCCCTATCTCAGGGGCAAGATGAAGCGGAAATTTACTGCCAAAGATTCCGTAAATGGTCTGTGCTTACTCAGTGGAATGAGTGCGCCCTGGCGGCGACTTTCAGAGAGGGTCTCTCTGATGCCATTAAGGATGTTATGGTGGGGTTCCCTGTGCCTGCGGGTCTGAATGAGTCCATGACAATGGCTATTCAGATCGATAGGCGTTTGCGGGAGCGCAAACCAGTGCACCATCTGGCGGTGTCCACTGAGAAGTCGCCAGAGAGTATGCAGTGTGATAGAATTCTGTCCCGAAGCGAGCGGCAGAATTTTAGACGGAAAAATGGGTTGTGTTTCTATTGTGGTGATTCTACTCATGTTATATCAGCATGCTCTAAGCGCACTAAAAAGCTTGGTAAATCTGTTTCCATTTGCACCTTACCGTCTAAATTTATTCTATCTGTGACCCTGATTTGCTCTTTGTCGTCTATTACCACGGACGCCTATGTCGACTCTGGCGCCGCTTTGAGTCTTATGGATTGGTCCTTTGCCAAACGCTGTGGGTATGATTTAGAGCCTTTGGAGACTCCTATTCCTCTGAAGGGGATTGACTCCACCCCATTGGCTAATAATAAACCACAATACTGGACACAAGTAACTATGCGTATTAATCCGGATCACCAGGAGATTATTCGCTTTCTGGTGCTGTATAGTCTACATGATGATTTGGTGCTAGGATTGCCTTGGCTGCAATCTCACAACCCAGTCCTCGACTGGAGAGCTATGTCTGTGTTGAGCTGGGGATGTAAGGGGGCTCATGGGGATGTACCTGTGGTTTCCATTTCATCATCCATTCCCTCTGAAATTCCTGAGTTCCTGTCTGACTATCGTGACGTCTTTGAAGAATCCAAGCTTGGTTCGTTACCTCCGCACCGAGAGTGCGATTGTGCCATAGATTTAATCCCGGGTAGTAAATACCCAAAGGGTCGTTTATTTAATCTGTCTGTGCCTGAACATGCTGCTATGCGAGAATATATAAAGGAGTCCTTGGAAAAGGGACATATTCGTCCATCGTCATCTCCCTTAGGAGCCGGTTTTTTCTTTGTGTCAAAAAAAGACGGCTCTTTGAGACCATGTATTGATTATCGGCTTTTGAATAAAATCACTGTTAAATATCAATACCCATTGCCGTTGCTGACTGATTTGTTTGCTCGCATAAAGGGGGCCAAGTGGTTCTCTAAGATTGACCTTCGTGGGGCGTATAATTTGGTGCGAATCAGGCAGGGGGATGAGTGGAAAACCGCATTTAATACGCCCGAGGGCCACTTTGAGTATTTAGTGATGCCTTTTGGTCTTTCTAATGCTCCGTCAGTTTTCCAGTCCTTTATGCATGATATTTTTCGCGATTATTTGGATAAATTTATGATTGTGTATCTGGATGATATTCTGATTTTTTCGGATGACTGGGACTCTCATGTCCAGCAAGTCAGGAGGGTTTTTCAGGTTTTGCGGTCTAATTCTTTGTGTGTGAAGGGTTCTAAGTGTGTTTTTGGGGTACAGAGGATTTCCTTTTTGGGATATATTTTTTCCCCCTCTTCCATTGAAATGGATCCTGTCAAGGTTCAAGCTATTTGTGATTGGACGCAGCCCTCTTCTCTTAAGAGTCTTCAGAAATTTTTGGGCTTTGCTAACTTTTATCGTCGATTTATTGCTGGTTTTTCGGATATTGCTAAGCCATTGACCGATTTGACTAAGAAGGGTGCTGATGTTGCTGATTGGTCCCCTGATGCTGTGGAGGCCTTTCGGGAGCTTAAGCGCCGTTTTTCCTCTGCCCCTGTGTTGCGTCAGCCTGATGTTGCTCTACCTTTTCAGGTTGAGGTCGACGCTTCTGAGATCGGAGCTGGGGCAGTGTTGTCGCAGAAAAGTTCTGACTGCTCCGTGATGAGGCCTTGTGCCTTCTTTTCCCGTAAATTTTCGCCCGCTGAGCGGAATTATGATGTTGGGAATCGGGAGCTTTTGGCCATGAAGTGGGCTTTTGAGGAGTGGCGCCATTGGCTTGAGGGGGCCAGACATCAGGTGGTGGTATTGACTGACCACAAAAATTTGATTTATCTTGAGACCGCCAGGCGCCTGAATCCTAGACAGGCGCGCTGGTCATTATTTTTCTCTCGGTTTAATTTTGTGGTGTCATACCTACCGGGTTCTAAGAATGTTAAGGCGGATGCCCTTTCTAGGAGTTTTGAGCCTGACTCGCCTGGTAACTCTGAGCCCACAGGTATCCTTAAGGATGGAGTGGTATTGTCAGCCGTTTCTCCAGACCTGCGGCGGGCCTTGCAGGAGTTTCAGGCGGATAGACCTGATCGTTGCCCACCTGATAAACTGTTTGTTCCTGATGATTGGACCAGTAGAGTCATCTCTGAGGTTCATTCTTCTGCGTTGGCAGGTCATCCTGGCATTTTTGGTACCAGGGATTTGGTGGCAAGGTCCTTCTGGTGGCCTTCCCTGTCACGAGATGTGCGAGGCTTTGTGCAGTCTTGTGACGTTTGTGCTCGGGCCAAGCCTTGTTGTTCTCGGGCTAGTGGATTATTGTTGCCCTTGCCTATTCCTAAGAGGCCTTGGACGCACATCTCGATGGATTTTATTTCAGATCTGCCTGTTTCTCAGAAGATGTCTGTCATCTGGGTGGTGTGTGACCGTTTTTCTAAGATGGTCCATTTGGTTTCTCTGCCCAAGTTACCTTCTTCTTCCGAGTTGGTTCCTCTGTTTTTTCAAAATGTTGTTCGTTTGCATGGTATTCCTGAGAATATCGTTTCTGACAGAGGGACCCAATTCGTGTCTAGATTTTGGCGGGCATTCTGTGCTAGGATGGGCATAGATTTATCTTTTTCGTCCGCTTTCCATCCTCAGACGAATGGCCAGACCGAGCGGATTAATCAGACCCTGGAGACATATCTGAGGTGTTTTGTGTCTGCTGACCAGGATGATTGGGTTGCTTTTTTGCCATTGGCGGAGTTCGCTCTCAATAATCGGGCCAGCTCTGCCACTTTGGTGTCCCCGTTTTTCTGTAATTCGGGGTTTCATCCTCGATTTTCCTCTGGTCAGGTGGAATCTTCGGATTGTCCTGGAGTGGATGCTGTGGTGGAGAGATTGCATCAGATCTGGGGGCAGGTGGTGGACAATTTGAGGTTGTCCCAGGAGAAGACTCAGCTTTTTGCCAACCGCCACCGTCGTGTTGGTCCTCGGCTTTCTGTTGGGGATTTGGTGTGGTTGTCTTCTCGTTTTGTCCCTATGAGGGTCTCTTCTCCTAAGTTTAAGCCTCGGTTTATCGGCCCGTATAAGATATTGGAGATTCTTAACCCTGTTTCCTTCCGTTTGGACCTCCCTGCATCCTTTTCTATTCATAACGTTTTTCATCGGTCATTATTGCGCAGGTATGAGGTACCGGTTGTGCCTTCCGTTGAGCCTCCTGCTCCGGTGTTGGTTGAGGGTGAGTTGGAGTACGTTGTGGAGAAAATCTTAGACTCTCGTGTTTCCAGACGGAGACTCCAGTATCTGGTCAAGTGGAAGGGATACGGCCAGGAGGATAATTCTTGGGTGAATGCATCTGATGTTCATGCCTCCGATCTGGTTCGTGCCTTTCATAGGGCCCATCCTGATCGCCCTGGTGGTTCTGGTGAGGGTTCGGTGCCCCCTCCTTGAGGGGGGGGTACTGTTGTGAATTTGGATTCTGGGCTCCCCCGGTGGCTACTGGTGGAATTGAACTGGTGTCTTCATCTTCTCTGTTCACCTGTTCCCATCAAGATGTGGGAGTCGCTATATAACCTTGCTGCTCTGTTAGTTGCTTGCCGGTCAACAATGTTATCAGAAGCCTCTCTGTGTTTGTTCCTGCTCCTAGACAACTACTAGATAAGTTGGACTCTTGTCCATGTTTGTTTTTGCATTTTTGTTCCAGTTCACAGCTGTAGTTTCGTTACTGTGTCTGGAAAGCTCTTGTGAACAGGAATTGCCACTCTGGTGTTATGAGTTAATGCCAGAGTTTTAAAGTAATTTCTGGATGGTGTTTTTGATAGGGTTTACAGCTGACCATGAAAGTGTCTTTTCTGTCTTCTGCTATGTAGTAAGTGGACCTCAAATTTGCTAAACCTATTTTCATACTACGTTTGTTATTTCATCTCAACTCACCGCCAATACATGTGGGGGGCCTCTGTCTCCTTTCGGGGTATTTCTCTAGAGGTGAGCTAGGACTAATATTTTCCTCTGCTAGCTTTATTTAGTCCTCCGGCTGGTGCTGGGCATCTAGAATCAACGTAGGCATGCTACCCGGCCACTGCTAGTTGTGCGTTAGGTTTAGTTCATGGTCAGCTCAGTTCCCATCTTCCAAGAGCTAGTTCCTATATATGCTTATGCTATGTTCTCTTGCCATTGAGATCATGACAATGTCCTTTATGAAGTCTATGGACTCCCGTCTTTCTGCTCTCCAGTCCTCTGATCTGGGGAATGCCTCTCAGCTGGCCAGTTTGCAACAAGAACTGGCACAGCAGTGTGACGCTCAGTCCCATATTCTGGGATATATGGCTTCTGTTGATAATCGTCTTCTTTCTCTCCAGTCTGCCGCGACTGTTCCTTCTCCAGCTCTAGCTCCTCATCCCACTCCCCGTTTGGCCAAACCTCCCCGCTTTAATGAAGATCCCAAACTATGTCCGGGATTTCTCAATCAGTGCCGTCTTCATTTTGAGCTCCTTCCTATGCAGTATCCTACGGATCAGGCCAAGGTGGCTTTTATTGTTTCTCATTTGGAGGGAGATGCTTTAGCATGGGTTAATCCTCTTTGGGAGCGGGATGATCCAGTGGTTCTTCTGCTCACTCCATTTTTAGAGACCTTTCGTCGGGTATTTGATGAACCGGGTCGCTTGGCCTCAACCACTGAGGCTTTGTTTAATTTACTGAAGGGGCCTTTAACTGTTGGGCAATACGCTGTCCAGTTTCGGACCTTATCTTCTGACTTGGGTTGGAATAATGAGGCGTTAGTTGGGGCTTTCTGGCGGGGGCTTTCTAGCCGTATTAAATATGAATTAGCAGGTCGAGATACTCCAACTAATTTGGAGGATTTAATTGCCTTGGCTACTCTCATAGACCTTCGCTTCCAGGAGCGAGCTTGGGAGAAAAAATTTCCTCGTTCTTCTATGCCTTCTCGTAGACCTCTCAGTCCATGGCCCAGAGTCTCTGCTTCGGTTCCTGCCCCAGAGCCGATGCAAGTGGATCGTCTTAAACTCTCCGAACAACGTCGGAAGGAGAGATGCTCCCAAGGTCTCCGAGCCTGCACAGATCATCCAGAAAACTCCTCCACCTAGGTCAGGTAAGAGAGGCCTCCCTAGGTGTATGTGAAACCTCTCTACCCCTCACTCTACCAGTTTTGTTGCACATTCATGATAAGCGTTTTTCTCTTGAGTAGTGTTGAGCGATACCGTCCGATACTTGAAAGTATCGGTATCGGAAAGTATCGGCCGATACCGGCAAAGTATCGGATCTAATCCGATACCGATACCCGATACCAATACAAGTCAATGGGACTCAAGTATCGGACGGTATTCCTGATGGTTCCCAGGGTCTGAAGGAGAGGAAACTCTCCTTCAGGCCCTGGGATCCATATTAATGTGTAAAATAAAGAATTAAAATAAAAAATATTGCTATACTCACCTCTCCGACGCAGCCTGGACCTCACCGAGGGAACCGGCAGCGTTGTTTGCTTAAAATGTGCGCTTTTACTTCCTTCCGTGACGTCACGGCTTGTGATTGGTCGCGTGCCGCCCATGTGGCCGCGACGCGACCAATCACAGCAAGCCGTGACGTAATTTTCAGGTCCTCAATGCCTAATTCTAGGCATTCATGATTTTAAAATTACGTTCCGGCTTGTGATTGGTCGCGTCGCGGTCACATGGGCGACGCGACCAATCACAAGCCGTGACGTCACGGGAGGCAGGAGACGCGCGCATTTTTAAAATTACGTCACGGCTTGTGATTGGTTGCGTGCCGCCCATGTGACCGCGACGCGACCAATCACAGCAAGCCGTGACGTAATTTCAGGTCCTGAATGCAGAAATAGGCATCAGGACCTGAAATTACGTCACGGCTTGCTGTGATTGGTCGCGTCGCGGTCACATGGGCGGCACGCAACCAATAAGAATAAATACCCATTGCTTCTTATTTCAGAACTCTTCGACCGCCTGAGGGGAGCACAAATGTTTACCAAGTTAGGCCTCCGGGGAGCCAACAGCTTGATTCGTATCCGTGCGGGTGACGAGTGGAAAACCGCATGCAACACTCGGGACGGTCACTACGAGTATTTGGTAATGCCTTTCAGACTATGTAATGCTCCTGCTGTGTTCCAAGAGTTCGTCAACGATATCTTTCGAGATTGCCTTTATACTAGTGTCGTGGATAGCAACCACAGCCAATATAGAGTGACCCAGAAACATTACCAAGCAGAGGTAAGATATAGAAATGCCTTTATTATATTTGATTTGACAGCAAAAAATAAAATAATATAACAATTGTGCGCACAACAGGAACAATATAAATTACAATTAAAATCTAAATCAATATGGGAGATGGTACAGGCTGACCCAATTATGTATTCAAAATATCAGGTTAGTATAACCCCCCAAAAAATAAATAATCTAAAAAAATCTATATGTGGGATATGGCATAAATAAAACAGTTACATGTATATATATATATATATATATATATATATATATATATATATATATATATATATATATATATATATATAGGCCCATATATTAAAGGGAACCTGTCACCACGTTTTTGGAAGATGGGATAAAAATAGCGTTAAATAGGGGCAGAGGTGGGCGTTACATTAGTGTGTGTGTTATGCGTTTATTACCCACCTAAGTTGCCGAAATAACTTTGCAAAGTCTCCGTTTTCGCCTGTCAATCAGGCTGGTCAGGTCGCATGGGCGTTGTCTTCCCCCAGATTTGGCGTAGTTTTCCGTTGGTGGCGTAGTGGTGTGCGCATGCCCAAAGTCCGGAATCCTCTTCCAGGGGATTTAAAATAGCGCGGTGTTCGTTATTGCATTGGTGATCGGTGGGCGCGGCCATCTTCCTTTGGCCGCGCGTGCGCAGAAGCGGCGCTCTGCTGGCCGCGGCTTCAGGAAAATGGCCGCCGCGATATCCATCTGCGCACGCGCGGCATCCCGCGGCCATTTTCCTGAAGCCGCGGCCAGCAGAGCGCCGCTTCTGCGCACGCGCGGCCAAAGGAAGATGGCCGCGCCCACCGATCACCAATGCAATAACGAACACCGCGCTATTTTAAATCCCCTGGAAGAGGATTCCGGACTTTGGGCATGCGCACACCACTACGCCACCAACGGAAAACTACGCCAAATCTGGGTGAAGACACCACGCCCATGTGACCTGACCAGCCTGATTGACAGGCGAAAACGGAGACTTTGCAAAGTTATTTCGGCAACTTAGGTGGGTAATAAACGCATAACAAACACACTAATGTAACGCCCACCTCTGCCCCTATTTAACGCTATTTTTATCCCATCTTCCAAAAACGTGGTGACAGGTTCCCTTTAACCACTCTAAAGCGTGAGAAAAATATGTGCAAAAAAATATTTTAAGCAATATTACCAAGATTTATATAGTATATGTGCAAAAATTACAATATAAAGTGCTAAATAATAAATATAAAAAGTATATTTTAAAACATATATGACCTATATAGAACACCTCATAATGTTATGTGTATTTAATGCAGGGAAGATAAAGTGCAATGTGCAGTAATTGTGCAAAGAACATGAAGGTTATCACATCTGCACAAAGTGCATAAGTGAAGGAAATACAACTTTTATTACTGGTGCACAACTGCAAAAAATGTGCAAATAATACCAAATGGGGGAATTAAATGCAGATAGCTAGAAGATATTGAGCCACAAAGCACCAAAGGTGCCTGGATTATATAGTGACGGAGTGCAGCACTGTGATCCAAACACTGCTAAAATCCCACAACAAGTTTCCAAGTGTGCTATGTAAAAGGGGGGAAAATATATACAATATACCTGTATAAGGGGGGTCAGCCAGGTCCCGTAAGGCGCTATCTGCATTTAATTCCCCCATTTGGTATTATTTGCACATTTTTTTGCAGTGGTGCACCAGTAACAAAAGTTGTATTTCCTTCACTTATGCACTTTGTGCAGATGTGATAACCTTCATGTTCTTTGCACAATTACTGCACATTGCACTTTATCTTCCCTGCATTAATTACACATAACATTATGAAGGTGTTCTATATAGGTCATATATGTTTTAAAATATACTTTTTATATTTATTATTTAGCACTTTATATTGTAATTTTTGCACATATACTATATAAATCTTGGTAATATTGCTTAAAATATTTTTTTGCACATATTTTTCTCACGCTTTAGAGTGGTTAATATATGGGCCTATATATATATATATATATATATATATATATATACATGTAACTGTTTTATTTATGCCATATCCCACATATAGATTTTTTTAGATTATTTATTTTTTGGGGGGTTATACTAACCTGATATTTTGAATACATAATTGGGTCAGCCTGTACCATCTCCCATATTGATTTAGATTTTAATTGTAATTTATATTGTTCCTGTTGTGGGCACAATTGTTATATTATTTTATTTTTTGCTGTCAAATCAAATATAATAAAGGCATTTCTATATCTTACCTCTGCTTAGTAATGTTTCTGGGTCACTCTATATTGGCTGTGGTTGCTATCCCTGATTAGTGGTTTTCCACACCCTTCTCCACAGAACACTGGTCACTGGCATAATATACATATACTTTTTATAATTTTTATATTTTTTATTTGGTTTATAGGTTATTAGCATACAGTGATTAGTGTATCTGTGGTTGTGTTAATACTAGTGTCGTGGTCTACTTGGATGACATCCTCGTCTTTTCTCCAGATTTATCCACTCATCGACATGATGTTCGCCAGGTCTTACTACATTTAAGACAGAATCATCTCTTTGCGAAGATTGAGAAATGTGTCTTTGAACAGTCCTCAGTACCCTTCCTGGGTTATATTGTCTCTGAGGATGGTCTGAAGATGGATCCTGAGAAAGTGTCGGCCATTCTAAATTGGCCACGTCCTTCGGGAGAAAAGGCTATTCAGCGATTTCTTGGCTTCGCCAACTACTACAGACAATTTATCCCTCATTTCTCCTCTTTGACCAAACCAATTTCTGCTCTAGTCCGCAAGGGAGTAAACTCTAATCTCTGACCTCCAGAGGCCGAAGCTGCCTTCCAAACTCTGAAGCAAGAGTTTGCTTCGGCACCAGTGCTCCATCGACCAGATTCCAACAAACCATTTATCCTTGAAGTTGATGCATCCTTTATTGGAGCTGGAGTGGTCCTACTCCAAAGGTCTAACTCGGGTCGATTAGTCACCTGTGGGTTTTTCTCTAAGGCTTTCTCTCCTCTGGAGCGAAACTATTCCATTGGTAACAAGGAGTTACTGGCCACAAAATTGGCCCTGGAGGAGTGGCGGTACCTCCTAGCAGGGGCTATACATCCTTTCATTATTTTTACAGATCACAAGAATCTGTCCTATGTCCAATCCGCCCAAAGGCAGATGGTCCTTGTTTTTTGGACGTTTCGAGCTTTGAGTTAAATTTCCGACCCGGGAATAAGAACATTAAAGCTGACGCTCTGTCAAGATCTTTTCAACCTCTGGATGAAGAGGAGAGACCAGCGCATATTCTTGATCCTGCTAAGATTGTTTCATTGGCTCCTCTGAAGGTGATCACTACACCACCTTCGTGTCTAATCGTGACAAAATGAAAGTTTTATGTTGGGGTAATTCTTCCCGGTTTGCTGGACATGTTGGGGGCAAGAAAACTCTCACCCTGATTTCTCGCCATTACTGGTGGCCTTCGCTTCGCCAAGATGTCCTGGATTTCGTTGCCTCTTGTTCCTCATGTGCTAGGAACAAAGTTCCTAGACAGCTTCCTTCTGGACCACTGCATCCACTTCCTGTGCCCTCGGTTCCCTGGAGTCATATTGCAATGGACTTCATCACCGATTTACCAAAATCTAATTGCACTGTAATTTTGGTGGTGGTGGATAGATTTTCCAAAATGGTCCACTTCATCTCTCTACCTGTTTACCTTCAGCTCCTGATCTAGCAAAGATCTTTTTACATCAAGTATTTGGACTTCATGGATTCCCTCAGCATATCGTGTCCGACCGTGGAGTTCAGTTTACCTCTCGTTTTTGGAGAGCTCTTTGTGGACTTATGAAGGTATCGTTAGATTTTTCTTCTGTATACTATCCCCAGTCCAACGGACAAGTGGAGCGTGTGAATCAAATTCTCACATCTTATCTCCGCCATTTTACTAATGCTCATCATGATGACTGGGTGTCTCTTCTTCCTTGGGCTGAATTCGCTTATAATAACCATACTAGTAAATCTTCGTCTAAATCTCCTTTTTTTTATTGTTTTTGGTCAACATCCCGGCATTCCTCTCCCAGTTCTCCCCACCTCAGGTGTACCAGCGGCGGATTTCTTGTCTTTGGAATTCTCCAAGATTTGGCAGGAGGCTAAGGAGGCGCTTCAGAAGGCTAGTTGCAGAAAGAAAAAATATGCTGACAAAAGGTGTTTAGATGTTCCTCCGTATCGTCCGGGCGACAAGGTCTGGTTATACTCTCGCTACATTAGACTCAAGATTCCCTCTCAAAAATTAGGTCCACGTTACATCGGTCCCTTTGAGATTTCAAGCCAAATTAATGATGTAGCTTACAAGTTAAAGTTGCCCACGTCGTTACGTATTCCTAACTCTTTTCATGTATCATTCCTCAAACCCGCAATTTTTTTATCATTTTCATTCTGCTTCGTCGCATTCTCATCTATCTATTTCTTCCGATGCTTCTTTTGATGTTAAGGATATTCTCGCTAGGAAATTTGTTAAGGGTAAGACTTTTTACTTAATTGATTGGAAAGGCTTTGGTCCTGAAGAAAGATCTTGGGAACCCCCGGAGATTATCAATGCTCCTGTAATCTTGAAAAGATTCCTTTCCAGTTTTAAAGAGAGGGGGGGTAAGAGAGGGGGTACTGTTACGCCGTTACTTCATACTTACCTGTCTGGCCGGCGCGCTCCCGATGCCTCTTCCTGCTCTCTGTCTTCTAGCTTCTCCGGCGCTCGTCCATTCTGCGGTCCGCGCATGCGCAGACGCGCTCCTTTCGTCGCTGAGGCTTCTGGGAGGTTGTGACCCAGCGGCTCCGCCTCCAATATGGCGGCGCCCATCGGGTACTTCTTCTCAGCATCTGCCCTGCTCTGATGCCTTTGCGTCTATTGCGTTCGCTGGCTTATTGCCAGCATCTCCTTAGGTTCCTAGGCTCTGTTCTGTGCATCCTTTGCTGTGACTCTGACTGTCTCTGTTTGCCGTATCTCCCAGTCCTGTGTTCCTGCCGTTCCTGCCAGTCCTGTGTTCCTGCCGTACCTACCAGTCCTGTGTTCCTGCCGTTCCTGCCAGTCCTGTGTTCCTGCCGTTCCTGCCAGTCTTGTGTTTCTGCCGTACCTACCAGTCCTGTGTTCCTGCTGTACCTTCCAGTCCTGTGTTCCTGCCGTTCCAGCCAGTCCTGTGTTCCTGCCGTACCTTCCAGTCCTGTGTTCCTGATGTACCTTCCAGTCCTGTGTGCCTGCCGTTCCTGCCAGTCCTGTGTTCCTGCCGTACCTGCCAGTCCTGAGTCTCTGTTGTTTCCCGTCTAACGTGTGCTTGCATCTTACCGGTCAGTACTTTGTGTTTGCTGCCTCCATCTGTCCAGTGCCTCCGCCATTCTTGCCACTACAGTAGCTCCGTCTTCCCTCCACCATCCGTTCTCTCTTTGTTCTATCTTCAGTTGTCCCTTTGGCTCCGGCAGTTGCGGCTTCACCCTCCTTGGGCCTGTCCCTAACACTCCCTGTACAGGGGGTGGCATCATCTGGTTCACTCGCCGTTGGGGGCTCTGAAGCCGTGACCCAGAGGGTCCACTTCTCTAGTCCTCATAACGCCCCATAGTCCTTATATACAGTGTTACATGATGTGTGAATATTTCTGTGATCTCTGAAAGTGAACAAAAACTTGTACAAATTTTTATAGGCCTCCATTTCTCAGATATACAGTGTTACATGGTCTGTGACCATTTCTGTGATTCGTAAAACTGCAAAAAAGCTTTTTAAAATCTCTTAGACATAGTGTTAATTTGTGAGTATTTCTGTGATCTTTAAAAGTGAACAAAGCATTTAAAATATTTGTAGGCCTCCATTTTCCAGACATACAGTTTTACATGGTCTGTGAACATTTCTGTGATCTCTAAAAGTAAACAAAAGCTTTTAAAATGTTGTAGGCCTCCATTTCTCAGACATACAGTGTTGCCTGGTCTGTGAAGATTTCTGTTATCTGTAAAACTGTAAAAAAGGTTTCAAAAATTTTGCAGGCCTCCATTTCTCAGAAATACAGTGTTACATGGTCTGTGAATATTTCTGTGATCTCTGAAAGTGAACAAACACTTTTACAAATTTTGTAGGCTTCCATTTCTTAGACATACAGTGTTACGAGGTCTGTAAACATTTCTGTGATAATTTGAGTGTCATCCATACACTTTTGTGTTCTTTTTGTTACATTACAGTAGAGTTAACTCAGAAAAACACCTTTGATTGCTGCAGGTGACCATTTTTTTTCTTTTATTAAAAATAAACTTGGTTTCAAGAGACCTAGCAATTACAAAATGCGTAAGGAGTGTATTAAGGGACAGGTATCTGGAAGTGTTGATGATGGTGTTGCAGATGCTGAGGACATGGGGAAGGTGCGACTACGCCTGATGCTGGAGCACAAGAAATACACCCATCCACGACACATAGGTTCTTGTCCAACTTTGCAGGGAGGCACTGTACACCACTAGGGTTGAGCGAAACGGATCGTTCATTTTCATAAGTCGCCGACTTTTGGCAAAGTCGGCATCTCATGAAACCCGACCCGATCCCTGTGTGGGGTCGGCCATGCGGTACGCGACTTTCGCGCCAAAGTCGCGTTTCAATGACGCTAAAAGCGCCATTTCTCAGCCAATGAAGGTGGACGCAGAGTGTGAGCAGCGTGATGACATAGATCTCAGTCCCCACCATCTTAGAGAAGGGCATTGCAGTGATTGGCTTGCTTTCTGCGGCGTCACAGGGGCTATAAAGGGGCGTTCCCGCCGACCGCCATCTTACTGCTGCTGATCTGAGCGTAGGGAGAGGTGCCGCTTCGTCAGAAGCAGGGATAGTGTTTTGCAGGGTACATTCACCCCCAAACCGCTTGTGCTGTAGCGATTTCCACTGTCCAACACCACCTTTTGTTTGCAGGGACAGTGGAAGCTACATTTTTTTTCCCTCAGCGCTGTAGCTCATTGGGCTGCCCTAGAAGGCTCCCTGATAGCTGCGTTGCTGTGTGTGTACGCCGCTGTGCAAACCAACTGCTTTTTTCAAAGCACAAATCCTGTTGTTCCTTCCTTTCTGCACAGCTATCTTGTTTGTTTGTCCACACTTTTGTGTGCAGCAGTCCTTTTTATAGCTGCCTGCCATACTTTTCTGAGATTACTGCAGGGAGATAAAGATTGGCAAGTCTGCCTCTGTGCCAGTGCTGTGTGTGGCATCTGTCTCTCATTGTGTGCCACAGAAAACCTAGTGTGTAATACTGGGCCTTTTTTTTTTTTTTTTTAATTCTCCATGAAAAAAAAAAAATAAATAGTGGGAGATAAAGATTGGCAAGTCTGCCTCTGTGCCATTGCTGTGTGTGGCATCTGTCTCTCATTGTGTGCCACCGAAAACCAGTGTGTAATACTGGGCCATTTTTTTTTTTCTTTTTGTAAATTCTCCCTGTAAAAAAAATAAATAGTGGGAGATAAAGATTGGCAAGTCTGCCTCTGTGCCATTGCTGTGTGTGGCATCTGTCTCTCATTGTGTGCCACCGAAAACCAGTGTGTAATACTGGGCCTTTTTTTTTTTTTCTAAATTCTCCCTGTAAAAAAAAAAATAATTAGTGGGAGATAAAGATTGGCAAGTCTGCCTCTGTGCCATTGCTGTGTGTGGCATCTGTCTCTCATTGTGTGCCACCAAAAACCAGTGTGTAATACTGGGCCATTTTTTTTTTCTTTTTGTAAATTCTCCCTGTAAAAAAAATAAATAGTGGGAGATAAAGATTGGCAAGTCTGCCTCTGTGCCATTGCTGTGTGTGGCATCTGTCTCTCATTGTGTGCCACCGAAAACCAGTGTGTAATACTGGGCCTTTTTTTTTTTTCTAAATTCTCCCTGTAAAAAAAAAAATAATTAGTGGGAGATAAAGATTGGCAAGTCTGCCTCTGTGCCAGTGCTGTGTGTGGCATCTGTCTCTCATTGTGTGCCACCGAAAACCAGTGTGTAATACTGGGCCTTTTTTTTTTTTTGTAAATTCTCCCTGTAAAAAAATAAATAAATAGTGGGAGATAAAGATTGGCAAGTCTGCCTCTGTGCCATTGCTGTGTGTGGCATCTGTCTCTCATTGTGTGCCACCGAAAACCAGTGTGTAATACTGGGCCTTTTTTTTTTTTTTGTAAATTCTCCCTGTAAAAAAATAAATAAATAGTGGGACATAAAGATTGGCAAGTCTGCCTCTGTGCCAGTGCTGTGTGGCATCTGTCTCTCATTGTGTGCCACCGAAAACCAGTGTGTAATACTGGACCTTTTTTTTTTTTTGTAAATTCTCCCTGTAAAAAAAAAAAATAAATAGTGGGAGATAAAGATTGGCAAGTCTGCCTCTGTGCCAGTGCTGTGTGTGGCATCTGTCTCTCATTGTGTGCCACCGAAAACCAGTGTGTAATACTGGGCCATTTTTTTTTTTGTAAATTCTCCCTGTAAAAAAAAAAATAAATAGTGGGAGATAAAGATTGGCAAGTCTGCCTCTGTGCCAGTGCTGTGTGTGGCATCTGTCTCTCATTGTGTGCCACCGAAAACCAGTGTGTAATACTGGGCCTTTTTTTTTTTGTAAATTCTCCCTGTAAAAAAAAAAAAAAAAAAGGGGGAGATAAAGATTGGCAAGTCTGCCTCTGTGCCAGTGCTGTGTGTGGCATCTGTCTCTCATTGTGTGCCACCAAAAACCAGTGTGTAATACTGGGCCATTTTTTTTTTGTAAATTCTCCCTGTAAAAAAATAAATAAATAGTGGGACATAAAGATTGGCAAGTCTGCCTCTGTGCCAGTGCTGTGTGTGGCATCTGTCTCTCATTGTGTGCCACCGAAAACCAGTGTGTAATACTGGGCCTTTTTTTTTTTTTTTGTAAATTCTCCCTGTAAAAAGAAAAATAAATAGTGGGAGATAAAGATTGGCAAGTCTGCCTCTGTGCCAGTGTGTGTGTGGCATCTGTCTCTCATTGTGTGCCACCGAAAACCAGTGTGTAATACTGGGCCATTTTTTTTTTGTAAATTCTCCCTGTAAAAAAATAAATAAATAGTGGGACATAAAGATTGGCAAGTCTGCCTCTGTGCCAGTGCTGTGTGTGGCATCTGTCTCTCATTGTGTGCCACCGAACACCAGTGTGTAATACTGGGCCTTTTTTTGGGGGGTAAATTCTCCCTGTAAAAAAATAAATAAATAGTGGGAGATAAAGATTGGCAAGTCTGCCTCTGTGCCAGTGCTGTGTGTGGCATCTGTCTCTCATTGTGTGCCACCGAAAACCAGTGTGTAATACTGGGCCATTTTTTTTGGGGGGTAAATTCTCCCTGTAAAAAAATAAATAAATAGTGGGACATAAAGATTGGCAAGTCTGCCTCTGTGCCAGTGCTGTGTGTGGCATCTGTCTCTCATTGTGTGCCACCGAAAACCAATGTGTAATACTGTGCCTTTTTTTTTTTTTGTAAATTCTCCCTGTAAAAAAATAAATAAATAGTGGGAGATAAAGATTGGCAAGTCTGCCTCTGTGCCAGTGCTGTGTGTGGCATCTGTCTCTCATTGTGTGCCACCGAAAACCAGTGTGTAATACTGGGCCATTTTTTTTTTTGTAAATTCTCCCTGTAAAAAAATAAATAGTGGGACATAAAGATTGGCAAGTCTGCCTCTGTGCCAGTGCTGTGTGTGGCATATGTCTCTCGTGTGCTACCAAAAACCAGTGTGTAATACTGGGCCAATTTTTTTTTTTTTTTGTAAATTCTCCCTGTAAAAAAAAAAATAAATAGTGGGAGATAAAGATTGGCAAGTCTGCCTCTGTGCCAGTGCTGTGTGTGGCATCTGTCTCTCATTGTGTGCCACCAAAAACCAGTGTGTAATACTGGGCCATTTTTTTTTTTTTTTTGTAAATTCTCCCTGTAAAAAAATAAATAAATAGTGGGAGATAAAGATTGGCAAGTCTGCCTCTGTGCCAGTGCTGTGTGTGGCATCTGTCTCTCATTGTGTGCCACAGAAAACCAGTGTGTAATACTGGGCCATTTTTTTTTTTGGTAAATTCTCCCTGAAAAAAAAAAAAATAGTGGAAGATTAAGATTGGCATTTCTGCTTGAGTGCCGGTCATGTTTGTGCCATCTGTCTCAAATTATTGGGGCACAGAAAACCTAGTGTGTAACATTTGGCCTGGTTTTCCTTTCAGTGTCAGCCACCTATAAAGGTGTATATAAATCCTACAGAAGTTAGAGTTCACCTTATAAGTTGTTTTACAGTAACAAATACCGTTAGTTTGGTTACGTTTTGCAAACAATGAGGAAGTCTGGTGGAAGAGGTCATGGCCGTGGGCGGTCATTGTCAGCTGGTAATGATGGTAGTGGTGGTGGAGCATCAGGTGGTCGTGGTAAAAGCAGTACAGCACCTAAGTCTTGAGTTGTTGAGCCAGGTTCGTCGTCTGGCTACACAAGGCCTCGAACGCTCCCTTTACTGGGAGTAGGAAAACCGCTTTTAAAGCCGGAGCAGCAAGAACAATTTTTGGCTTTCCTTGCTGACTCAGCCTCTAGCTCTTTTGCCTCCTCTTCTGAAAGTGCAAAATGTAAAAGCAGCGCGTCGTTAGTGGATGTTCACGGTCAGGGACAAGTCGCTTCCTTGTCTTCTTCACCCAGAACAAGAGAGAAGGATGCGTCAGGAGACACAACGGGTTACTCCATGGAGCTCTTTACACATACCATTCCTGGGTTAGACAGTGAAACAGTTAACAGGCCATGCCCATTAGAAGTTGAATCGGACATGGAGTGCACTGATGCACAGCCACAGCCAGATTACTATGCTGTTCCTTTGACTCAGACCAGAACATTGCCCTCACAGTGTACTGAGCCAGAATCAAACCCAGCTGAGACTATGGTGCCCCGTCACGAACGCTCTACCACCGGCTTACACGGTGACACAGACGAAGTTGCACACGAGATAGAAGAGGGGGTCATAGATGACCCAGTTGTTGACCCCGATTGGCAGCCATTGGGGGAACAGGGTGCAGGCGGCAGTAGTTCTGAAGTGGAGGAGGAGGAGGAGCCGCAGCAGGCATCAACATCACAACAGGTTCCATCTGCCGGGCCCGTATCTGGCCAAAAACGCGTGGCAAAACCAAAACCAGTTGGAGGACAGCATGGCCATCTGGTTAAAGAAGCTCAGTCTGCAATGCCTGAAAAGGTATCCGATAGTAGAAAGAGTGCAGTCTGGCATTTTTTTAAACAACATCCAAATGATCAGCGCAAAGTCATCTGTCAAAAATGTTCAACTACCTTAAGCAGAGGTCAGAATCTTAAAAGTCTAAATACAAGTTGCATGCATAGACATTTATCCACCATGCATTTGCAAGCCTGGACTAACTGCCAAACGTGCCTAAAGGTTGCAGCACCCTCGGCCAATGAAGCTAGTCAGCAACGCTACATCCCTTCCCTCACTGTAAGCCCACCATTTACCGCAACACCTGCAGTATCTGTGCAGCTTTTGTCTCCAGGCCAAAGCAGTCAGGGAATCACCAGGTTCGTAGTAGGAAACACTGCATGTAGGGCACCGGCAAGAATACCATCTCCAACCCTCTCTCAGTCTGCCATGTCCACCGGCACCACCGCTAGTTCCACGATCTCCAGCTCTCCAGTCCAGCTCACCCTACATGAGACTCTTGTTAGGAAAAGGAAGTACTCATCTTCGCATCCGCGTACACAGGGTTTGAACGCCCACATTGCTAGACTAATCTCATTAGAGATGATGCCCTACCGGTTAGTTGAAAGTGAAGCTTTCAAAGCGCTGATGGACTACGCTGTACCACGCTACGATCTACCCAGTCGACACTTCTTTTCTAGAAAAGCCATCCCAGCCCTCCAACAGCATGTTAAAGACCGCATCGTCCATGCACTCAGGCAGTCTGTGACTACAAAGGTGCACCTGACAACAGATGCATGGACCAGTAGGCACGGCCAGGGACGTTACGTGTCCATCACGGCACACTGGGTGAATGTGGTGGATGCAGGGTCCACAGGGGCCAGCAATATTGGGACAGTTCTGCCTAGCCCATGGTCAAGGAAAGAGTTGGCTGTAGGCGTTCGCCCCCCCTCCTCCTCTTCCTCGTCCTCCTGCAGAAGTCCACAGACCGCAGTCGCACATCCACTCCATCCGCAGCTGCCACTGTTGCACCCCAGGTGTGCCATTATGGGACAGCAAGTGGCAAGCGTCAGCAGGCTGTATTGGCAATGAAGTGTTTGGGCGACAACAGACACACCACGGAAGTTCTGTCCGAGTTCTTGCAGAAAGAAACTCAGTCATGGCTGGGCACTGTACATCTTGAGGCAGGCAAGGTAGTGAGTGATAACGGAAAGAATTTCATGGCTGCCATAGCCCTTTCCCAACTGAAACACATTCCTTGCCTGGCTCACACCTTAAACCTGGTGGTGCAGTGCTTCCTGAAAAGTTATCCGGGGTTACCCGACCTGCTCCTCAAAGTGCGCAGACTTTGCTCGCATATCCGCCGTTCGCCCGTACACTCCAGCCGTATGCAGAACTATCAGCGGTCTTTGAACCTTCCCCAGCATCGCCTAATCATCGACGTTGCAACAAGGTGGAACTCCACACTGCACATGCTTCAGAGACTGTGCGAACAGAGGCGTGCTGTTATGTATTTGTGGGAGGATACACGGGCAGGCAGTTGGATGGCAGACATGGAGTTGTCAGGTGTGCAGTGGTCGAAGCTACAAGACATGTGTCAAGTCCTTCAGTGTTTTGAGGAATGCACACGGCTGGTTAGTGCAGACAACGCCATAATAAGCATGAGCATCCCCCTAATGCGTCTGCTGATGCAAAGTTTGACGCACATAAAGGAGCAGGCGTCTGCAGCCGAGGAAGAGGAAAGCCTTGATGACAGTCAGCCATTGTCTGGTCAGGGCCGTGTAGAGGACGCGGTAGCGGGCGAAGAGGAGGAGGAGGACGAGGAGGATGATGGGGATGAGTACTTTTTTAATGAGGAAGCTTCTCCTGGGCCAACAGAAATTAGTGGCGTTGCAAGGCCGGGTTCTGTTTCTTTAAGGGAGACAAGTGACGTAGATTTGCCTGTAACTGCCCCTCAAACCAGCACAACCGCAGATTTGACAACTGGAACTTTGGCCCACATGGCGGATTATGCCTTACGTATCCTCAAAAGGGACCCACGCATTATTAAAATGATGAGCGATGACGATTACTGGTTGGCCTGCATCCTTGACCCTCACTATAAAGGCAAATTGCAAAATATTATGCCACATGAGAACCTCGAACAAATATTAGCAACCAAACAAGCTACTCTTGTAGACCGTTTGATTCAGGCATTCCCAGCACACAGCACCGGTGATGGTTCTCACACGAGCTGCAGGGGGCTACAGGGCAGAGGTGTTAGAGGTGCACAAATCAGAAGTGGCGTTGGACAGAGGGGTTTTCTGACCAGGTTGTGGAGTGATTTCGCAATGACCGCAGACAGGACAGGTACTGCAGCATCTATTCAAAGTGACAGGAGACAACATTTGTCCAGTATGGTTACTAACTATTTTTCATCCCTTATCGATGTTCTCCCTCAACCGTCATTCCCATTTGATTACTGGGCATCCAAATTAGACACCTGGCCTGAATTGGCAGAATATGCATTGCAGGAGCTTGCTTGCCCAGCAGCTAGTGTGCTATCAGAAAGAGTATTCAGTGCTGCTGGTTCAATATTAACCGAAAAAAGGACTCGT
The DNA here is from genome assembly GCF_051348905.1 of Ranitomeya variabilis. NCBI lineage: Eukaryota > Metazoa > Chordata > Amphibia > Anura > Dendrobatidae > Ranitomeya > Ranitomeya variabilis. The sequence continues at coordinate 682,366,846 of NC_135232.1, read as the reverse complement.
CTGGCTACCCAAAATGTGGATGATCTAACCTTCATTAAAATGAACCACTCCTGGATTTCAAATTATTTTGCCCCACCTTTCCCGGCTGACACCTAGCTTTCCTATAAAAAGGTCTTGCTTGTGGACTGGTCTTACTGAGTGTTCCAATCTCTTAATTTGCAACAGCTGTTTGTCCAGCATAAGACATGTTTACACCTCCCTCAATGGGAAAACTCCCCCCACGGGGCCGTGGTCTCGCCACTTGGCGCAAGCACCCGTTAGAGTGCCGTTTGTCTGAAGAGGTGGGTGTGCCCGCTTTTGGTCGACGGCACTGCCACTGGGTCCCTCATAGTACAATAAAGTGTCTCTGGCGGTGGTGGCGCGCACCCAACGTCAGACACACCGTTGTAAGATGAGGGGCCCTGGGACGGTACCGCCGGCCACAAGAGAGTTCATCCCCCCCCCCCCGGCTCAAACTGTGCTCTACCACGTGCAAAATTATCTCTCACAGCTCCACCAATGTTTAGTCTATGCGCTGACATCATTCAATGCCTGGCACTGACAATACCAATTTGTTGACATCTATGATGCTAGTTAAAGTAGTCTGGGTCAGTGTCCTATATTGGCATCAGTAAATACTTACTGCCAAATTACTATGTCAGAAACTCAGCAGATGAGCCCACCCCTGTACCTAAGTATGCCAAATTTTTTTTTTTTTTTTGCGAGACATTAACATCTATTTATTTTTTGTGAGTACTAACTGTGTCAGACACTCCTTGCAATCGTCCTCCGCTGACCACACCAATGCTGCCTGTGTACCCCTGCGAGATAACTCTAAGTGCCTTGAGCCTATTTTTATTTATTTTAGGCCTAGTAAGCCTGTCTGCGGTCCCTCCTTGCAATCCTCCTCCACTGACCACAATGCTGCCTGTGTATCCATGTAACCTATTTAAAACTGCCTTGAGACTATTTTTATTTATTTTAGGCCTAGTAAGCCTGTCTGTGGTCCCTCCTTGCAATCCTCCTCCACTGACCACAATGCTGCCTGTGTATCCATGTAACCTATTTAAAACTGCATTGAGCCTATTTTTAGTTATTTTAGGCCTAGTAAGCCTGTCTGCGGTCCCTCCTTGCAATCCTCCTCCACTGACCACAATGCTGCCTGTGTATCCATGTAACCTATTTAAAACTGCATTGAGCCTATTTTTAGTTATTTTAGGCCTAGTAAGCCTGTCTGCGGTCCCTCCTTGCAATCCTCCTCCACTGACCACAATGCTGCCTGTGTATCCATGTAACCTATTTAAAACTGCCTTGAGCCTATTTTTATTTATTTTAGGCCTAGTAAGCCTGTCTGCGGTCCCTCCTTGCAATCCTCCTCCGCTGACCACACCAATGCTGCCCGTGTACCCCTGGAACCTATTTAAAAGTTCATAGAGCCTATTTATATATTTTATTTAATATTAATAAAGCCATGATGGACTACGCTGTACCACGCTACAAGCTAACCAGTCGACACTTCTTTTGCGAGAAAAGCCATCCCAACCCTCCACCAGCATGTAAAAGACTGCATTGTCCATGCACTCTGGCAATCTGTGAGTACAAAGGTGCACCTGACAACAGACGCATGGACCTGTAGGCATGGCCACGGAAGGTTACGTGTCCATTACGGCGCAATGGGTTAATGTGGGGGATGCATGGTCCACAGGGGACAGCCTACTAAGTCTGTCTGCAGTCCCTAATTCAAATTGTCCTCCACTGTATAAATCTGAGCTTCAACCTTCTGGCTCTCATTAAGTGCTGTTTTTTAAAAAATTGGTGGTTAGGGCCTACTAACGGTGTCAGCCGCTCCTGGGTGTTGTCCTCCTCCTGAGTGTTCTCCTCCTCCTTGGTGTTCTCCTCCAGGTTGCCTTGTCTGAGCTTCAACCTTCTGGCTCTCATTAAGCGCTTTTTTAGCAAAAAATTGGTGGTTACGGCCTACTAACGGTGTCTGCCGCTCCCTGGTGTTGTCCTCCACTGTCTAAATCTGAGCTTCAACCTTCTGGCTCTCATTAAGTGCTTTCTTTAAATAAATTGGTGGTTAGGGCCTACTAACGGTGTCTGCTGCTCCCTGGTGTTGTCCTCCACTGTCTAAATCTGAGCTTCAACCTTCTGGCTCTCATTAAGTGCTGTTTTTAAAAAAATTGGTGGTTAGGGCCTACTAACGGTGTCTGCCGCTCCCTGGTGTTGTCCTCCACTGTCTAAATCTGAGCTTCAACCTTCTGGCTCTCATTAAGTGCTTTCTTTAAATAAATTGGTGGTTAGGGCCTACTAACGGTGTCTGCCGCTCCCTGGTGTTGTCCTCCACTGTCTAAATCTGAGCTTCAACCTTCTGGCTCTCATTAAGTGCTGTTTTTAAAAAAATTGGTGGTTAGGGCCTACTAACGGTGTCTGCCGCTCCCTGGTGTTGTCCTCCACTGTCTAAATCTGAGCTTCAACCTTCTGGCTCTCATTAAGTGCTTTCTTTAAATAAATTGGTGGTTAGGGCCTACTAACGGTGTCTGCCGCTCCCTGGTGTTGTCCTCCACTGTCTAAATCTGAGCTTCAACCTTCTGGCTCTCATTAAGTGCTGTTTTTTAAAAAACTGGTGGTTAGGGCCTACTAACGGTGTCTGCTGCTCCTGGGTGTTGTCCTCCTCCTGAGTGTTCTCCTCCTCCTTGGTGTTCTCCTCCAGGTTGCCTTGTCTGAGCTTCAACCTTCTGGCTCTCATTAAGTGCTTTTTTAGCAAAAAATTGGTGGTTAGGGCCTACTAACGGTGTCTGCCGCTCCCTGGTGTTGTCCTCCACTGTCTAAATCTGAGCTTCAACCTTCTGGCTCTCATTAAGTGCTGTTTTTAAAAAAATTGGTGGTTAGGGCCTACTAACGGTGTCTGCCGCTCCCTGGTGTTGTCCTCCACTGTCTAAATCTGAGCTTCAACCTTCTGGCTCTCATTAAGTGCTTTCTTTAAATAAATTGGTGATTGGGGCCTACTAACGGTGTCTGCCGCTCCCTGGTGTTGTCCTCCACTGTATAAATCTGAGCTTCAACCTTCTGGCTCTCATTAAGTGCTGTTTTTTAAAAAACTGGTGGTTAGGGCCTACTAACGGTGTCTGCTGCTCCTGGGTGTTGTCCTCCTCCTGAGTGTTCTCCTCCTCCTTGGTGTTCTCCTCCAGGTTGCCTTGTCTGAGCTTCAACCTTTTGGCTCTCATTAAGTGCTTTTTTAACAAAAAATTGGTGGTTACGGCCTACTAACAGTGTCTGCCGCTCCGTGGTGTTGTCCACCACTGTTTAAATCTGAGCTTCAACCTTCTGGCTCTCATTAAGTGCTTTCTTTAAATAAATTGGTGGTTAGGGCCTACTAACGGTGTCTGCCGCTCCCTGGTGTTGTCCTCCACTGTCTAAATCTGAGCTTCAACCTTCTGGCTCTCATTAAGTGCTGTTTTTAAAAAAATTGGTGGTTAGGGCCTACTAACGGTGTCTGCCGCTCCCTGGTGTTGTCCTCCACTGTCTAAATCTGAGCTTCAACCTTCTGGCTCTCATTAAGTGCTTTCTTTAAATAAATTGGTGGTTAGGGCCTACTAACGGTGTCTGCCGCTCCCTGGTGTTGTCCTCCACTGTATAAATCTGAGCTTCAACCTTCTGGCTCTCATTAAGTGCTGTTTTTTAAAAAACTGGTGGTTAGGGCCTACTAACGGTGTCTGCTTCTCCTGGGTGTTGTCCTCCTCCTGAGTGTTCTCCTCCTCCTTGGTGTTCTCCTCCAGGTTGCCTTGTCTGAGCTTCAACCTTTTGGCTCTCATTAAGTGCTTTTTTAACAAAAAATTGGTGGTTACGGCCTACTAACAGTGTCTGCCGCTCCGTGGTGTTGTCCTCCACTGTTTAAATCTGAGCTTCAACCTTCTGGCTCTCATTAAGTGCTTTCTTTAAATAAATTGGTGGTTAGGGCCTACTAACGGTGTCTGCCGCTCCCTGGTGTTGTCCTCCACTGTCTAAATCTGAGCTTCAACCTTCTGGCTCTCATTAAGTGCTTTCTTTAAATAAATTGGTGGTTAGGGCCTACTAACGGTGTCTGCTGCTCCCTGGTGTTGTCCTCCACTGTATAAATCTGAGCTTCAACCTTCTGGCTCTCATTAAGTGCTGTTTTTTAAAAAACTGGTGGTTAGGGTCTACTAACAGTGTCTGCCGCTCCTGGGTGTTGTCCTCCTCCTGAGTGTTCTCCTCCTCCTTGGTGTTCTCCTCCAGGTTGCCTTGTCTGATCTTCAACCTTCTGGCTCTCATTAAGTGCTTTTTTAGCAAAAAATTGGTGGTTAGGGCCTACTAACGGTGTCTGCCGCTCCCTGGTGTTTTCCTCCACTGTCTAAATCTGAGCTTCAACCTTCTGGCTCTCATTAAGTGCTTTCTTTAAATAAATTGGTGGTTAGGGCCTACTAACGGTGTCTGCCGCTCCCTGGTGTTGTCCTCCACTGTCTAAATCTGAGCTTCAACCTTCAGGCTCTCATTAAGTGCTTTCTTTAAATGAATTGGTGGTTTGGGCCTACTAACGGTGTCTGCCGCTCCCTGGTGTTGTCCTCCACTGTCTAAATCTGAGCTTCAACCTTCTGGCTCTCATTAAGTGCTGTTTTTAAAAAAATTGGTGGTTAGGGCCTACTAACGGTGTCTGCCGCTCCCTGGTGTTGTCCTCCACTGTCTAAATCTGAGCTTCAACCTTCTGGCTCTCATTAAGTGCTTTCTTTAAATAAATTGGTGGTTAGGGCCTACTAACGGTGTCTGCCGCTCCCTGGTGTTGTCCTCCACTGTATAAATCTGAGCTTCAACCTTCTGGCTCTCATTAAGTGCTGTTTTTTAAAAAACTGGTGGTTAGGGCCTACTAACGGTGTCTGCCGCTCCTGGGTGTTGTCCTCCTCCTGAGTGTTCTCCTCCTCCTTGGTGTTCTCCTCCAGGTTGCCTTGTCTGAGCTTCAACCTTCTGGCTCTCATTAAGTGCTTTTTTAGCAAAAAATTGGTGGTTAGGGCCTACTAACGGTGTCTGCCGCTCCCTGGTGTTGTCCTCCACTGTCTAAATCTGAGCTTCAACCTTCTGGCTCTCATTAAGTGCTTTCTTTAAATAAATTGGTGGTTAGGGCCTACTAACGGTGTCTGCCGCTCCCTGGTGTTGTCCTCCACTGTCTAAATCTGAGCTTCAACCTTCTGGCTCTCATTAAGTGCTTTCTTTAAATAAATTGGTGGTTAGGGCCTACTAACGGTGTCTGCCGCTCCCTGGTGTTGTCCTCCACTGTCTAAATCTGAGCTTCAACCTTCTGGCTCTCATTAAGTGCTTTCTTTAAATAAATTGGTGGTTAGGGCCTACTAACGGTGTCTGCCGCTCCCTGGTGTTGTCCTCCACTGTATAAATCTGAGCTTCAACCTTCTGGCTCTCATTAAGTGCTGTTTTTTAAAAAACTGGTGGTTAGGGTCTACTAACGGTGTCTGCCGCTCCTGGGTGTTGTCCTCCTCCTGAGTGTTCTCCTCCTCCTTGGTGTTCTCCTCCAGGTTGCCTTGTCTGAGCTTCAACCTTCTGGCTCTCATTAAGTGCTTTTTTAGCAAAAAATTGGTGGTTAGGGCCTACTAACGGTGTCTGCCGCTCCCTGGTGTTGTCCTCCACTGTCTAAATCTGAGCTTCAACCTTCTGGCTCTCATTAAGTGCTTTCTTTAAATAAATTGGTGGTTAGGGCCTACTAACGGTGTCTGCCGCTCCCTGGTGTTGTCCTCCACTGTCTAAATCTGAACTTCAACCTTCAGGCTCTCATTAAGTGCTTTCTTTAAATGAATTGGTGGTTTGGGCCTACTAACGGTGTCTGCCGCTCCCTGGTGTTGTCCTCCACTGTCTAAATCTGAGCTTCAACCTTCTGGCTCTCATTAAGTGCTGTTTTTAAAAAAATTGGTGGTTAGGGCCTACTAACGGTGTCTGCCGCTCCCTGGTGTTGTCCTCCACTGTCTAAATCTGAGCTTCAACCTTCTGGCTCTCATTAAGTGCTTTCTTTAAATAAATTGGTGGTTAGGGCCTACTAACGGTGTCTGCCGCTCCCTGGTGTTGTCCTCCACTGTATAAATCTGAGCTTCAACCTTCTGGCTCTCATTAAGTGCTGTTTTTTAAAAAACTGGTGGTTAGGGCCTACTAACGGTGTCTGCCGCTCCTGGGTGTTGTCCTCCTCCTGAGTGTTCTCCTCCTCCTTGGTGTTCTCCTCCAGGTTGCCTTGTCTGAGCTTCAACCTTCTGGCTCTCATTAAGTGCTTTTTTAGCAAAAAATTGGTGGTTAGGGCCTACTAACGGTGTCTGCCGCTCCCTGGTGTTGTCCTCCACTGTCTAAATCTGAGCTTCAACCTTCTGGCTCTCATTAAGTGCTTTCTTTAAATAAATTGGTGGTTAGGGCCTACTAACGGTGTCTGCCGCTCCCTGGTGTTGTCCTCCACTGTATAAATCTGAGCTTCAACCTTCTGGCTCTCATTAAGTGCTGTTTTTGAAAAAACTGGTGGTTAGGGCCTACTAACGGTGTCTGCCGCTCCTGGGTGTTGTCCTCCTCCTGAGTGTTCTCCTCCTCCTTGGTGTTCTCCTCCAGGTTGCCTTGTCTGAGCTTCAACCTTTTGGCTCTCATTAAGTGCTTTTTTAACAAAAAATTGGTGGTTACGGCCTACTAACGGTGTCTGCCACTCCGTGGTGTTGTCCTCCACTGTTTAAATCTGAGCTTCAACCTTCTGGCTCTCATTAAGTGCTTTCTTTAAATAAATTGGTGGTTAGGGCCTACTAACGGTGTCTGCCGCTCCCTGGTGTTGTCCTCCACTGTCTAAATCTGAGCTTCAACCTTCTGGCTCTCATTAAGTGCTTTCTTTAAATAAATTGGTGGTTAGGGCCTACTAACGGTGTCTGCCGCTCCCTGGTGTTGTCCTCCACTGTATAAATCTGAGCTTCAACCTTCTGGCTCTCATTAAGTGCTGTTTTTTAAAAAACTGGTGGTTAGGGTCTACTAACGGTGTCTGCCGCTCCTGGGTGTTGTCCTCCTCCTGAGTGTTCTCCTCCTCCTTGGTGTTCTCCTCCAGGTTGCCTTGTCTGAGCTTCAACCTTCTGGCTCTCATTAAGTGCTTTTTAGCAAAAAATTGGTGGTTAGGGCCTACTAACGGTGTCTGCCGCTCCCTGGTGTTGTCCTGCACTGTCTAAATCTGAGCTTCAACCTTCTGGCTCTCATTAAGTGCTTTCTTTAAATAAATTGGTGGTTAGGGCCTACTAACGGTGTCTGCCGCTCCCTGGTGTTGTCCTCCACTGTCTAAATCTGAGCTTCAACCTTCTGGCTCTCATTAAGTGCTGTTTTTTAAAAAATTGGTGGTTAGGGCCTACTAACGGTGTCTGCCGCTCCCTGGTGTTGTCCTCCACTGTCTAAATCTGAGCTTCAACCTTCTGGCTCTCATTAAGTGCTTTCTTTAAATAAATTGGTGGTTAGGGCCTACTAACGGTGTCTGCCGCTCCCTGGTGTTGTCCTCCACTGTATAAATCTGAGCTTCAACCTTCTGGCTCTCATTAAGTGCTGTTTTTTAAAAAACTGGTGGTTAGGGCCTACTAACGGTGTCTGCCGCTCCTGGGTGTTGTCCTCCTCCTGAGTGTTCTCCTCCTCCTTGGTGTTCTCCTCCAGGTTGCCTTGTCTGAGCTTCAACCTTTTGGCTCTCATTAAGTGCTTTTTTAACAAAAAATTGGTGGTTACGGCCTACTAACGGTGTCTGCCGCTCCGTGGTGTTGTCCTCCACTGTTTAAATCTGAGCTTCAACCTTCTGGCTCTCATTAAGTGCTTTCTTTAAATAAATTGGTGGTTAGGGCCTACTAACGGTGTCTGCCGCTCCCTGGTGTTGTCCTCCACTGTCTAAATCTGAGCTTCAACCTTCTGGCTCTCATTAAGTGCTTTCTTTAAATAAATTGGTGGTTAGGGCCTACTAACGGTGTCTGCCGCTCCCTGGTGTTGTCCTCCACTGTCTAAATCTGAGCTTCAACCTTCTGGCTCTCATTAAGTGCTTTCTTTAAATAAATTGGTAGTTAGGGCCTACTAACGGTGTCTGCCGCTCCCTGGTATTGTCCTCCACTGTATAAATCTGAGCTTCAACCTTCTGGCTCTCATTAAGTGCTTTCTTTAAATAAATTGGTGGTTAGGGCCTACTAACGGTGTCTGCCGCTCCTGGGTGTCCTCCTCCTGAGTGTTCTCCTCCTCCTTGGTGTTCTCCTCCAGGTTGCCTTGTCTGAGCTTCAACCTTCTGGCTCTCATTAAGTGCTTTTTTAACAAAAAATTGGTGGTTAGGGCCTACTAACGGTGTCTGCCGCTCCCTGGTGGTGTCCTCCACTGTATAAAGCTGAGCTTCAGTCTTTAGGCTTTCGGCCTATAGTATCAGATATTAAACTGCATTTGGCCTTCAACTTTGGTTGGGGCCTACTAACGGTGTGTGCCGCTCCCTGGTGTTGTCCTCCACTGTATAAAGCTGAGCTTCAGTCTTTAGGCTTTCGGCCTATAGTATCAGATATTAAACTGCATTTGGCCTACTAGTGTGGTTGGGCCCTTAAAACAGTGTCTGCTGCTCCTGGGTTTGCTACTCCACTGAACAAAGCAATGCCGCCTGTTTAGTCCTGTTACCAATTTTGAACTGCATTTAGCCTACTTTATTCTTTGGCCCTATATCTGTGTTTCCTCCTCTTCCTGCCCATTGCCCAGCCACTACTAGATGAGTCTGCTGGTACATTGACCTAGACCACTACATTCCCCTTGCACTCTACACAGCCAGAATCTGACCCTGCTGAAAGTAAGGTTCCCCTTCCCGCATGTTATACCACCTTACACAGGGACAAAGAGGAAGGTGCAGATGAAAGTGCCGGTTCCTTCATCAGGTAGGGGGGCATACTCGTTGGCGACGTCACTGGCACAGGGCCCCTCAGAGTACGCAAAAGTGTCGCTGATGGTGGGAGGCGCCCCCGCCGTGCAAACACACCGCTGTACTTTGAGGGGCCCTGTGCCAGTGCCAATGCCAACGAGTGGGCCCCCCCTGCTTGCTTAGGATCACAGCACTTGCAAACTTGACATACTCACCTCTCACTGCTCCACCGCCGTGACGTAGTCCACGTTTCCTGGGCCCACTAAAACCTTGAACCAGCCCTACCCCCCACAACTTTTGCCAAATGACCCCCAATTTCCAATGCCAAACTATTATTATAAAGTTAATTAAGATTGACAAGCTTCAGAAACAAGAATGGATGTTTTTGGCATTAAAATGGGCACTGTAGGTGTTTTCCTGGCCTCCACTCACTGCCGACTATGCTTCCCCATTGACTTGCATTGGGTTTCGTGTTTCGGTCGATCCCCGACTTTTCGCGATAATCAGCCGACTGCACTCGACTCGACTTTGGACAAAGTCGGGTTTCGCAAAACCCGACTCGATCTTAAAAAAAAATGAAAGTCGCTCAACCCTATACACCACTTCTGAAGCCAGAGCAATGTGAACAGGTCATTGGATAGCAGATAATGCTTCCAGCAGGCTTGGCAGCACCACACAGTCTTTCACATGGTACAGTCTCACAAGCCTAAAGTCTGGATCACTTAATCCTCCTCATCCATTCTCGCGTCATGTTGAGTCTCAGGAGAGTGGTGATCCCACACTAAGACACTCCGAGGAGCTGTTTACCACAACATTTCTTGTTTGTGGCCTCTCAGCCTGTATGCTTCAAGCGGTACAGGACAACATGCTGTTTAGAGATGCACAAAACTTAGAGCAGTGACGGCCACAAAGACATGATGGTGGAGAAGGGGAAATTTGAGTTAAGGGGGAGGAAGATGATGATGAGACACAGTTGCCGCTAAGTCTTGTTGTTGTTAAATCATGAAGTCAGGAGGACCATGGTGCGGTGGTGGAAGACAAGTTGGTGAATGACAAAGTCACCGACCCAACCTGGAAAGCTGGCATTCAGAGCGAGGCCAGCAGCACTGAGGGGGAGAGATCGGCAGCACCAAAACAGACAGGAGGAGGCAGTGGGGTGACCAGTGGGAGAAGGCGGGCAACTATTCCGCAGAACACTGACAGTCCTGAATTTCTCCGTCAAAGAGTTAGATGTTCTCCAGTCTGAGACTTTTTTAAAGAGAATTCTGAAACAAACCAAAATGGGAATTTGCAACCTGTGCCATCCAAATATCAGCAAGGACCTGACCACTAAGAACCTAACCACCACGAACATGACCAGGCACATGCCATCTAAACACCTGACTCGGTGGGCCAAACGCATGGGTCCATGATTGGGGCCATTGGTTGACACCAGTGCTTCTTCCCCTGTGCTAGGTGCTTCCCAATCCCCACTGGCACAGATGCCTCCTGCCCTGCACCTATCCTTGCACATCATCAGAGACTTCTAAATCCTTGTCCCAACCCAGCCTTTAGCTGTCCCTACACCAGGTCTTAAAACGAACAAGAAGGTTCCCAGCCACTCACCCTCAGGCCCAAATGATAAACGGGTACATTTCCAGGCTGCCTGCCATGCAAATGTTGCCATTTAGGCTGATAGACATGGAGGATTTCCGCCAACTCATGGTGACAGCTGTCCCTTGGTACTTGGTCTCCAGTCGCAACTTTTTCTCCTGGTGTGGCATCCCTGCCTTGTACCAGCACTTGTCCAGGAACATCACTCTTACCAATGCTCTTACTGACATTGTGCACTTATCTATCAGGGTTTCCTCCATCTCCTACAGCAGTTCCTGTACACCCTCCTGCTCTGCAGCACTGCCTCAGCGAAGCAGCATCAGGCTCTGCTGAAGCTAATTCATCTAGGAGACAAACTGCACACAATGGCAGAGTTACTGAAAGAAATAACAAACCAGACAGATCTGTGGTTTTTGCTGCTGAACCTCTGAACAGGCATGGTCGTGTGTGATAATAGGCGGCTGTGAAGCTTGGCAATCTCACACACATACCATTGTTGACAAGTGCTCAACTTGGTAGTTCACCGCCCATTTCCGCAAGTTGGCTATAGCTGCTTTATTCCATGACGCTTTACATGTGAGCGGGGCAAATATAGGCAAGTACAATAAACATGAGTAAAACAAGGCACACAAAAGTACAGGAGGAGAGAGGACCCTGCTCGCGAGGGCTCACAGTGTACAGCGGATGGGTGAGGATATACTAGGAGAGGGTAGAGTTGGTCATGCGGCGGTTCAGCAGACAGCAGCAATACTATGTGCTGGAACTCTACACTGCACATGCTGGCAAGGCTTTGTTAGCAGAAGAGGCCAGTGGTTGGGTACCAGCTCCAACACGCCCATCAGTATTTTGGTCAACCTCCGCACATAACAACTGAAGAATGGGAATGGATGTCTGACATTTGTCTGGTTCTTCAAGACTTTGAGGACTCCACAAAGAGCAATGATGATGCCATAGTCAACGCAACTATCCTGTTTTTTAGTGATGAGCAATCATGCTCAGATAGCATCTTATCCAAGCAAGCTCAGGTGCTAACCAAGCATTTGGGCGTGCTTGTATATTATATTCGAGTCCCTGCCGCTGTTAGACAACCTGTTTGTTACACAATCCCCACATGTGTTGAGGCAGTCTAACAGCCTCAAATCATGCAACCACAGAGTCTGGAACATAATATACGAGCACGCCCAGATGCTTGGGTACGCCCAAGCGTGCTCGGATGAGATGTTACCTGAACATGTTCGCTCATCACTAGCGTTTTTTCTTACTGCCGTCAAATTCATCTAAATTAAAAACGATGACAATGAGACTTAACAATGAGACTGGCCGGAGAATGCTACTTTATTAAGTAATCTCGCTTTCCCAAATTCTTCGTTATCACCTTCCTATCTTGAATCTTATTCTATACTTTCCATTTTCAGGAGGGTGTCATTAATTTGTACGCTTTCTGCATGTGTGCCAACCAGCGGTGGTAATCTCCCTTTCGCATTAGAAAGCTAATTGCATATCCAAACATGCTGTAGGTGCATTTACTTTAGATGTTAGGAAAGCACAATCAGCATGTTCTGTAATTATTCTTCAATTTTAGGTTATAATGATTTGTTTAGAATATAAATTAGCGCACCTGTGAACAGGAGGTAAGTAAACACCTCAGGCACTGAAAATAAACAATGGGAGAAAGAAGGATATCCCACCACACAGGAGTACGTTTGTGCTCATAGATATAAAGTCCTAGATGTAGTAATATAACACTTTGACTTCTAAAATAGGTATAATAAAAGTATAATACATTCTCTTTTAGGGCTCATACCCATATGTGAGAAAAAAAATGGCCCAATTTCCGGATGAGTGCTATGTGAGTGTCATGCGAGTGTCATGCGAGTACAATGTGATTTTTAAACGCAACATCAGTATGACATCCGTATGCAATCCGTGTGCAATACGATTTTAACAAGAGCTTTTACATACAGCAGTTCTCTGTAATTTACACATCGTTTTAAAACAAAATATTTAAAACACACACACTTATTTATACACTGCTCAAAAAAATAAAAGGAACACTAAAATCCCTCATCCTAGATATCACTAAAATATTCCATGTAAATCTTTATTCATTACATAGTGGAATGTGTTGAGGACAATAAAACCTAAAAATTATCAACATAAATCACAACTAATATCCCACAGAGGTCTGGAGTTGGAATGATGCTCAAAATCAAAGTGGAAAATGAAGTTACAGGCTGATCCAACTTCAGTGGAAATGCCTCAAGACAAGGAAATGATGCTCAGTAGTGTGTGTGGCCTCCACGTGCCTGTATGATTTCCCTACAACGCCTGGGCATGCTCCTGATAAGGCAGCGGATGGTCTCCTGAGGGATCTCCTCCCAGACCTGGATTAAAGCATCCGCCAACTCCTGGACAGTCTGTGGTGCAATGTGACGTTGGTGGATGGTGCAAGACATGATGTCCCAGATGTGTTCAATCGGATTCAGGTCTGGGGAACGGGCAGGCCAGTCCATAGCTTCAATGCCTTCATCTTGCAGGAACTGCTGACACACTCCAGCCACATGAGGTCTGGCATTGTCCTGCATTAGGAGGAACCCAGGGCCAACCACACCAGCATATGGTCTCACAAGGGGTCTGAGGATCTCATCTCAGTACCTAATGGCAGTCAGGCTACCTCTGGTGAGCATATGTGAGTCGCCAAGCCAGGGCAGTGGGGTACTCGGTACCGGGTCCGGTCTGAAGGGGGATATCACGGTGGCTGCGACCCGGGTTCGTGGTCCTGGGGCTCAATGTTAAAGGGGAACGGTCTTTAAAGGGGAAAATGTTTATGAGTCTGTCATGACGACACTTGTGGTGTTCGGTCAGTAGTGGGACCGACGCTGCATTGAAGGGGTCCCCTGGGGGATGTTGCGGCAGCATGGGTGTTACACTTCCCACAGGTGAAGCGGGGTCCTCAGGGGTCCTATGGTGTAAGGCATGGATGGTATGTGCCAGTGAGTAAATGGAGGAGACAAGTTGTAAGTCTTTACCTGGTTTACTGCAGATGGTAGGCCACAGTCCAGGGCACCGGCAACAGGTACATTATGAGTCCAGGCAGTCCAGAGACAAGTGGAATCCCCTTGGCAGGTCAGGTTGGGGGCCTTCCACTCTGAGCTTGCTGTGTCTGAGGTCCCTGTTGCCACTAAGTGCTCCAAACAAGGTCCTAGTAGTTTCCCCTGTCCTGGGACAGGTACCTGCATGGTAGGCAGCTTGAGCCATCCTTTCTGGGGGTCTCCGCATGGTGATTCCAGGCTCCAGGGTGCTGCTGTACCAAAGGTGCAAATGGGCAATGTCCATGTAATCCTATGCGCTCCAGTTCTGCTCTGTGTCTTAGAGTTTCCACAAAAGCCTCGGGTTCCTGGTACCCGGTTTCTGCGCAATGACTCCTGGGAGGCCTACTCGTATCCTCCTTGCATCCTGTATCTCCTCTCTGCTGCCTTCCTGTCTGTCCTCCCTCACAGACTCTCCGTGCAACCTGAACTGCACTCACTGGTCTCCTGCGACCAATTGTCTGACTGCTCCTCCAAACCACGATCTTTATCCAGGGAAGCTGCCCTAAAACAGGTTTTGAGCTCCCCCTTCTGGCCTGGATTTGGAAGCTGTTGTGTGTGTGATAACCTGCCAAAGGGAATCTCACTTGTTTCCAGGCATAACACTACCCTCGCCGAGAGGAAGACAGCACTACTGTGGTACCCGAACTCCTGGGGTGCCACATATAAGAAATTCCACCCAACACCATTACTGACCCACTGCCAAACCGGTCATGCTGAAGGATGTTGCAGTCAGCAGGTCGCTCTTCACGGCGGCTCCAGACTCTGCACAGGGTGCCAGTGGCAAATTTGCCAATCCTGGTGTTCTGTGGCAAATGCCAAGCGTCCTGCATGGTGTTGGGCTGTGCGCACAACCCCCATCTGTAGACGTCTGGCACTCAGACCATCCTCATGGAGTCGGTTTACAACCGTTTGTGCAGACACATGCACATTTGTGACCTGTTGAAGGTCATTTTGCAGGTCTCTGGCAGTGCTCCTCCTCTTCCTCCTTGCACAAAGGCTGAGATACCGGTCCTGCTGCTGGGTCGTTGCCCTCCTATGGCCCCCTCCACGTCTCCTGGTGTACTGGCCTGTTTCCTGGTAGCGCCTCCAGCCTCTGGACACTACGCTGACAGACACAGCAAACCTTCTTGCCACAGCTCGCATTGATGTGCCATCCTGGATGAGCTGCACTACCTGAGCCACTTGTGTGAGTTGTAGAGTCCGTGTCATGCTACCACGAGTGTGAAAGCACAACCAACATTCAAAAGTGACCAAAACATCAGCCAGAAAGCATTGGTACTGAGATGTGGTTTGTGGTCCCCACCTGCAGAACCACTCCTTTATTGAGTGTGTCTTGATAATTGCCAATAATTTCCATCTGTTGTCTATTCCATTTGCACAACAGCATTTGAATTTGATTGTCAAACAGTGCTGCTTCCTAAGCGGACAGTTTGATTTCACAGAAGTTTGATCTACTTGGAGTTATATTCTGTTGTTTAAGTGTTCCCTTTATTTTTTTGAGCAGTGTATATATATGTATTCTATGTGTATATATCTATTCTATCTTTTCTATTATAACCTGTCAGTGTGATTTTTACAGTAGAGGCATATGAATTACCAGCTTTTCAAAGGACACCAGTGCATAAAAAATGGACAGCACTCGCATGGTGCAAGTGCTGTGCGTTTTTTTCTTGCATCCATTGACTTGCATTGGCGAGTCTCGTCTGAGATACGCAGCAAATCGCAGCATGCTGCGATTTTTTTCTCAGTCCGATTTCAGCTGAGAAAAAAAATTGCAAATGAGATGTCACCCATTGAGTAACATTGGTCCAAGTGCAATCCGATTTTTTATCTGATTGCACACGTCCGTTTTTCTCGCAAGTGAGTATGAGCCTTTAAAGTGGTGTTTTTTTCGTAATGGGTTTCCACAGTCATAAAGCAATAAAATAAATTTCATATAAAAAGAACAAGCATACTATTTGATGATTGTAGAATGTGCGGACTCCAAGCATTCAGCAGTAGTGATGAGCGAGTATACTAGTTGCTCGCGTTTTCCCGAGCATGCTCGGGTGTCCTCCACGTATTTTGGCGTGCTCGGAGATTTAGTTTTCGTTGCCTCAGCTGCATGATTTGCGACTGCTAGACAGCCTGAATACATGTGGGAATTCCCTAACAAACAGGCATTCCTCACATGTATTCAGGCTGTCTAGCAGTCGCAAATCATGCAGCTGGGGCGAGGAAAACTAAATCTCCGAGCACTAACAAATACTCGGAGGAGACCCGAGCATGCTCGGGAAAACCCGAGCAACGAGTACACTCGCTCATCACTATTCAGCAGATATCTACCTAGTGTTAATTTTTTATGCAGTGCCTCCACAGGAGAACTAAAGTATTACATGACTCCCATTGAAATCAATAAACTGTCCATGTAATGCGCAGACATGACAAGTTCTCCAGAAAGAAATATGATCTTTGTAATTTCTCAGCTGTGTCCACTACATGAGGGTCCTCCTGACCCACTTCTATTAAAGGGGGTTTTTCAGTTTAGTAAACCGATTTTTTTTTACCTTATTAGTCAGTTAATAAAGGGGGGTCCTCTATTTATGACTCTCATTTCTTGCCCACAGCAAACAGTGATTTCAAACATCTTTCTTTCTTAAGGACCTGTCCTGCATTACATGGGCAGTTCATTAAAGGGGTAGTATGATTTTAGAATTCAAGTCTGCAATCACTCTATGTCACTGCCGACTTGCGAAAACCTCACATCGCGTGCACTGTGTGTTATGAGGATTATAGCTGCAGATGCGTGACTATAAATTTATGAATTGCATACATGCAGTCACAGGCCAACTAGGCTGTATCTGACCTCGCTTAATGCAAGTATTTTGAGAGAGGCCGGATACAGTCTGCTCGGGATGTGGCCGGATGTATGCAAATCACATACATATGGTCACATGATATCCTGCTCCCGGGGCTGGCACCAGAGAATCCTTCAATGCGACGATTCACAAGTTTACAGTCACATATAGTGACTGCAGACTTGAAGCTTAAGACCAGACAACCCCTTTAATTTTGAATGGTCACTATGTAATGTTCCATTTCCCCTGTAGTGGCGCTGCAGGGAATTTCAATACTTGTTGCTAGGTTTGTCCACAGATTACAGTTTATTGCTGGTAGTCCCAGCTGGGGAACTCTTTGTGACAGAGTAGGGATTATTTTGCAAAACAGAGAACCCTTTTAGTTATAACACCACCTCCTATAATTAAAGAAGTTTTTTTTACCAGAATGCAGGTTCTGGGGCAATTTTGTCAGGGAAAGGCCATGACATGCTAGCCGTTTGCCCTGCAGTGGCCACATTACCAAGAGTTTATTAAGATCCATGTAACAAAAATACAGCACAAATCTAATGGAATGGGAGGAACTCTTACAGGATCATAAAGGAAGGTATCATTGTTGTAGCATGGTGGAACCACAGGGGTTGTTATCATGGGTATTAGATTCTATGGGGACACAAAATTCTATGGGGGCACAGTGCTCATGATTAAATACTGTCTTCATTCCTTAATGTGATCTGGTTTTATGTTTTTACACTCTTCTTCTAAACCTAAGTAGGTTTAGGATTAGAGTTAGAGTAAGGGCTAGGGCTAGAATTTAGAACTAGGGCTAGAGTTAAGAATTAGGCTAAAGTAATACAACAGTTACATTAAAATTGTAATAAAAAGGTAAACAATATGTATTATAACAATGTATAACTTTTTATTTTTAACAATATATTGGATTTCAGCAAAATGCTTAAAAAAAAAGAAGTAAAAATTACAACTTTATCTGCATTTTTTAAAATACAATACATGTGTTTTAGGGATATGAGGTTCAGGGGTTCAATACTGGACTGTTGCATTGGAGTCAGGGAGTGATAACAGTGAATGGGTTGGGGGTTTATAATGCTTGCTTTGCCTTGGGTATATGCAACGGCACTGCAGAAAGTAACAGAAAGGAGCACGATGCTCCAATAGATAGTAACATTTTGAATCCGGAGTATTACTATTATTTCTCCTGAAGTTTAAATGGAATATTCTTCATAGGGTATGTGCACAGAATTTGTCTTTGAGGAAAATTTTAATCACTGCAAAAAATAAACATTTATCAAATAAATGAAAGCATTTTTCAGAAATTGTAATTTCCTCTGCTAGTCATCCTTTTGCAGCATAGCGTACTCAAATACAAATGACTACAGATTTTTGTTGCTGTGTGTGAGCATCTCCCTTCATCTAATTAATTGGATTTTGTAATCCCATATATTATCAAACAGGGTAAATTTTCCTTTTGGGGGTACCTGATGAGAGACCTGGGAAACTAATAAGGTTGAAAGCCTCAGGGTCCTCAGGGACCATGATCTCTGAGCTGAACTATTATCTAATGTAACTCGCTAGCAATTAGTCCTGAACAAATAGTGTGGATCTTTGTTAGGCCAAGAGCTTAGAGATGAGCATCAGCCAACACTTGGGTGCAGACAATAGACAGGGCAAGCATCATTTACAGCACTGACCATCTGAAGAGATGACAGCTGAGGAGCGAGGTGTGCCATATAGCCAAAGGTGATCTGCACAAGAGGGCTTCCTTTGATGATTAACCTCAGCACAGCTATATAGAGTCTGCACATACTTTGTAGTACAGGTACACTACCGTTCAAAAGTTTAGGGTCACTTAGAAATGTCCTTACGAATCCAAGTTTGAGGTACTTGGGTCACACAAAAGAACTTTTGTGAGACGCAGAACAACTGAAAAGATGCTGGAAGAATGCCTGATGCCATCTGTCAAGCATGGTGGAGGTAATGTGATGGTCTGGGGTTGCTTTGGTGCTGGTAAAGTGGGAGATTTGTACAAGGTAAAAGGGATATTGAATAAGGAAGGCTATCACTCCATTTTGCAATGCCATGCCATACCCTGTGGACAGCGCTTGATTGGAGCCAGTTTCATCCTACAACAGGACAGTGACCCAAAGTACACCTCCAAATTATGCAAGAACTATTTAGGGAAGAAGCAGGCAGCTGGTATTCTATCTGTAATGGAGTGGTCAGCGCAGTCACCAGATCTCAACCCCATTGAGCTGTTTTGGGAGCAGCTTGACCGTATGGTACGCAAAAAGTGCCCATCAAGCCAAACCAACTTGTGGGAGGGGCTTCTGGAAGCATGGGGTGAAATTTCTCCAGATTACCTCAGCAAATTAACTGCTAGATTGCCAAAGGTCTGCAATGCTGTAATTGCTGCAAAGGGAGCATTCTTTGCCGAAAGCAATGTTTGAAGGAGAAAATTATTATTTCAAATAAAAATCTTTTTTTTTAATCTTGTCAATGTCTGGACTAGATTTTCAATTCTTTTGGCAACTCATTTGATTAATAAAAGTATGAGTTTTCATGGAAAATACAAAATTGTCTGGGTGACCCTAAACTTTTGAATGGTAGTGTACATGTGCAACATATGTAGGTACTTTTTATTATGCAACTCTAACGTGGCGTGGGGCAGTAGCCGTGAGCGAGGTACTCGTTTTTCACTCCCTGGCATGCTACATGAAGGTTGGGATCTTGGCTGGGTGTGTGGGCTTTGTCTGTTGGGGTGCTACGCCGTTGCAGGCCGCATGATGCCGGTGACTTCGGCTGGCCAGGACCAGGTGTTCAATGATTCAATGAGGGAGACCACCAGTCAACTATAACCAGTTTAGTTTTTTCCTGAACACTAACTTGGTGGGAACTATGTACAATAAATAGAATGTGTATAACTTCACAAACATTTATTTTTGAACAATGGAGCATCTTCACACACATTTCTGTTTTCCTTCCCTAGGGTCACTTGCCTCTACCTCATCTCTACCTTTACCACCACACTGCACAGTACATCGGGAGTCTCTCCAGTCCCCAATAACGGTGCTACAGTCCAGTTAGTGAGAGTCCTGTACTTCAACACAAGGTTCCACATCCTTCTTTTCCCTTTAGGGGAGCTAGATTGCCACTATGGGCTTTACTTAGCTTCTCTGCTTACTGACGGTTCGGAACTCCCGTCCGAGGCACTCTCTCTGTCTCATGTTCCTTTTTCTGTCCTGGTTTGTTACCACTCTGAGTTGCAAACTCGGGTCCGCACTGCTTGGCATCCTGTCCCAGGACCCATCTCCAGTGCATCACTCTGTCTTTTGGTCGTTATTTCTTGTTCCTACTCCAGATCTCGCTATCCACTGTCTCGGTCTCCACGCCATGTGACTCTGCTGACTAGTCAGACCTTAGGTCTTTTTTTCACTGAAGGCTGAGCCCTATCTGATGTTCTGACTGGAAACTGTCGCTGTTCCTTCACTTTAGCCCTCCCACTCTGGGCTAGTCCTAGCTATTAACCCTAACTGCCCCTACATAATACTATCACTAATCACACATGTCACAATACATATTTCAACAATACGTGTGTTTTCAAAGGGGAATGTGGGCAGTATGTTCGTCTCCTTACTCAACATCCAGCAATGAAACATATTTATGCAACATATTACAGTGTTAATTTTATTATTACAGTGTTGTATGCTTCATACGGCAAATGTTTAATTCCTCTACAGCGCCACCAGATGCAAAACAGAGTACTACAGTTTCTATTGAAATTAATCAACTGTCCATATAATATATGCACTTGAAGTGTCCTCTAGAAAGGCAGAGAGGATGCTCTTTTTAGCCCACATGAACCATGTCACCCAAATCATGGGCATCACAGATCAGAGTCTGGCTCCCTCATTACAATTGGGAACAAGGTGACTATACACAGCGTCGGACTGGAGCACCTTGGGCCCACCAGAGAAAATCATTCTTGGGGCCTACTATGTAGCTACATAGAATAGAAATAGATACAAGACCACCAATTGTGCAGTAAAACGCGCTAATATCAGGGTATAATATAAGGTAGTTCACGTCTTAATTATGTAGCAGGGGTTGGGGTAGCCCCCTCACAGAATATAATTTAGCCCCCTCATAAAATATAACGCAGTCCCCTCTCATAGAATATAATGCAGCACCCCACAAAATATAATGCAACCCCCTCAGGTATAACACAGTCCCCACCATAGAATATAATGTAGCACCCTCATAGGGTATAATGCAGCCCCCCTCGTATAGTATAATGCAGCCACCACAGAATATAATGTAGTCAACTGAGAGAATGCAGCCCCACCACAGAATATAATGCAGCCCCCCATAGAGTATACTGTAGCTCCCTCACATAGTATGATGTAGCCCCAATAATATAATGTAGTCCCCTGGGAATAATGCAGTCCCCCCACAGAATATAATGTAGCCCCCTCATAAAGTATAATGCAGCCCCTCTCCACCCCCATCATTGTCTCATCACCACCTCCATCATTGCATTCTCCCCCACCACCTCCATCACTGCCCATTCCACCACCTGCATCATTGCCTCCTCCCCCACCATCATTGTCCATTTCATCACACCCATCATCACCTCCATCATTGCCTCCCCCCACCACCATCATTGCCCATCACCTCCATCATTGCCCATCACCTCCATCATTGCCTCCCCCACCACCATTGCCCATTTCATCACCTCCATCATTGCCTCCCACCACCACCATTGCCCATCACCTCCATCACTGCCTCCCCCACCACCATCATTGCCCATCAACTCCATCATTGCCTCCCCACCATCATTGCCTATCACCTCCATCATTGCCTCCCCACCATCATTGCCCATCACTTCCATCATTGTCTCCCCCACAATCATTGCCCATCACTTCCATCATTGCCTCCCCTCACCTCCATCATTGCCTCCCCACCATCACCATCATTGCCCATCACCTCCATCATTGTCTTCCCCCACCATCATTGCCCATCACCTCCATCATTGTCTCCCCCCACCACCATCATTGCCCATCACCTCCATCATTGTCACCCCCCACGAATATCATTGTCCTTCACCACACACACAGCTCACCGCAGCAGCAGCTCATCATCACACACACACACACACAAGCAGGCACACACACATGCAGGCACACAGCACAGCTCACCTCCCCGCAGCAGCAGCTCATCCCAGCAGCCTCTCCCTCGCTGGATTCCTGGAAGCATTCTGACTGAGACAGCAGCACGCTGGATGATGACGTCATCCAGCTGGGCTGTCTCAGACAGGAAGCAGGATGCCGGGAGGTGAGCTGCTCTGTGTGAGTCTGTGTGCCTGCGTGTGTGTATGTGTGCAGTGCGGTGCTGTGTGTGTGTGGGTGTGCGGTACTTTGTGAGTGTGTGTGTGTGGTGCAGCTTTAGTGAGTGTGTGTGTGTGTATGTGTGTGGTGCAGCTTTACATGCGGGCAGTGTTAGCAGCAGCCTGCGGCTAATGCTGCCCGCTATTAAAGAGAAATGGTATTCACTCCTCTCCACGCCCATAGGGGCATGTGAAAGCGTGAATATTCATTTTGCTTTAGCAGCGGGGACAGTATCCTGTCTCCAGCTGCTGCTACTGGCACAGGGCGGGCCCCCTTGACTCAGGGGCCCCATAGCCACTGGCTGGGGACCCCTGGAGCAGTGGGGGCCCTAGGCAGCTGCTGGCCAGTATGCCAGCAGGTTTCAGTGCCAGGGCCCACCGGAGAATCCTCCGGTTCTCCAGTGGGCCAGTCCAAGCCTGTCTATACACAAAGGTGTGTCCCCACCGCATTCTCCCCGGCTTGCTCAGTTGGGCTGACAAGTCTCTCCCAGTTTGTGTATAACAAGTAGCCACCTCATTCCTGGCTCCATTTTCAATTGTTTTTCTCTGAAATGTTGCTATAACATACATGTCAATCGAGTGACAGGTCCTTTAGTTCTTACTGTGATTATAGAAAATAGCCTTTTTGCAAAGTAAAATGCAAATATTCTAGCAAAGTCCGGCGTTTGCCAACTTTGTTTTCTTTGTAGCATAATACCAAGATGTGGAAGGAATATGTCGTACATATCAGAACAAAGTCAGCTGAACCTACCATATCCTACAAGACCTGATAGCAATGTAATGTTTTTGCGGTCCCCTTAATGACCGAGCCAATTTTGACCTTAATGACCAAGCCAAATTTTACAGTTCTGACCACTGTCACTTTGAGGTTATAGCTCTGGAATGCTTCACCGGATCACACTGATTCTGAGATTGTTTTTTGTGACATATTGTACTTCATGATAGTGGTAACATTTCTTCGATATGGCTTGTGTTTATTTGTGAAAAAAACTGAAATTTGGCGAAAATTTTGAAAATGTCACTATTTTCAAACTTTCAATCCTTATGTCCTTAAATCAGAGAGTGATGTCACACAAAATAGTTAATAAACAACATCTCCCTCATGTCTGCTTTACATCAGTACAATTTTGGAAACATATTTTTTCGTTAGGAAGCTATAAGGGTTAAAAGTTGACCAGCGATTTCTCATTTTTCCAACAAAATTTACAAAACCATTTTTTTAGGGATCATATCACATTTGAAGTGACTTTGAAGGGTCCATATGATAGAAAATAACTAAAAGTGACACCAATCTAAAAACTGTACCCCTCAAGGTGTTCAAAACCACATTCAAGAAGTTTATTAACCCTTCAGATGCTTCACAGGATACGAAGCAATGTGGAAGGAAAAAAATTAACACTTAAAGGGAACCTGTCACCAGGTTGGCTGATAGGAGTTACGACCGCCACCTTTCAGGGCTGATATACAGCATTCTATAACGCTGCATATCTGCTTCAATCTGACCTGTAAGAGAAGAAAAATAACTTTTATTATACTCACTTGCGGGGTGGTCCGGTCCGAGGCGTATCGCTCTTCTTGGTCTGGCGCCACTCATCTTCTTATGATCGCCATCCTCCTTCTTGGTTCTTGTGGATGACACATCATTGCATCATCCACACAGTCTGCTCGGCATCGCGCTCTTGGGCAGGTGTACTTCTCTGCTTTGTTGAGGGCAGAGCAACTTCCTGCAGTGCGCAGGATCTGGGCCTTTCTGGCCTTTCTTGGTGCCTGTGGAGCACCCCAGGTAACCGGTTGTTACAGTGATGTTGCCTTCCCTTCGGGGAGGGGAATATCATGCTTGGAGGCAATGGAGTTCTCTTTACCAGGTAAGGCACCCACACACAACACATTCCAAATTCGGCCAGTAGGGGGAGCTCAGGATCCTTATTCAGGGGAGCTTCCCTGAGCTATAGAGGTTCCTGGTCTGGAGGAGTAGGGAGAGAGTTGGTTCAGTGAGACCAAGGAGAGCAGACGTCTAGGAGAGACACAGAGCAGACAGCAGCGCTGGCAGCCAGGATTGAGCTGCAGTTCCAGGAAGGACAGAGAACCTGAGGGGTTGAATGTGGTGGAGCTACAGAGGAAAGGAGTAGAGGAGAGATAAAGGGCTCTGTGGGGAACTGCGACCGGGCACCCACAGAAGCAGAGCATAGAAACTGGGCACAGGGAGCCCGAGGCTTTAGTGGGACTCTAGGACACTTAGCAGAACCGGAGGGCTAAGAACTTTAAGTCCCTGTAAAATGGCTCAAGCTGCCCGTCATGCGGGTACCTGTTCCAGGACGGGGAAAAGAGGACTTTGCCAGTAAGCTTCAGGCAGCAGGGCATCAGGGACCTCATACAACAGCGCAAGGAGGAAAGACTCATGGACCTCAACTGGGAAAGAGATTCTCCCATTGCCTCTGAGCCAACCGGACCAAAGGACATCTGTACCTGGTACCCTGGACTGCGGACTACTACCACTAGTAAACCAGGTAAAGACTTCACAACTTGTGTCCTCCACTTATTGATCGGCATACAACATCCTTGCCACACACCTTGGGAGTCCTGGGGACCCTGCTTCACCTGTGGGAACCATCACCATCCAGCCACCATGCCATCACCTCAGAGTACCCTTGGAGCGGCGTCGATCCCTAATGACCGAGAACCACAGGTGGCATCACGAACAATGGACTTTATCACCAAAATTCCCCTTAAAGACAGTTCCCTTTTAATTGGGCGCCCAGGGCCACGGACCAGGTCGCAGCCACCGTGGCATCCCCTTTTAAGACCGGGACCTGGTACTGAGTACCCCACTGCCCTGGCGGGCGTTCCAACTGCACACTGCAGTACTTTGCTCTGCCCTCAATAGGGCAAAGAAGTATGCGTGCACAGGATCGCAATGCCGAGCAGACTGTGTGGATGATGCAGGTATGCGTCATCCACACGAACCATGTAAGAGGATGGCTATCATAAGAAGATGGGAGGTGCCGGATCAAAAAGAGCGACACCCCTTGGACTGGACTGCCCCACAGGTGAGTATAATAAAAGATATTTTTCAGTTCTTCCAGGTTGGGTTGGGGGCAGGTATACAGCATTATAGAATGCTGTATATCAGCCCTGAAACGCTGAGGCCTCATCTCATATTGGGATAACCTGGTGACAGGTTCCTTTTAATAATTTTCACAAAAAAAAAATTACTTTAGACCCAAACTTTTTTATTTTCACAAAGGTAACAGAAGAAAATGGACCCCAAAATTTGTTGTGCAATTTCTCCTGAATACGCCAATACCTTATTTGTGGAACTCTACTGTTTGGGTGCACAGCAGGGCTCGGAAGGGAAGGAGCACCATTTGACTTTTTGAATGTAAAATTTGCTGGAATAATTAGCGGATGCCATGTTGCGTTTGGAGAGCCCCTGATGCGCCTAAACAGTGCAAACCCCCTCACAAGTGACCCCATTTTGGAAACACCCCTCAAGTATTTTATCCAGGGTTATGGTGAGCATTTTGACACCACAGGTGTGACACAGAATTTGATAACATTAGGTAGTCATATTAATTATGTTTTCATTAGTGCTGAGCGCAAGTGCTCGCTACTCCAAGTTGCATTGGGTTTTCGGGTATGCATCAAATATCACAGGTGCTCGAGCATGTTTTGTGGCTATTAGACACCCCCCAAAAAAGTGATACTGTGTGCATACCCGACCACCTGATGCAAACTCGAGTAGCGAGCACTTGCGCTCAAATCTAACAATATTTCGTTTTTTTTTGGAACTTTAAAAAAAAAAACCCCAACCCTAACCCCAACCTTAACCCTAACACATCCCTAACACAGCCATAACCCCAAACCTAACTCTAAACCCAACTGCAAAGCATAGAAAAAATAAAAAAATATATTTTAGCATTTTCATCTAACAAAGGGGGTGACAAAGGGGGGTTTGATTTACTATATTTTTTTATTTTGAGCACTGTGATAGGGTCTATCACAGTGATCAAAGGAACCAATAGGAAAAATTTCCTATTGTTGCCAGGCACCGTACTGCTCATGTGCCCACCATTTTTTTTCCAGGAAGATGACGCCGTTCTGGGGGATGGAACAGGAAGTATCAGGGGATCTCAGGGGCTTCATTTCTCTCTCCTCTGACGTGTAGAGTATATCATGTTAGAAGAGAGAGAAATCATTGAAACAGCCGGCACACTTTTTTTTGTGATCGCCGTTATTCACTGAATAACGGTGATTACGTGATTGGACACGGGAAAATCCGGCCCTGTTCATGTTCTCCAAGGTCTTGGCTACCTCAGGTAGCCGAGAACCTGTAGATTTTCTGACTCTGGGGGCACTTTAGCCTTATTCCCAGTCACCGTTTAAAATAACCTTAGCGGCCATCGTTTTAACAGCAGACTACTGTGCACCAAAAATGTGATCTGTTGGGTTAGATTCTTTTCGACTGAAAATGGAAGAGTATGGCATGTCTGCCAAATTTTGTGCAAGTCCACTGTGTATTTCTTAATCTACTTAATTTTCCAATTTAATCTCATTTTCATGGTTGGACTGTCTGTATGAATAAATGGGCAATTGATCAGTTGCATTGCAGGCAATCGCAATCATAGACCAGGTTCCCATGTCCATGATCTACGATCCTGACTGTCTCAAGACCTCCGGCCAGAAGACTCAATGGTCGGGACAGGCATTGTGAACTGGGTACGGACTGTATAGCACCGAAGTGCTAATCCAGTCTAACGTTTAAGGCAAGAGGTAGCCAATTTAAATAAGTATGTTTTTTGAGAGTTGAGGAAAATAGTAATCAACTGGAACTTTGGCACCTGTCAGAGGAAGCTCAGTGTATGGCTGACAAAAGGCTGAGTTTACAATAGCTTTCAAAAAATCCTTTATGCTGTTGATAGAAATGCTACTGAGACAATTTATTTTTTACCCAACTTACTTAAAGGGAATCTGTCAGCAGGTTTTAACTATGTAATCTGAAGACAGCATGCTGTAGGGGTTAAAGCACAAATTTCAACAATGCCTCTCTTATCAAGCTCTGTGTTTTTTTTTTGCTTGCAATGATTGTTTTAGCACCAGGAGCTTATCATTGCTGGACACAGCTGCCCAAGCGCCTTAGTCTGGCAATGCCCCCAGCTGTGATGAGCAGCTCACTGTCTATGGACGCCTGGTGTGGGTGTGGGCAGCTCAGCTCTGCTTCATTGCTAAATCTAAGAACTCTGATTGTGTTAAGGTACCTTCACACGAAACGACATCGCTAGCGATCCGTGACGTTGCAGCGTCCTGGCTAGCGATATCGTTTCGTTTGACACGCAGCAGCGATCAGGATCCTGCTGTGATGTCGCTGGTCGCTGAATAAAGTCCAGAACTTTATTTGGTTGTCCGATCGCTGTGTATCGTTGTGTTTGAAAGCAAAAGCAACGATACCAGCGATGTTTTACACTGGTAACCAGGGTAAACATCGGGTTACCAAGCGCAGGGCCGCGCTTAGTAACCCGATGTTTACCCTGGTTACCAGCGTAAAAGTAAAAAAAAACAAACAGTACATGCTCACCTGCTCGTCCTCCAGCGTCTGCTTCCTGACACTTACTGAGCGCCGGCCCTAAAGTGAAAGTGAAAGCACAGCGGTGACGTCACCGCTGTGCTGTTAGGGCCGGAGCTCAGTCAGTGTCAGGAAGCAGACGCCGGGGGACGCGCAGGTGAGCATGTACTGTTTGTTTTTTTTACTTTTACGCTGGTAACCAGGGTAAACATCGGGTTACTAAGCGCGGCCCTGCGCTTAGCAACCCGATGTTTACCCTGGTTACCCGGGGACCTCGGCATCGTTGGTCGCTGGAGAGCGGTCTGTGTGACAGCTCTCCAGCGATCAAACAGCGACGCTGCAGCGATCGGCATCGTTGTCGCTATCGCTGCAGCGTCGCTTCGTGTGAAGGTACCTTAAGAACTGCTGCCCCCAGTAATCTAATTGATACATCATTAGGTTCAGCTTCTCTCTGCCTACATCAGGCTGCTCTCAGATGAGGTAGCAAAAACCTGCTGACGGATTCCCTTTAAATGTTGAAAGGGTTCATATTTTTAATAACAAATGGGACAAAACTTTTCTTTTAACTAATTAAAAAAACAATTGAAAATGTAAACAAAAAAGTATATCTTAATGATCGGTTTTCCAATAGGAATCTGTTTAAAAGACACTTGTCACCTCTGAAAACGCTATTCACCTGCAGGTAAATACTGTTTAAAAACAAACTGTCACTTTGGAAAAAAATGACCAATTTTTGCTCTTATTTTGTTCCAGCTTCTCCTCTGAGTAGACTTTTTTTTATCCGTCATACGATTCCAGAGAATGCCATTTTTTATGGTTTTAACCAAGGCGGCGCTGCTTATAGGGTAATTATGAAAGAAAGCCTAAAGACACGCCCCAGAGGATTTTGGGAGCTACGTCCTCTTAGTAAAACCCCCCCACAAAAACATAAAAATAGCACCAAATAGAAAGGTCGACATCTCTGGAACTGTATGGAGAATATATATAAAAAATAAATAATAAAAATAAAAAATATGGAATACTCATGGGAGGAGCAGGAACAGCATAAGACTAAAAACTGTCCCTCCCCTGTCCTCTTTAAATCATACCTGCCTGTCTTAGTGGAATAGTGGCTGTAAACAGAATAAGAGAAAATTAAGCTACCTGATTCTAGTCTTTGGGGTGATGCAGGGGACTGTAAGGACTCATTTAGGCATCAGTGATTTTTCTCATAGGCAAAAAACTTACCAATTTTGGATCAGATTTACAACAGTATTTGGTCTGTGTCAGTCTTAACCATCAGAGTTTTATCAGTTCTTCTGACGTGCAAAAAAACAATTACAAATGGATGGCGAATTCTCAAGTGAAACCTGGACAGCACATAAAAGGCACATGGATGGCATCCAAGTGCTGTCTGATTTTTTTTCAAGGACCCATAGACTTGCATTGGTAAGTTTGATCCGTTACTCAGATCAAAATCAAACATGTCACCATATTTTGGTGCAAAGAGACAAAAGGGTTTCCAGCTACGGATAAAAAATAAAAAAAAGCTTAAAAAAAAAACGCGTTCAGTGATACAGCACCATCTTCCTTCGGCATACAGCGGTACTAAATCTCTCTTCTTTTAATATTATGGAATAAAGTTTTTTTTTATTTTATATTCGGAGCTGGAAACCCTTTTGTCTCTATGCACCAGTCTACAGCGTCAAGCAGAAACGCCCTTCCGTGCTCGGATTCCTTTCATGGACCATGAAAGTACTCATAGGGATGAGCTGAATTTTTCTTTTTTCTATATCACATTTTGTGTACAGACCACTCAGTCCTGACAAGTAAACAGCTCCATAGACTCTAGGTGTGGGTTCTATCCGTGAAAAAGTGCCAATCAAACTCATATGAGAAAAACTAATGCCTGAATGAGGCCTAAGAGTCACCGCTCACCAAGGCAATGAGCGCTCTGTAATCACTCCCCCTGTAGCTTGACTGACAGCCTGCTCTACACACCGGCTGCTAAGAAGACTGTCAATCAAAGTGAATGACTACAGAAGTGCTCACTATATAGTTAGTGATTATCGCTACAGCCCCGATGACTGGAAGCAAGCAGCTGCAGGGAAAATGTAACTTCATTTTCTCCTGCAGCTGCTGTCTCAGTAAGCTGGCTACTCAGGATTTAAATGCTAGTTACATGCAAATTTCCACCATATCTGCAGCTAAATAGCGCTTTCGGAGGTGACAGGTTCGCTTTAAAAACACAAGTTGTAAGCATTGTAGAAATAAGTAATGTTATTTCCAGACTGCAAGAGAATAAGGCATGAATGATCTAGTATAACACCTCTGCCTGAGCTTTGGAGTGACGAGATAGAAATATAGATGTAAATGATCATTCTTTAATGATTTCTGTTGTGCAGGAATTCATTTTTGGTGAGGCACATGTGAGTGAGTCTCATGTTATCTGTCACTCAGCACATCTGTACACGTTACTTCCTAATTCCTAAGCTCTCTGTACCCACACAGCAGAGTTACTGAATGACGACAATTAATTTCCAGTCCGCAGCATTTACTCTGGCTTATAGGATTCTACATAGGACAAAAGAAACTCACTTAAAAAGAAACTACAGGAAGTGAAATTTGATGAATTTCATACAGTTCTTCCTACAAAAATGCCCAGAAAAATTCACAAGTATTGCAGCCATTTGTACCTTATTCAATAGATTATCGTAAAGTCTGCCTTCCTGGCTTCCAGCATGCTGAGCGGTGATATGACCCACATGGTCACACTCCCAACAGAAAAGTGTCAGACTCTGATACAAGTACATTAAAAGTCTATTTAAAGGGAATCTGTCAAGTGAAAAAACGCAATTAACCTGCAGATATGGGGTTAATCAGCAGGTTAATCGCATCCTAAATCTGTGCATTGAAAGCCTGGCTACAGGGAGGAAATTCACTTATTCCTCACCACAGCATAGGATATTTCTGTACCTATGAATGGGGGCAGGCCTGTGCAGCAGGACCTTAGGTAAGTGACCCCCTTATAACTTCCTTTATATTCGTGTATTTCTACATTCAGTAATTCTTTCCCTGAAATGTTTGAAACAGTTTTAGTAAAATATTTTATTTTTATTTAGCAACACACACGTTAGCCAATTGCAAAAACTAACTGAACTTCATTATGGGTTTGCCGTGGACTTTTACCAAACTTTTTACTCAGTGCTTATGGGGAGCCTTTGTGATACCATAAAATGTCAAGTATGAACAGCGCCATAAAAAAGAAAACATGTCCCTACAGTATATACTGTACTCTGACAATGTTATAATACCAATAGAGAAGAAACCGAATATAGGTTGAGGAGGAGTCAAAATAATGGATGAAGAAAATAGATTAAAATAAAGCAATATTGGAGAAGTGGCGGGACAACTAACATGAGAACCTGCACATACAAATAGCAACGAACCAGAAAGATATACAATAAAATTGCATGCAAAGTTTTACATCAAGGTAGAGGCTGATAGTGTAGGATTAGCAGGAAAAACAGGTATAATAGTGTCCCAGTGGACAAGCCTTGCCAGAGAATGGGGCCAATAGCAAAGCATTAAAGTACATAGAGTAGATAATCCAGAGTCAGTACGTGCCGCACCTACACAACATACTATCAGGTAATTATGCCATCACATCTTGTATTATATGTTGCTGTTTGTATGTACAGGCACTCCTAGTTAGTTGTGCCACCACTTCACGAATTGTCTTAAATAAAGGTGTTTTATTTCAATCTGTTTTCTTCATCCTTTATTTTGACTCCTCCTCTACCTACACCTCAATAAATTAGAATATCATTAAAAAGTTAATTTATTTCAGTTCTTCAATACAAAAAGTGAATCTTATATATTATATGGGGTCATTACAAACAGAGTGATCTATTGCAAGTGTTTATTTCTGTTAAAGTTGATGATTATGGCTTACAGCCAATGAAAACCCAAAAGTCATTCTCTCAGTAAATTAGAATACTTTATAACACCAGCTTGAAAAATGATTTTAAAATCCAAAATGTTGGCCTACTGAAAGGTATGTTCAGTAAATGCACTCAATACTTGGTCGGGGCTCCTTTTGCATCAATTACTGCATCATTGCGGCGTGGCATGGAGGCGATCAGCCTGTGGCACTGCTGAGGTGTTATGGAAGCCCAGGTAGCTTTGATAGCAGCCTTCAGCTCGTCTGCATTGTTGGGTCTAGTGTCTCTCATCTCCCTCTTGACAATACCCCATAAATTCTGTATGGGGTTAAGGTCAGGAGAGTTTGCTGGTCAATCAAGCACACTGGTACTGTTGTTTTTTTAAACCAGGTATTGGTACTTTTGGCAGTGTGGAGGGGTGCCAAGTCCTGCTGGAGAATGGAATTTCCATCTCCAAAAAGCTTGTCGGCAGAGGGAAGCATGAAGCGCTCTAAAATGTCCTGGTAGACAGCTGCTCTGACTTTGTCCTTGATAAAATACCGTGGATCTACAACAGCAGATGACATGGCTCCCCAAACCATCACTGATTGTGGAAACTTCACACTAGACCTCAAGCAGCTTAGATTGTGTGCCTCTCCACTCTTCCTCCAGACTCTGGGACCTTGATTTCCAAATAAAATGCAAAATTTACTTTAATCTGAAAAAAACACCTTGGAACACTGAGCAACAGTCCAGTTCTTTTACTCCTTGGCCCAGGTAAGACACTTCTGGCGGTGTCTATTGGTCATGAGTAGCTTGACACAAGAAATGTGACACTTGTAGCCCATGTCCTGGATACATCTGTGTGTGGTGGCTCTTGAAGCAATGACTTCAGCAGCAGTTCACTCCTTGTGAATCTCCCCCAAATTTTTGAACGGCCTTTTCTTAACAATCCTTTCAAAGCTGCAGTTATCCCGGTTGCTTGTGCACCTTTTCCTACCACACTTTTTCCTTCCACTCAACTTTCCACTGATATGCTTAGATACAGCACTCTGTGAACAGCCAGCTTCTTTAGCGATGACCTTTTGTGCCTTACCCTCCTTGGGGAGTGTGTCAATGACTGCCTTCTGGACATCTGTCAAGTCAGCAGTTGTCTCAATGATTGTGAGCCTACTGAAACAGACTAAGGCACCTTTTTAAATGCTTAGGAAGCCTTTGCAGGTGATTATGCTAAATATTCTAATTTACTGAGATAATGACTTTTGGGTTTTCATTAGCTGTAAGCCATAATCATCAACATTAACTGAAATACATACTTGAAATAGATTACTCTGTAATGACTCTATCTATTATATATGTTTCACTTTTTGCATTAAAGAACTGAAATAAATCAACTTTTTGATGATATTTATTGAGATGCACTTGTATATTCGGTTTCTTCTCTATTGGTATTATTGTATCTATTCCGAATAGTCTGCCATTCCGTTGTGTGCACAAATATATCACTACTATCACAGATATATGTGATACAAAAGTACGTGTTGATATGTTTGTATTGCCTTGATTCACCAAGTTCTGACCTGTAATGTTCAATTCATGTTGATAATGTTGAAATATACAGAACACACTGACGTGGTAAATGTTTTTTTTTCTTTAACCCCTTTCTGACATCTGACGTACTATCCCGTCGAGGTGGTATGGGCCCGTATGACCACCAACGGGATAGTACGTCATTATCGATCAGCCACGCTCTCGGGGGGAGCGCGGCCGATCAGGGCCGGGTGTCAGCTGACTATCGCAGCTGACATCTGGCACTATGTGCCAGGAGCGGTCACGGACTGCTCCTGGCACATTAACCTCCGGCACACTGCGATGAAAGATGATCGCAGCATTCCGGCGGCATAGGGAAGCATCGCGCAGGGAGGGGGCTCCCTGCGTGCTTCCCTGAGACCCTCGGAGCAACGTGATGTGATTGCGTTGCTCCGAGGGTCTCCTACCTCCTCCTCCCTGCAGGCTCGGATCCAAAATGGCCGGGGCGGGGCTTCCGGGTCCTGCAGGGAGGTGGCTTGCAAGCGCCTGCTCAGAGCAGGCACCGGCAAGCATCCCTGCAGTGCCTGTCAGATCGCTGATCTGACACAGTGCACTGCAAAGTGTCAGATCAGCGATCTGTCAATATAATGTGATGCCCCCCTGGGCATGTGTAAAAAATAAAATAAATTCCTAAATAAAGAAAAAAAAATATTGTTCCAATAAATGCATTTTTTCATCTAAATTAAAAAAACAATAAAAGTACACATATTTAGTATCGCCGTGTCCGTAACGACCTGACCTATAAAACTCTCCCACTAGTTAACCCCTTCAGTGAACACCGTAAAAAAAAAACGAGGCAAAAAACGACGCTTTATTATCATACCGCCAAAGAAAAAGTGGAATAACATGCGATCAAAAAGACAGATATAAATAACCATGGTACCACTGAAAATATCATCTTGTCCCGCAAAAATGAGCCACCATACAGCATCATCAACGAAAAAAAAAAAAAAGTTAGTCCTCAGAATAAAGCGATGCAAAAATAATAATTTTTTTTATATAAAATAGTTTTTATCGTATAAAAGCGCCAACACATAAAAAAATGATATAAATGAGGTATCGCTGTAATCGTTCTGACCCGAAGAATAAAACTGCTTTATCAATTTTACCAAATATGGAACGGTATAAGCGACCCCCCAAAAGAAACTCATGCATAGCTGTTTTTTGTTCATTCTACCTCACAAAAATCGGAATAAAAAGCGATCAAAAAATGTCACATGCCGAAAATGGTACCAATGGAAACGTCAACTCGTCCCCCAAACAACAAGACCTCACATGACTCTGTGGACCAAAATATGGAAAAATTATACCTCTCAAAATGTGGAGACGCAAAAACTATTTTTTGCAATAAAAAGCTTCTTTTAGTGAGTGACGGCTGCCAATCATAAAAATCCGCTAAAAAACCCGCTATAA
The DNA here is from genome assembly GCF_051348905.1 of Ranitomeya variabilis. NCBI lineage: Eukaryota > Metazoa > Chordata > Amphibia > Anura > Dendrobatidae > Ranitomeya > Ranitomeya variabilis. Next base: position 682,332,610 of record NC_135232.1, on the reverse strand, counting down.
AAGTAAATCAAACCCCCCTTCATCGCCCCCTTAGTTATGAAAAAATAATAAAATTTTAAAAAATGTATTTATTTCCATTTTTCCATTAGGAATAGGGTTAGGGTTAGGGTTGGGGCTAAAGTTGGGGTTAGGGTTGGGGCTAAAGTTAGGGTTAGGGTTAGGGATAAAGTTAGGGTTGTGTTAGGGTTGGGGCTAAAGTTAGGGTTGTGTTAGGGTTGGGGCTAAAGTTAGGGTTAGGGTTGGGGTTAGGTTTAGGGTCGGGGCTAAAGTTAGGGTTAGGGTTGGGGCTAAAGTTAGGGTTAAGGTTGGGGCTAAAGTTAGGGTTAGGGTTGGGGCTAAAGTTAGGGTTAGGGTTGGGGCTAAATTAAGGGTTAGGGTTGGGGCTAAAGTTGGGGTTAGTGTTGGGGCTAAAGTTAGGGTTAGGTCTAAAGTTAGGGTTGTGTTAGGGTTGGGGCTAAATTTAGGGTTAGGGTTGGGGCTAAAGTTAGGGTTGGGGTTAGGGTTGGGGTTAGGGTTGGGGCTAAAGTTAGGGTTGGGGTTAGGGTTAGGGTTGGGGCTAAAGTTAGGGTTAGGTTTGGGGCTAAAGTCAGGGTTAGGGTTCGGGCTAAAGTCAGGGTTAGGGTTGGGGCTAAAGTCAGGGTTGGGGCTAAAGTTAGGGTTTGGATTACATTTACGGTTGGGATTAGGGTTGGGATTAGGGTTAGGGGTGTGGTTAGGGTTATGGTTGGGATTAGGGTTAGGGGTGTGTTTGGGTTAGGGTTTCTTTTAGAATTGGGGGTTTCCTCTATTTAGGCACATCAGGGGCTCTCCAAACGCGACATGGCATCCGATGTCAATTCCAGCCAATTCTGCGTTGAAAAAGTAAAACAGTGCTCCTTCCCTTCCGAGCTCTCCCGTGCGCCCAAACAGGGGTTTACCCCAACATATGGGATATCAGCATACTCAGGACAAATTGGACAACAACTTTTGGGGTCCAATTTCTCCTGTTTCCCTTGGAAAAATACAAAACCGGGGGCTAAAAAATAATGTTTGTGAAAAAAAAAGGATTTTTTATTTTTACGGCTCTGTGTTATAAACTGTAGTGAAACACTTGGAGGTTGAAAGTTTTCACAACACATCTAGATAAGTTCCTTAGGGGGTCTACTTTCCAAAATGGTGTCACTTGTGGGGGTTTCAATGTTTAGGCACATCAGGGGCTCTCCAAATGCAACATGGCGCCCCATCTCAATTCCAGTCAACTTAGCATTGAAAAGTCAAATGGCGCTCCTTCCCTTCCGAGCTCTGCCATGCGCCCAAACAGTGATTTACCCCCACATATGGGGTATCAGCATACTCAGGACAAACTGTACAACAGCTTTTGGGGTCCAATATCTCCTGTTAGGCTGCCGTCACACTAGCAGTATTTGGTCAGTATTTTACATCAGTATTTGTAAGCCAAAGCCAGGAGTGGGTGATAAATTCAGAGGTGGTGATGTGTTTCTATAATACTTTTCCTCTATTTGTTCCATTCCTGGTTTTGGCTTACAAATACTGATGTAAAATACTGACCATATACTGCTAGTGTGAAGGCAGCTTTACCCTTGGTAAAATAAAACAAATTGGAGCTGAAGTAAATTTATTGTGAAAAAAAGTTAAATGTTTTTTTTTTTTTAAACATTCCAAAAAAATTCCTGTGAAGCACCAGAAGGGTTAATAAACTTCTTGAATGTGGTTTTGAGCACCTTGAGATGTGCAGTTTTTAGAATGGTGTCACACTTGGGTATTTTCTATCATATAGACCCCTCAAAGTGACTTCAAATGTGAGGTGGTCCCTAAAAAAAATGGTGTTGCAAAAATGAGAAATTACTGGTCAACTTTTAACCCTTATAACTCCCTAACAAAAAAAGATTTTGGTTTCAAAATTGTGCTGATGTAAAGTAGACATGTGGGAAATGTTACTTATTAAGTATTTTGTGTGACATATCTCTGTGATTTAAGGGCATAAAAATTCAAATTTGGAAAATTGCAAAATTTTCAAACTTTTTGCCAAATTTCCATTTTTTTCACAAATAAGCGCAGGTAACATCAAAGAAATGTTAGCACTATCATGCAGTACAATATGTCCCGAGAAAGCAGTGTCAGAATCATCAGGATCCGTTGAAGCGTTTCAGAGTTATAACCTCATAAAAGGACAGTGGTCAGAATTGCAAGAATTGGCCCGGTCATTAACTTGCAAACCACCCTTGGGGGTAAAGGGGTCAAAATGACAACTTTTTTATTGGGTATTTTTTTTCATTCAATTTTTAGGGGGGGAAAACACTGTCTTGACAAACTATGCATTTTTTGTCACACTTTTGTTATATTTTTTGGGTCCTTGGCAATTTAAAAAAAATTATGCAACATGCCCATAGTTTTGGCTTTTTTTCCGGTGTTTTCCAAGAGGCTTCCCTTTATAAATTTATATTTCTGTGAAAAAACTATGGGGCAGATTAAGAGAAATTAAGAGCCCATACAATACACCATATTTATTAAGTGTTTAAAACCCTTTTTTACATCTTGTCCAACTAATAGGCAAAGCTTAGACCTTAGTCAGATGACTGATTTTTGCTATCTGTGGTTTTTATGGACCTGTGATAATCTATGGGAACATGGCTGAGATTTTTGAGGAATGAGCGGCCTGCATAAAGACATGTCTGATTTTGGTCTATGGGCCGAATCAAAAGCGTCAATGCAAGTCTATGGATCCATGAAAAAATTAGTTCTCACTAGGATGACATCAGAGTGCATTCTGATTTTCACAGACTGTCAGAAAGGGGAAGGTGGAGAATCTTTTTTATTTCTCCATGTAGGAGAAAAACTGATGACACTCAGACCAAACTCTGATCAAAGTCTGATAATTGGTTAGTTTTTCTCGTATGTGAGAAAACACAAGTCTGAATGAGGTTTTATGTGAAAGGATATGTGTTTTAAAATAAAACTTTTTATGCAAAAAAATTGTTGGAAACAGGCCCAACAAGAACTGGTGTTGCTGGGGTAAATTTTGACAAAAATAACTTAAAACGTGCCACTCTTATGATCCAACATTGATGAATTTAGTGCTTCTAGTCTAAATATAAGCTTTAAAAGATTATGACCAACATTAACAGTTATCACCACCCAATGCGATAGATCAAAACTTTGTTCCACACCTTGAAAATGGGGCTCTAAAACGGCATTTGATCTGCAGTATCATGGAGCAGCCACTTCACCATACGTGGAGCTATGACGAGCCCTTCTGTTCCCTTTACATCCGGAAGCCGCCACAACAGCTTATCATGGGGTCATGTGGGTGTCAGACCCCCATGAATTGATAGACATTCAAAATCAGTAATGAAAAATGGTCCCAATGTCTAAAATAATAAAAAAAAACTACACTTGAAAACCAGCTGAAATTTCACAAGCCTAATAAACATGCTGCAAAAATAAAGGTATGAAGGAAACCGATGGTGGATCAGAAGGTGGATCACGCTTGACAAAATAGTAGATTTACACCATTGTATATATATGTAAGTCATAAATTCACAAAGGCTTCATGATTTATAAATCCGTATTATTAGTTACATCAGCTGTTATTATGTCTTTAGTGTGCAGCTGTGGGGTATTGAAAAATGATTCCCTAAATCTGCTACATAAAAAGCTTACCCTTATAACTCAAGGCAGCAATGTGTTATTGTTAAGCTGACGAGCACGTGAACTTCTCCCACGGTGTGTGTGTGACCCTGGGCGAGACAGACACCCTATATCAATGACTCAGGTAGCCAAAGAGGGTTCCCTCCAGGCAGATTCATTCACTCAATGTTGGTCTAGCATTACTCTGCATACTACAATGTCAGATAAAGAATTTGCCAAAGGAAATCTTCTACACTTAATGAGCCTGAGAAGTGTTCTCTGTTTCCTAAATATACATCTTTTTTTTCTCTTTTTTACATCATGTCTTATTAGTCTTTGTACACAGGATTTACAAGGAAATGTGATATATGTCATCTACATAATTAAACATTGGGAACAAAAATCATTTCAACATGAGACATGTTATTCCACTTGATGGGAGATCATCTGTTACATGTTTATCCAAACATCGTCCTCCTAATTGAAATAACTGATCGCTGTTAGTTTAGAAACCTGATTTCTGACCTTTTCACGTTCTACTGTTGCTCTAGATGAAGTTTTACAATGTTATTTGCCTTATTTGCATCCAGTACCTGGTGTAGAGCAGACAAAACAGAGCTGCGCTGTTTGCTTGAGGTAAACAAATAGCAACATCTGAATTTATTTGTTTATTTAGAGATCAGGGGAAAAAAATGTATTGCTTTTTGTATATATATATTTAAAGAATCTTCACTATCAATAACAACTAAAAAATATATTACTTACAACCACTGTAACTCGTAATAACATAGATTTACATATCCATTATTTTTTAAAATAGCTAGAATATTACTAGCATCCAAATAACAGTGCTTTACAAATTATGGAATTAGTGCCTGCTTCTAAGTACGTTCTTCTGAACAGCAGAGAAATAGCAGCAATAGACAGGTAGCAGTCTTTTGAAAGGGAATCTGTCACATTTGTGATATGTAGGAGCAGCATGATGTAGGGACTGAGCATGCGGGCATAGTGATCGTGGTCACAAAGGGTGTGACTGCAACCAGACCCGAGCAGAACGGGGATGTGCTGACCCCCAGTGCCTAATTCAAGAGTATTATGGGCACCACATAGTCCTCCATACAGTATTATGACCCCATATATTACTTCATGCAGTATAATGGTCACCACCTAGTCCTCAATGCAGTATTATGGGCACCACATAGTCCTCAATACAGTATTATGGGCACCACATAGTCTTCCATACAGTATTATGGGCACCACATAATTCTCCATACAGTATTATGGGCACCACATAGTTCTACATACAGTAAAATGGGCCCTATTTATTGCTCCATACAGTAGAATATGCACCACATAGTGCTCCATACAGAATAATATGTGCCACATAGTGCTCCATACAGTTTAATAGGTCTCGTATATTGAAACTCCAGTAGATAAGTGGCACCAGTGTACTGAATTTCAATCCCTTTGACAGAGGGTGATACCTCTATACGTGAGCTTTCCAGCTTAAGACGCTTGGATTCAAGGTGCTTTGCATTTATCAAGATGTATTCATAAAAATAGAGAAAGTATGCGGCACTCACCAGTAGCATTCATGAAAAAAAGTCCTTTAATCCATCAGACAATCACAGAAAATTAGAAGTGGATTGCTAGGTGCGGAGGTATGCGGGGGAAAGAGTGAAGAGGACGATGGCTGTTTCGCATGTCTACTCTTCAATGAGTCCAGGTATTTTTTCCACTGGTGAGTGCCGCATACTTTCTCTATTTTTATGATCTCATATATTGCTCCATACAGTGCTATGTGCCCCATATATTGCTCCATACAATAATATGAGCCCATATATTGCTCCATACAGTATTAAGGGCCCCATATATTGCTCCTTATGTATAATGGGCCCCATATATTTGACACAGTGGCTCAGTGGTTAGCACTGCAGCCTCGCAGCGCTGGGGTCCTGGGTTCAAATCCCACCAAGGACATTGCAAGCAGTCTATATGTTTTCCCTGTCTTTGCGTGCGTTTCCTCCGGATTCGCCGCTTTCCTCCCACACTACAAAGACATACTGATAAAGAATTTAGATTGTGAGCCCCATTGGGAACAGTGTTGATAATATATGTAACGTGCTGTGTAAGATAGCGCTGTATAAGCAAAGCATAATAAATTGCTCCATATGTATAATCGGCCCCATAAAATACTCTATACAGTATATTGGTCCCATATAATGCTCTATACAGAATAATGGCCCCCTATATTGAGTGTGTCACTCTGTGTGACTGCAGACTTTTGAATCCCCCCATGGCTGTCATGGTTCCCAATGGCAGGGGAACGTCAGGACACATAAATAACGAACGAGCTCTTGGGTGATGGAATCTCGAGCTGACCGTGAGCTAAACCTACCACACAATTAGTAGTGGCCGGGGGGCGTGCCTACGATTTATCCCTAGACGTCTCTCGCCAGCCGGAGAACTAACTTACCCTAGTAGAGGAAAAAACAGACCTGGCTTACCTCTAGGGAAATTCCCCCAAAAAGGAGACAGAAGCCCCCCACATATATTGACGGTGAGTTCAGAGGAAAAGACATACGCAGTATGAAGGTAGGTTCAGCAAAGCGAGGTCGCCTTACTAGATAGTAGAAAGATACAAAAGGGAACTGCACGGTCAGCTGAAAACCCTTTTAAAATACCATCCTGAAATTACTTTAAAACTCATGTGTCAACTCATGACACCGGAGTGGTAATTTCAGCCCACAAGAGCTTCCAGCTACAGAGAAAGACTTAACTGTAAACTGGAACAAAAATGCAAACAAACTTAGGACTAAGAGTCCAACTTAGCTGATCAGTAGTCTAGGAGCAGTAACATGCAACAGAAAGGCTCTGGTTACATTGATGGCCGGCAAGGCAATGACTGAAGAGCAGGAATAAATAGGAACTCCCCACTACTGATGAAAACAGGTGAACTGAGAAAGAAAACACACCCGAGTCACCAGTACCACTAGCCACCACCAGAAGGAGCCCAAAAGCAGAATCACAACAGTACCCCCCCCCCTCAAGGAGGGGGCACCGAACCCTCACAAGAACCACCAGGGCGATCCGGATGAGCCCTATGAAAGGCACGAACCAAATCAGAGGCGTGAACATCAGAAGCAGTTACCCAAGAATTATCTTCTTGACCATAACCCTTCCACTTAACCAGATATTGTAGTCTCCGTCTGGAAATACGGGAGTCCAAAATTTTCTCCACAACATACTCCAATTCACCCTCAACCAGCACAGGAGCAGGAGGCTTGGTAGAAGGAACAACCGGCACCTCATACCTCCGCAACAACGACCGATGGAAGACATTATGGATAGCGAAAGATGCCGGAAGGTCCAAACGAAAGGATACAGGGTTAAGAATCTCCAAAATCCTATAAGGACCGATGAACCGAGGCTTAAACTTAGGAGAAGAAACCCTCATAGGGACAAAACGGGAAGACAACCACACCAAGTCCCCAACACGAAGACGAGGACCAACACGACGACGGCGGTTGGCAAAATGCTGAGTCTTCTCCTGGGACAACTTCAAATTGTCCACCACCTGTCCCCAAATCCGATGCAACCTATCCACCATAGTATCCACTCCAGGACAATCCGAAGACTCCACCTGACCGGAAGAAAAACGAGGGTGAAACCCCGAATTGCAAAAGAAAGGAGAAACCAAAGTGGCAGAACTAGCCCGATTATTGAGGGCAAACTCTGCCAACGGCAAAAAGGCAACCCAGTCATCCTGATCCGCAGACACAAAACACCTCAAATAAGTCTCCAAGGTCTGATTAGTTCGCTCCGTCTGGCCATTAGTCTGAGGATGGAACGCAGACGAAAAAGACAAATCAATGCCCATCCTAGCACAGAATGCCCGCCAAAATCTAGACACGAACTGGGTCCCCCTGTCAGAAACGATATTTTCCGGAATACCATGCAAGCGAACCACATTTTGAAAAAACAGAGGAACCAATTCGGATGAGGAAGGCAACTTAGGCAAAGGTACCAAATGAACCATCTTTGAAAAACGGTCACACACCACCCAGATGACAGACATTTTCTGAGAAGCAGGGAGATCAGAAATAAAATCCATAGAGATGTGAGTCCAAGGCCTCTTCGGAATAGGCAAGGATAACAACAATCCGCTAGCCCGAGAACAACAAGGCTTGGCCCGAGCACAAACATCACAAGACTGCACAAAAACTCGTACGTCTCGAGACAGGGAAGGCCACCAGAAGGACCTAGCCACCAAATCCCTAGTACCAAAGATTCCAGGATGACCTGCCAACGCAGAAGAATGAACCTCCGAGATGACTCTACTGGTCCAATCATCAGGAACAAACAGTCTACCAGGCGGGCAACGATCAGGTCTATCCGCCTGAAACTCCTGCAAAGCCCGTCGCAGGTCTGGGGAAACAGCAGATAATATCACCCCATCCTTAAGGATACCTGTAGGTTCAGAATCACCAGGGGAATCAGGCTCAAAACTCCTAGAAAGGGCATCTGCCTTCACATTTTTAGAACCTGGTAGGTATGAGACCACAAAATTAAACCGAGAGAAAAACAACGACCAGCGCGACTGTCTAGGATTCAGGCGCTTGGCAGACTCAAGATAAATCAGATTCTTGTGATCGGTCAATACCACCACCTGATGTCTAGCCCCCTCAAGCCAATGACGCCACTCCTCAAAAGCCCACTTCATAGCCAAAAGCTCCCGATTACCAATATCATAGTTTCGCTCGGCGGGCGAAAATTTTCGAGAAAAGAACGCACAAGGTCTCATCACGGAGCAGTCGGAACTTTTCTGCGACAAAACCGCCCCAGCTCCGATCTCGGAAGCGTCGACCTCAACCTGAAAAGGAAGAGCAACATCAGGCTGACGCAACACAGGGGCAGAAGAAAAGCGGCGCTTAAGCTCCCGAAAGGCCTCCACAGCAGCAGGGGACCAATCAGCAACATCAGCACCCTTTTTTGTCAAATCAGTCAAAGGTTTAGCAACATCCGAAAAACCAGTTATAAATCGACGATAAAAATTAGCAAAGCCCAAGAATTTCTGAAGGCTCTTAAGAGAAGTAGGTTGCGTCCAATCACAAATAGCCCGAACCTTGACAGGATCCATCTCAATGGAAGAAGGGGAAAAAATGTACCCCAAAAAAGAAATCTTTTGAACCCCAAAAATACACTTAGAACCCTTCACACACAAGGAATTAGCCCGCAAAACCTGAAAAACCCTCCTGACTTGTTGGACATGAGAGTCCCAGTCATCCGAAAAAATCAAAATATCATCCAGATACACAATCATAAATTTATCCAAATATTCACGGAAAATGTTATGCATAAAGGACTGAAAGACTGAAGGGGCATTTGAAAGACCAAAAGGCATTACTAAATACTCAAAATGGCCCTCGAGCGTATTAAATGCAGTTTTCCACTCATCCCCCTGCTTAATTCGCACCAAATTATACGCCCCACGAAGATCAATCTTAGAGAACCACTTAGCCCCCTCTATTCGAGCAAACAAATCAGTCAGCAGTGGCAAAGGATACTGATATTTGACTGTAATTTTATTCAAGAGTCGATAATCAATACACGGCCTCAAAGAGCCATCTTTTTTAGACACAAAGAAAAAACCGGCTCCTAAGGGAGATGAAGAAGGACGAATATGTCCCTTTTCCAGGGACTCCTTAATATACTCTCGCATAGCAACATGTTCAGGTACGGATAAATTAAACAAACGACCCTTTGGAAATTTACTGCCTGGAATCAGATCTATTGTACAATCGCAATCTCTGTGAGGAGGGAGTGAACCAAGCTTAGGCTCCTCAAAAACATCACGATAATCAGACAAAAATGCCGGAATCTCAGAGGGAATAGATGATGAAATGGAAACCAAAGGTACGTCCCCATGAGCCCCCTGACATCCCCAGCTTAACACAGACATTGCTTTCCAGTCAAGGACTGGATTATGAGATTGTAACCATGGCAATCCGAACACCAAAACATCATGTAGATTGTACAACACAAGGAAGCGAATCACCTCCTGATTATCTGGAGTCATACGCATAGTCACTTGTGTCCAGTATTGTGGTTTATTACTAGCCAATGGCGTAGAATCAATACCCTTCAGAGGTATAGGGACTTCCAGAGGCTCTAGATTAAACCCACAGCGCCTGGCAAAGGACCAATCCATAAGACTCAAAGCGGCGCCAGAGTCGACATAAGCGTCCGCGGTAATTGACGATAATGAACAAATCAAGGTCACAGATAGAATAAACTTAGATTGTAAAGTGCCAATTGAAACAGACTTATCAACCTTCTTTGTGCGTCTAGAGCATGCTGATATAACAAGAGTTGAATCACCACAATAGAAGCACAACCCATTTTTTCGCCTAAAATTCTGCCGTTCGCTTCTGGACAGAATTCTATCACATTGCATATTCTCTGGCGCCTTCTCAGAAGACACCGCCAAATGGTGCACAGGTTTGCGCTCCCGCAAACGCCGATCAATCTGAATAGCCATTGTCATGGACTCATTCAGAGCTGTAGGCGCAGGGAACCCCACCATAACATCCTTAATGGCATCAGAGAGACCCTCTCTGAAATTCGCCGCCAAAGCGCACTCATTCCACTGAGTAAGCACAGACCATTTACGAAATTTTTGGCAGTATATTTCAGCTTCATCTTGCCCTTGAGACAGGGCCATCAAGGCTTTTTCAGCCTGAATCTCTAAATTAGGTTCCTCATAAAGCAACCCCAAAGCCAGAAAAAACGCATCCACATTGAGCAACGCAGGATCCCCTGGTGCCAATGCAAATGCCCAATCTTGAGGGTCACCTCGCAGCAAGGAAATTACAATCTTAACCTGCTGTGCGGAATCTCCAGCGGAGCGAGGTCTCAGAGAAAGAAATAATTTACAATTATATTTGAAATTCAAAAAACGAGATCTATCTCCGGAGAAAAATTCTGGTATAGGAATTCTAGGTTCAGATATAGGAGCATGTATAACAAAATCCTGTAAATCTTGAACTTTTGTGGCAAGATTATTCAAACCTGTAGCCAAACTCTGAGGATCCATTTTAAGCAGGTGAGATCAGAGCCATTCAAGGGTTAGAAGGAGAGGGAGACAAAGACTGCAATTAGAGCTGAAATGCAACTGATTCAACTATAGAGCAAACACCAAGGGGAAAAAAAAATAAAAAAAATTTGCAGACTTCTTTTTCTCTCCTTTCTTCTGCCAACAGTTTTAACACTTGGCCGGCCATACTGTCATGGTTCCCAATGGCAGGGGAACGTCAGGACACATAAATAACGAACGAGCTCTTGGGTGATGGAATCTCGAGCTGACCGTGAGCTAAACCTACCACACAACTAGTAGTGGCCGGGGGGCGTGCCTACGATTTATCCCTAGACGTCTCTCGCCAGCCGGAGAACTAACTTACTTATGATCTCATATATTGCTCCATACAGTGCTATGTGCCCCATATATTGCTCCATACAATAATATGAGCCCATATATTGCTCCATACAGTATTAAGGGCCCCATATATTGCTCCTTATGTATAATGGGCCCCATATATTTGACACAGTGGCTCAGTGGTTAGCACTGCAGCCTCGCAGCGCTGGGGTCCTGGGTTCAAATCCCACCAAGGACATTGCAAGCAGTCTATATATTTTCCCTGTCTTTGCGTGCGTTTCCTCCGGATTCGCCGCTTTCCTCCCACACTACAAAGACATACTGATAAAGAATTTAGATTGTGAGCCCCATTGGGAACAGTGTTGATAATATATGTAACGTGCTGTGTAAGATAGCGCTGTATAAGCAAAGCATAATAAATTGCTCCATATGTATAATCGGCCCCATAAAATACTCTATACAGTATATTGGTCCCATATAATGCTCTATACAGAATAATGGCCCCCTATATTGAGTGTGTCACTCTGTGTGACTGCAGACTTTTGAATCCCCCCATGGCTGTCATGGTTCCCAATGGCAGGGGAACGTCAGGACACATAAATAACGAACGAGCTCTTGGGTGATGGAATCTCGAGCTGACCGTGAGCTAAACCTACCACACAATTAGTAGTGGCCGGGGGGCGTGCCTACGATTTATCCCTAGACGTCTCTCGCCAGCCGGAGAACTAACTTACCCTAGTAGAGGAAAAAACAGACCTGGCTTACCTCTAGGGAAATTCCCCCAAAAAGGAGACAGAAGCCCCCCACATATATTGACGGTGAGTTCAGAGGAAAAGACATACGCAGTATGAAGGTAGGTTCAGCAAAGCGAGGTCCGCTTACTAGATAGTAGAAAGATACAAAAGGGAACTGCACGGTCAGCTGAAAACCCTTTTAAAATACCATCCTGAAATTACTTTAAAACTCATGTGTCAACTCATGACACCGGAGTGGTAATTTCAGCCCACAAGAGCTTCCAGCTACAGAGAAAGACTTAACTGTAAACTGGAACAAAAATGCAAACAAACTTAGGACTAAGAGTCCAACTTAGCTGATCAGTAGTCTAGGAGCAGGAACATGCAACAGAAAGGCTCTGGTTACATTGATGGCCGGCAAGGCAATGACTGAAGAGCAGGAATAAATAGGAACTCCCCACTACTGATGAAAACAGGTGAACTGAGAAAGAAAACACACCCGAGTCACCAGTACCACTAGCCACCACCAGAAGGAGCCCAAAAGCAGAATCACAACACATGGCACACACTGTGCGCTGTGAGGATTCGCCAGTTTCTGAGCTATTGTAAAATTTACAATAGATATCACTCATGTAATTTAAGAAGTAAGTGAAATCATTGTACTGTACCTATATTTCTTATCTGTGCATCATGAATCGTGGAATGTGTTAAAGGGGCCTAATAAGACTCTGTTGCCCGGGGCACATAAAAACCTGGAGCCAACCCTGATGGTGGTGGCTTTGCCCATCATGAATTACTGTCATGGTGGCTTTGCCCATCATGAATTACTGTCATTTTGCACACAGGTGAAGTTTTCAGCAGTGTAATGGAAAGTTTCATACCTATGTCTTTCTAACTTATGGAATGGATGCTTGTTGATTCATCTGCTACTTCCAGTTATTAGTTACCCCGTATTTTTCACTCTGGGTATCACTATCACTGGCTAGTAGTCATTTTATAGACAAATATTATATTTCTTCTAATATATAGTAGGAAGATGTCTCCACTAACGGAGTATTGTATCAGCCATCTGTCCTTCTTTTCTTTATCCTCATTTAACTAAAATTTTCGTTATTTCAGACCAATCCATGTCCTCGCTTAACGTTACGTCACTTTTGAAATTTATTTAAATCCAAGGTTGTCCAAAGTTATTAACACTGCATCAAACTTGAGGAAGGTTCAAATCCTGACGGAAATGCGTTGTTTTTATTATTCTATTTTTTTCCACCCATTTTTAGAAGCATTAGGAGCGCGCCACTCTTTTTTCTGCCTTTCAGAAGACATATTCAATTAAACTGGAAATTTATGGCATGGATGTCCATTGAGGTGAGTAGCCATAGCCACCAGCCATGGCTTGACTTCGTCATTCTAATGACATCGGAGGGTTATACCCAATCTGGACATTAATAGCCTATTCTCAAGATAGGTCATCAATGGCTCTTAAATATTTTAAGCAACCAAAATGATAGATAATAAATTTCTGATCATTTAAGGGATGACCACTGAGACCCTCATTGATCCTAAGGACAGGGCTTTGAAATGTAATCTTAAGAGCATAGTAGGATTCCTTTCTTAACTTTCAATATTAAGCATAGCTTTTTTTTTTTTATCTGTGGTTGACCCAGAGGTCAGAAAGTGTATAAAGTGGCTTGCGAAGTATTCGCCCCCTTGTCTTTTTACCTATTTTTTTTACATAACAACCTGTCTTTAAATATTTTTGTAATCCAATTTGTGTGTGATGCATCAGCACTAAATAGTATAAGTTGGTGAAGTGCAGTGAGAAAAATATAGCCAAAAATTTAATTTATGGGATAAAATAAATAAAAATTGTCATGTGCATATGTATTCACCCCTTTTGCTGTGAAGCCAACCAAAAATTTCTGGTGCAACCAATTACCATTATAAGCCACATGTTTAGCCACATGTTTAGTGACAGGACGTCCACCTGTATGCAGTCTAAGTGTCACATGGACTGTCCGTCTATACACATCTTTTCTGAAAGGAAACAGAGACTGCAACACCATTAAGACACAGCCACCACTAACCAAACACCACCATGAAGACCAAGGAGATCTCCAAACAAGTCAAAATTGTTGAGAAGTACAAGTCGGGGTTAGGTTATAAAAAATATCCCAATCTCTGATGATCCCTGGAGCACCATCAAATCCATTATCATCAAATGGAAAGAACATGGTACCACAACAAACCTGCCAAGAGAGAACTGCCCACCAAAACTCTAAGCCCAGGCAATGGGGGCCATTAATCAGAAAGGCAGCACAGAGACCAAAGGTAACCCTGAAAGAGCTGCTGTGTTCCCAACCAGAGACTGGAGTATCTGTCCATATGACCACAATAAGCCGTACGCTTCATAGAGGGTGGCCTTTATGGAAGAGTGACCAGAAAAAAAACTTTACTTACACATTAAAATTGCAAGGCTTGTTTTGAGTTTGCCAAAAGACATGTGGTAGACTCCCCAAATGTATAGAGGAAGGTGCTTTTGAGACCAAAATTTAACTTTTTGGCCACCAAATTAAAATGTGATATCTGGCGCCAAACCAACACAGCACATTACCCCAATAACACCATTCCCACAGTGAAACATGGTGGCAGCAACATAATGCTGTGGGGATGTTTTTTAGCTGCAGGGACAGGGAAAATGGTCCGAGTTGAGGAGAAGATGAATGGTGCGAAATACAGGGATATTCATGGGCAAAACCTGTTTCAGTCTGTCTGTGATATGAGACTGGGACAGAGGTTCACCTTCCAACAAGACAATGACCCAAAGAATACTGCTAAAGTAACATGTGGTTGAAGACGAAATGTGTAAATGTTTTGGAGTGGCCTAGTCAAAGCCCAGACCTTAATCCAGTTGAGAATCTGTGGTCAGACTTGAAGATTGCTGTTCACCAGAGGAAACTAACTTGAAGGAGATGGAACGGTTTTGCCTTGAGGAATGGGCAAAAATACAAGTGGCAAGATGTGGAAAGCTCATACAGACTAACTCCGATTGGTGGGACTTTAACCACTGGATCCTTGATCCTGAGATGTGCAAGCTTAACAGTATAGCAGGACTCCATTTTTAAAGCGTTATTTCCAACGTTGGAAGCTATCATCTATCCACAGCCCCAATACTTAGAATCAGACTCTGAAATGCTCTACTGGAAAACAGCACTGGCTACATGTGTGTGCCACCGCCCTGTTAATTCTTTATGGGACTGATGGAAAAAACTAGGTGCTTTACTCAGATAGCTCCAGTATTCCTATAAGGCACAAGTGGAATTTAATTCCCATGGGGCATTTCCCAGCCCCGTTCTTGGGATTGGTGATGGTCTCAGCAGACATGAACTCTATTAATCAGAGCGTAATTATCAAGCATGTGGGTGAGCAGTAACTTTTAACATTAGAAATGATCCTTTAAGAATGAAGTTCTACTATACTGTTAGGTTTACACATTGTAGTATTGGGGTTGGATGTAAAAAGGTCAAAGATAATGTATATTTTTGGATGACAGATGAAAGGATGAAGTGGTAAGAAATAGAGATATTGAACACAGTGATTGACAGGCACAAAGCAAATTATTTGCAGGTCTGTACTAGTATAAGAAGTACAAAAGGAAAAGATTTTGTTAGGATGGCTGATAATATCAGGGAGACCTTCAGGGCTTGCACAGCCCACTCACGGTGCAGCTCCTGTTTCCTCTCTCTATCATATTCATTCAGCTTTCTGCTAATCTCCTTTTCTCCCAGAACAGGATATGTACCACAGCACAAGCCACAGTTCTCTCGTCTATTGTGAGTTCATATTCCATGTTAGAGAATGTGCAGATCCCATCTCAGCCTGAGCCTCAGGGTAACAGAGTCCTGAGAATGGGGCTAGACACCTTTTTTGTTTCTGAAGGGCTAAAAATAAATACAAAACATTATACTCGCACTACTCGAACATTATAGTTAACCCGTAACTGTGTAATTTTAGTTTCCAGTTTTCCTTCTCAAGTTGGGCATCACTTTGTAACATCTATGAGTATGAACATTCCCATGTTTTCAATTATACCTTTGTTACCCATTCCTCTAAATTGGTAATAATGCCAAGACTAATGACCTCTCTGTAGCATTATATGAAAAACCACAGACTCAGTGGAAATCATCGCTCTCCCTTAGAGACTTATTTTGCTGAATCTTACACAGAAGTATTTATTGGCCTGTTGCTCCAGTGTAACAGATTTTAAAGCTTAAAAAGAAAAAAAAACAACCATGAAGATGGCATCATTTAATACATTCAATTCTCCAATGGGAAAGGATGTTGGACAATCCCAACAACGGGAGGTTCACCTTCTAGTGTAGGAATTTTGAACCTATAACCCACTTTTGAGTAAATTGAGGTCAACAGCTCAGCCTGGATATAAAATCAGTCAGAGTCCTTCAACCTGAAAAGGCTACATTGGACAGACTTGGTTTAAGTCCCATAGGAACCTGGCCTTCAACTTTTAATCCCTATAGAGGACTACTATGGACTTACTGTGGGGTCTACTGGCTTACTGGGTTACAAAGTGGCTGCTGGTTGGAGTAGCAAGCCTGAGGCAAGGATGGTCAAAATAGTCAGGTCTATAAAAGAAAGGATAAACCAGGGACAGAATGTAACACTAGTGGATTGTGGACTCACTGCACCAGGTTTACTCTGGAGGGATGTAACTAAGCAGCTACCCGGTTTTCATTGGACCCTCTGATAGTGAGGTCAGGCGTAAGTGGCAGGTACCATTCCAGAGATCCAGAGCAGTGTCCGGAACAGTAGCAGCTGACCACAAGGGTCAGGGACCCTGGTTCGGAGAGAGTGTCCCAAGCAGACCAGGACAGTCACTGGTATGGGTTCAGACTGTGCGACTTATGGACAGCAGACTGGATGACCATTGGTATTATTACAGACTGTGCGGCTTCGGAATAGCAGACAGGATGACCACTGGTACTGGTACAGACTGCGTGAGGTCTTGATAGAAGACAGAATGGCCACTGCTGGTACTGGTACAGACTGTGCAGCTTCTGGATAGAAGACAGGTCAGGTATGGAAGCAGGTTACAAGCTAGACAAAACAGGATCAGGATCAGGCAAAGTAGACAAGGGGACCTAACAACAGGCAGGCAAGTAACTGACAAACACTAATGTTTCTCAGGCACCTCTCTGAGGTGGAGGCTCATTAAGTAGTAAGTGTCTTCTAGCTAATGGCTGGGTACACTTTAGGAGAGTGTGCTGTATTTTTAAAAGACAGGGAGTATGTACGTGCCCTAAGCGTGCAGCAGGGAACCTGCTTGACATGCGCAGATGCTGGAATGGGGGAGCTGGAGCAAGGAACGCAGACGAACGGACTGGGCAGCGAGTAAATCAGCATGCTTGATGGGGATGAGGAGCAGAAGTGTGCAAGGACGCACATAAACAAAACTGTAGTCTGTGAAATAGTCAAGATGAACTACCAGGCAATAAGTCAAAGCAAAGTCAGATAGACCAAGGTAAAGATCAGATGGGATCCCAGAGGTAGACATAATCAGGGTGCAAACTGGGTCAATATTGGGGCACACACATCAAAAATATGCACCAGAGTCTAGGGAATAACACAGGCATAATATGTGGCAACTCCCAGTAGGATGTTGGGCGTTTAACTATTAACCAGAGCAGGGAACGGATCGCACCTGTCGGTACTGCTGGATAGAACTGACACCTATTAGCCTTGTTGGGAGTCACCACAATTCTCAGCCAGATTTGAAAGCATCTGTGCTGCCCAGAGTTAATATCCATGATGTCTCTTCCATCATCAGCAATGCGTAAGTGATTGCTGGTGCATGTCCACATAGAGATGTGACACTGGTGTCCTGGTTTACATAATCCTGGGATTGTTCACCAGTGGAAGACAGCTATTTAGAAAAAAACTGCTCTGATGATCAGGTATTGGCACTCCAAAACAAGTAACCATTAATTGGATTTTACCGAACAATAAAATTTTAAAAAAGAAAGAGAATTCTCGTCTGACATCTCCATTATGAAAAGGTTGACAGCGCCCTTGAGGTGTTTTTTTTTTTCTAAATACTTACCTTAATACTAAAAGTAAAAAAGAAACACTTTCACATCTGACCACAAATAACATATTCCTGTTTCCCTGGAAAATCAAACCAAAGCTTTCTCTAATGCAACAAGTAACTGCAGCCTAATTTTTTATTACTTTGCTCTGCTAATAGAACTGTGGCTACAGGGGCAGTGGACATTTTTCCAGTGAATTCCAAAATAATGGAATCAAACTGAAAAAATCCTAGTATTATTTAGCAATGCATAATAGTAATTATTTAATACTATGAAAGAACTATATGATTATAATAGGTTTCTACAATTGTTAGGATTTTATTTATTATCTTGGCACTGTTATAATGGGGGCACTGTTCGTAGTCGCTTGACAGCTCTAAAAATTGCTCCAACTTACAGGCTTGGCTCTAGACGCTCCGTTTTTCAGATCCATGGATTCCTCAGGGGTTCCCCTTTAACATCTGTACAGGAATCTGGTCTTAGGCTGGAGTCACACCAGCGTATGACATCTGCAGCGCCCCCACTGCCGCAGGGCCGAGGGGTACCCGGTACCGGGCCTCTGAGTCTCTGCTCTGGGTTGTCACGGTGGCTAGACCTGGTCCGTGACCCTGCTGAGGGGCGCACAATGAAAGGTGGTGGTATGGTGCTGATGTTATGGTGCGGTGTAGTGCCGGTCACGGTCAATAACGAGGACACCAGGTTGCAGTCTCTTTACCTCTTTACTGAAGGCTTCTGAGTCCTCAATCCGGAATACGGTTAACAGGGCTGCGCAAGTCCGGCCGGTCCGATGGCACCTCCAGAGTTCCCTTTGCAGGTGGAAATCTGTGTCTACCTTCCTGCGCATGTGTTGTGGTCCTCCCCTGCTGTGCTTACGGGATAGTACCCCACAACTGTTGTGTCTGTTTCTCGTGTTCCCTCACAACTCGATCTGATGTTCTCCCTCTACGTCCCCCTGATCTTACGGTTAGGACGCACCCATATGACGGGAGGCTCGGAGCTCTTCCGGGACTCTTGCGTCGCCCCACTCCTGTTGTTACCCCCCTGTGTCTTCCTGGGTCTGGGTGAGACAGCCCGCCTGTAACTGACTGTCCTGCCGTAGGTTTGAAGTTTGGCCTGGAGCTCTATACTTCCTCGGCGTTCCGGCCACCGGTTATGCGCCTCAATAGGATGTTGCCTCGTCTTACAGCACGACTCCTACTGGTATTCTCCTTGTTGCGTTGATCTCGTTTCTCACTCAGCACAATAAACCTCGCTTCTTGTCCTTCCTTGGGATACCGCCGCTATATCGTGCAGGCGCGGTCCCGTAACGTTCTCTCTGGTTGCTAGGCCTCTGTCCGGATCCCACCCCTGACAGGGACCCCTCTGAATCTTCCCCTACAACACCCTCTGCCACAAGGTGTTGCCTGGTTCCAACCCAGTCAGCTTTCTCTCTAACTTCCTGCCTAACCCCCAGTTTTACCAGACTGTGAGGAGTGGCCTAAGAAATAGAACCCTTAGCTCCCCCTGGAGGCCAGACTGTGAAATGTATTGGTGTCTGTGATACCTGGTCAGATGAACTCCTTCAGTGCCATCAGACGTACCATAGCCCCCCTTAGCGGCGGAGCCACAGTACTGCAACGACCAGGACTCTGGGTCGCTGCACATCCGATGCGAAATCATCGGAAGCGGTATGCTAATGACCCTCGGCCGTGTGTCCGCGCTCTGTGCTCCGATTCTCTCGCATGACAGGATCGGAGCACAGCTGCGGAGGAGACGGAGAAAGTAATTTCTCCATCTCCTCTGCTGCCGGTGTTGGCGGTAATCGCACTGCACTTGGGTGATATCGGAGTCCAGTGAGATGTTTCTCTCGCACCCATAGACTTGCACAGGTGTGAGTGAGCCGAGCCTTGCTGCCAATTGCAGCATGCTGCAATTGTTCTCTCATGCTGAATTGGGATGAGAAAATAATTGCAGATGTGAGCTGTCCCATAGTATAATACTGGGCTGAGTTCTATGCAATGTTTTACAAAAATGTCAGGAAAGAGAATAGTCAGTAAATGACCTGAGGTCAGAAAAAGGAAAACCCAAAAGAAATCAGGAGCTTAATTTGTTTAAACACTTTTATCGAAATGTAACAATGGCAAAACTTGTGACAATATGTCTAGATATAAACAAGAGATGGCTGAGAAGAAATATAGCCATAAACCTATTTATATATGGATGCAAATCCATCCAAATATATTTTTTTCATTGAGCTGTAAACACGATAGGTAGAATAATGGTGATCCAGCTTATTTTTAAAGTTGTTCAAAGAATAACTGTTTTAATTTTTATTTAATAAATCAATAGTACACATGAAAATAAATCTTTCACTCTCAATTCATGGGTAAAACCGAGGTGACAGTGCGTAGAAGATTCTATGGAAAGAGGAGGGAAGAAGCTATAATCAGAAATATGAATACTGCTGCATGGTCTCTTATACAACAGTTGCAATTTTCTATAAAACTTAATAAGCACCGAGAGCCCAATTCATCAAAACTTTTAATCCAGAAAACTAATGTAAAAGCCTTTGGTGTTTTTACGCCAGTTTGAATCAACTCCACTGAAATTGAGGGAGTGACCATGTCCACTCCTCAAATTTATCAAAAATGTCAGCATTTTGTACACCAGAAGTGCTACTCCCCAGAGGCGCATGACACAAAGAAGATGAACTGAATTATTTATGTGCCGTGCGACTCTTAATGAAATCGGTGCCATGTACTCCAACAAGACTGGCGCATCGAGAGAGTGTGCTACTCCAGTCTTGATAAATCGGTCCCTAAATCCAGAAGGTGAAAGAAGCAGATTTGCTTGATACCATATACAGTATCATAGAGTTTCTTATATTCATGTGCACTATTGATTTCTGAAAAAATAAAAATAATGGTATATAGATGTATTGGAGTCAGGGCTGCCACCAGGAATTCCAGGGCCCCATACTGGCAAAATTTTTGGCCCCCTTCAGACTCCACCCAGGTGTAAGATGCCCAAGCGAGATAGTCGTGGGTGAGCTTCGGTCCCCACTCGCTCTGGCATCCTACAGACAAGGTGTGTCCCAGTCCCGGTGTGCTGCTCTGTATGTGTTGCTTCCCACTTACTTCTGGCCAGCAGGCCTCTTCTGACTCCAGGATTCTTTGAGAATGACAGTCTGTACAGTATTTACAAGCAGGTTTAAAGGATAAGTCCCAATGGGCTGTCATCTTTCCCACAGGTACCGGATACAACTTCAGCTCTGGTTCTCGGTATGGGTGGCATATCCCCCTCTCTGTCTTTCCTAAACTTTGGGGATCTTACTCATCTCTAGCAGTATATCTGGATTGCAATAACTTCCACCCCATGTAGTCTGAGTCCATCTTTTCCAGAAGCTTCACAAGATAACTGCGCCTCTGGCCCCTGACATCCATTTCGAGGCTGCCTTTGGCCATTAGACGGAATCACACATAAGGGTACTTGCAGCAATCAACTGCCCCGAATATTAGGCTCATGTTGTCCCTAGCAGCCAAAAGTCATGCTGCGCACTAACTACTGCTTTCGCATTGACTGACTTGTCACTTCCTGCCTCAGTCACTAACACTCAGTTCCCCCATCCCATGTGGGCTGGCCACTTCAGTAAACCATGTCTCAGTTAACTGCAGCTGCAGGGGGTATTATACCTTTACCACATACAAATGCATAAAAATACATTTAACCCTTGAGTGTGAGTAATCTATTAGCACCCACCACTGTTACACAGGCTCCACCCCAGCTCCTCCTACACCCCTTGAACCATGTGACCTGGCCTAATAATTATCCCATATGATGTGTATAGGGTAGATGATAAGTATTAGGTTACTAGAGCATCCCTTTTAAGAAATGCAACTGTACCTTATTGCAGTCAGGCAGACAGGCAACAGTCAGTAGGGTTGAACATGTTAGTACTTAGTAGAAGGCAGGCAGTAGACATAGAAGGCCTTCAACTTCACACTGCAATAGCAGAGAGGGGGACTCAAGAAGGGTATCATGTGGGTGAGCCAGCTGCTGGGCGAATGGAAGATTCTTATGGGGGAATGGGAGGTCAGACAGGCGAGTGGGCAGGAGCATGCACCTCATCACTTTCGGGCCCTCAACTCCTGCATATAATGTTCTGCACATGCCTGGAGTGAGCTGGCAGCTTAGGAACAGAGGGAGGGCTGGCAGCTTCTGACGTCACTGATGTCAGACGCAGGTGCCTCCCACTGCTGCGGTCGTAAATGTAAGTAGCTGCAGTGGAAGCCCGAGGCTTAATAAAGCAAAGTAACTAGTCCGTACCACACAGTCTGCCAGGCCTTATATACAGTGACCTGGCTGTGCTGCCTCAGCGGATGATGCGCAGCGTGTCTCACCCAGTCTGTGCCCCCTCTCTTCGCTTCTGCTCACCAGGCCCCATACACCAGTAATGGCAATAATGCACTGATAGTGGCCCTGATTGGAGTAATACAAAGTTAGTTGCAAAGTGCATAGACCTTTTTGACTTTTACAACAAATATGTAAATCTAATTCTGCAGATTACAACATCTGCAGAAATCGTAGTATTCTAATAAAACATGAAAGCAAAGATAAAAATATAGTACAAAAAAAGTTGCAAAAAGGCTCTTGGAAGCATTTTTCAATTTTTTTTTAATGAAAATGTTGATATGAGCATTCTGTATTTTTTTCCAATAAAATAGTCAGCTCCCTAAATAATCTCTTTTAATCCTTTATTTAAAGTAATCCCACCTTTGACATGAAATGCATAGCAGGAGCTTACTTAGGATGGTTACTAAGATCCAGGGCAGAAACACTTCACGACATTCAATAGGAAACAGATTTCCATACAGTCACTTGCAAAAATAAGCATTTTGGGGATTTTAAATAACATAGGATTTCTCCACTGTTTTACTTTCGTCTAATTACGTTATTAATTTGGTGTGTGGATGTTAGCAGTTCAAGGGAAGGAAATGAAGGGAAATTTGCTGGACTTGTGCTAGTGTTTTCTGTCATCGAGCCACGTCTCTCACATTTTGCTAAAAAATGTGGGATTTATTGGTGAGCCGTCAGAATGTACAAAATATCACATGCCGAAAGTGATTTATCATTGTGCGCATTCTGTTATTATACCCTAGGGATACAGGCCAATAGCTACATTATTGAGGAAACTTTGCAATAAACTGGTATAAAGGGAAACTATCATGAATCATCAATAAGGGGGGCTAATTCCTCAAGGGTCTGACAAGCATTTGTGCTCCAGTCAGGGGGACATTCAGTAAATAAAAAATATTGTTTTTGTAGTCTGTAGATTTTCTATTAACAAAAAAACAGAGCAAACAAAATTAAAGGTAATGAGTAATAATATAATTAATAGAAATATAATATAATACATAATATAATTGTTTCTTGTGCAAATTGTTTTTTCAGAGAGGTAGAGGACCTGAACTCTAGTGCCACATGTCAATATCAACTCTTTAACGAGGCTTACCACATGACTAAGGGTACCGTCACACAGTGGCATTTTTATCGCTACGACGGCACGATTCGTGACGTTGTAGCGATATCGTTACGATCTCGCAGTGTCTGACACGCTACTGCGATCAGGGACCCTGCTGAGAATCGTACGTCATAGCACATCGTTTGAAACTTTCTTTCGTCGCTGGATCTCCCGCTGTCATCGCTGGATCGTTGTGTGTGACAGCGATGCGTTCGCTGGTAACCAGAGTAAACATCGGGTAACTAAGCGCAGGGCCGCGCTTAGTAACCCGATGTTTACCGTGGTTACCAGCGTAAAAGTATAAAAAAACAAACCGTACATACTCACCATCTGATGTCCGTCAGGTCCCTTGCCGTCCGCTTCCCGCTCTTACTGTCTGCCGGCCGGAAAGTGAGAGCAGATCACAGCGGTGACGTCGCCGCTGCGCTCTGCTCTCACTGTACGGCCGGATCTCAGTCAGAGCAGGAAGCAGACGGCAAGGGACCTGACGGGCATCAGATGGTGAGTATGTACGGTTTTTTTTTTTTTTACTTTTACGCTGGTAACCACGGTAAACATCGGGTTACTAAGCGCGGCCCTGCGCTTAGTAACCCGATGTTTACCCTGGTTACGGGGGACTTCGGCATCGCTCCAGCGCCGTGATTGCAACGTGTGACCGCAGTCTACGACGCTGGAGCGATAGTCATACGACGCTGCGACGTCACGAATCGTGCCATCGTAGCGATGTAAATGGTACTGTGTGACGGTACCCTTAGGATAAAAGGCAAACCAGAATCTCAATTTGGTTCAACATGTTTCGCAATGGTAGATACCATGCAAAAAATGAAGTGAAAGGAGATCAAAAGGTGAAATAGAAGCAATATCTTTATTGGTAACACAAAGGACAGGGTGGTGAGCCTCCAAATTAGGAGGGGGTGATCCTGCAGCAGAGAAATTGTGTGTGTATTATATATATATATATATATATATATATATATATATATATATATATATATATATATATATATATACTGCTAAAAAAAATAAAGGGAATACTTAAACATCACAATGTAACTGCGAGTCAATCATACTTCTGAAAAATCAACCCATCGAGTTATGAAGCAACACTGATTGTGAATCAATTTCCCATGCTGTTGTGCAAGTGTAACAGACAACAGTTAGAAATGATAGCCAATTAGCAAGACAGCCCTATAAAGGAGTGGTTTTACAAGGGGTGACCACAAACCATTTCTCTGTTCTCATCCTTTTTTGGCTATTTTTGTCACTTTTGCATCTTGTCATTGCTCTCAACCCTAGAGGTCCCGTACTGTAATAGTATGCAGGTACTGAGTATGTCACCACGGAACAGACAGACCAACAGTTGAGGGATTTAATAACAGGAATAAGGTTCTCCTCGCAGGGAGGAAGCAATGAAAAGTAACTAGCAATAAAACAGTGCAAAAATATGGGAGTCAAACAGTGTAACAGGAGTAAGCAAGATTTCTTGAGAAAAGAACACTTATCAGTCTTATGAGGACTTGCTTGAAGGGTTGTCTTCTCCAACATAGGCGCCGAGAAACAGCGGCACTTGTCGTCCCTCTGTTGTCCGTGGGCTGAGTAGTCTCTAGGAGCCCGCTGCCTGGGGTTTTGGGAGTTAATATGATATGCACAGGCTCTGAGTCTTTAGCTTTTACAGCACAGCCTATCCTGGGAAAACGATAGGTCAGTCTATTATTAAGTCTCTCACCTGGAATCAGGGGCTCTGCACTGTTACGTATCTCACCAGGAATCACAGTCTCTGTACTGATACCGCGGGTACCAGGGGGTCACAGTCTCTGCACGGGCCAATGTCTCTACACGGGTCTCAAAGCGCCCCTCTCCAGTCACAGCAGAGTCCACTTTCATGTATTCACAAGATGCAGTCTTTCTGGGCAATCTCCCTGTATTTGTCCTCTGACTGAGAGCTCTCTCTCTCTCCCGGAGCGCAGCTGCACCCTGCTCTGACCGCTGCTCATGCTGCTCACTCGGCTCTGTTCCTTGCATGCGTGCCTTTCCCGCTCTCTGCCCAGCTTCCTTCCTGTCCCAGTCCCTAAGTCTGCCCCCTGGGGAACCTGTAGCACAGCTCAATGGTTCCAGGCACAGAGCCGAGAAGGTAACCGCCCCCAGACTCTTCTTGTGCTTCACCTCCTTACAGTACAGTAACATGAGGTTTTGTCTACAACCCACAGAAGTTGCTCAGGTAGTGCAGCTCATCCAAGATGGCACATCAATGCAAGCTGTGGCAAGAAGGGTAGCTGTGTCTGTCACCACTGTGTCCAGAGCATGGAGCATATACCAGGATACAGGCCAGTGCACCAGTAGACATGAAGGGGGGTGTAGGAGGGCAACAACCCAGGAGCAGGACTGCTACCTCCTCCTTTGTGCAAGGAGGAACAGAAGGAGCAGTGCCAGAGCCCTGCAAAATGACCTCTAGTAGGCCACTAACACCCATGTGTCTGCTCAAACTGTCAGAAACAGATGCCATCAGGGTGTTATGAGGGCCTGATGTCCACAAGTGGGTGTTGGTCTTACAGCCCAACACCCTGCAGGGTGATTGCCATTTGCCAGAGAACACCAAGATTGGCAGATTCAACACTGGCGCGCTGTGGTCTTCACAGATGAGAGCAGGTTCACACTGAGCACATGTGACAGATGTGACAGAGTCTGGAGACGCCGTTGGGAGCATTTTGATGCCTGCAACATCCTCCAGCATGATCGGTTTGGCAGTGAGTCAGGAATGGTGTGGGGAGGCTTTTCTTTGGAGAAGCGCATAGCCCTCAATGTGCTAGCCTGAGATACCCTGATTGCCATTAGGAACCGAGATGAGATCCTCAGACCCATTGTGAGACGTGAGACCATATGCAGGTGCAGTGGGCCCTGGGTTCCTTCTGATGCATGACAATGCTAGGCCTCATGTGGCTGCAGTGTGTCCGTAGTTCCTGCATAATAAAGGCATTAATGCTATGGACTGGCCTGCCCGTTCCCAAATCCAATTGAGAACATCTGGGACATCATGTCTCTTTCCATCCACCAACACCACAGACTGTCCAGGAGTTGACTGATGCCTTAATCCAGGTCTGGGAGGAAATCCCCAGGATAACATCCACCGCCTCATCAGGACAATGCCCAGGCATTGTAGGGAGGTCATACAGGCACTTGAAGGCCACACACACTACTGAGCATCATCTCCACTTTGATTTTGAGCATCATTCCAACTCCAGACCTCCAAGGGATATTAGTTGTGATTTACATTAATCATTTTTAGGTTTTATTGTTCTCAATGCATTCCACTATGTAATGAATAAAGATTTGCAGCTGGCTGGAATATTTCATTCAGTGATATCTAGGATGTTGGATTTTAGTGTTCCCTTTATTATTTTGAGCAGTGTATATATATATGCACATAAATTCCGGTTAGCCTTACAAGAAATAGAATAGCCTGCCAAAAAATAGGCCGCTTGGTGGAGACCATAAATATGGTAATTTCTACTACCAAGTTTTGCAGAAAACAATATTAAATGCTGTTCAAAAGAAAAGAAAAATGTGCTTAATAACCTATTAGGATATTAACCAATGTTGGTAGCACAAAAGGAGTCGGTAAGTGCTCAAAGAGATCCACCCAAGAGGAAAGCTGTTTTGAACAGCTGACATGTGCCCCTAACATCCACGGGTGGAATTGCTGTTAACCCGTTAAATGCCGCTGTCAATCTCTGACAGTGGCATTTAATGTGATCGCGCTGAAAGCATGTCACTATTCCCGCCCATCGGCGCCCGTGTCACATGACCGTGGGTCATCGATGGGTTGGCATGAAAACCCATGGTCTGCAGGAGACCCCTGTGGTTGTCATTGCCAGATTGCTATGAACGCTGCCCAGCGTTCGGCACTCATAGCAAGTGAGCATTTCTGCTACACACAGGCGATCTGATCAGACAACTGCAGATTCTTGTGTCCCATGGAGACTATTGAAGCATGCAAAAAGTAAAAAAAAAAGTTTTAAAAAATTAAAAAAAAAAATAATATATAAAAGTTCAAATCACCCCCTATTCACCCCATTCAAAATAAAACAATAAAAAAAACGCATATTTGGTGTCATCGCGTTCAGAATCGCCCAATCTATCAAGCTATAAAAATAATTAATCCAATCGGTAAACAGCGTAGTGAAAAGAAGAAGCCAAAATGCCAGAATTACGCTTTTTTGGACGCCGCAGCATTGCATTAAAATGCAATAACACGCGATCAAAAGATTGTATCCACACCAGTATGGTATCATTAAAAATGTTAGCTTGGCACGCAAAAAATAAACCCTCAGCCAGCCCCATATCATGAAAAATGGAGACGCTACGGGTCTCGGAAAATGATGCAATTGTTTTTTTTTTTTAACAAACTTTGGATTTTTTTTTCACCATTTAAATAAAAAAAAAACACATACATGTTTGGTATCAACAAACTCCTAATGACCTGAAGAATCAAAATGGAAGGTCAGTTTTAGCATTTGGTGAACATAGTAAAAAAAAATCCAAAAAACAGTTGTGAAATTGCACTTTTATTCAATTTCACCACACTTGGAATTTTTTTCCTGTTATCGAGAACATGATATGGTAAAACCAATGGTGTTGTTCAAAAGTACAACTTGTTCTGCAAAAAATAAGCCCTCAAATGGCAATATTGAATGAAAAATAAAAAAAAAGTTATGGCTCTGGGAAGAAGGGGAGCGAAAAACAAACGCAAAAACGAAAAAGGGTTGCGGCGTGAAGGGTTTGAAGGGAACCTGTCAACAGGATTGTGCTGAGTAATCTACAGACAGTGTCAGGTAGGCGCCTTTATACTGATTACAATAATACCTTGGTTGATGAAATCCGCCTTGTGGTTGTTGTTTAATCTTTATTTTCAGTTTTGAGATAATGATATGCTTGTGCTTCAGGGTGGCCTGTGGGGTCTTTATGTGGTGCTCTGCTTAGGCATTCATACTGATGGCTCATGACAGGTCACTGATCCCTCAGTAATCTGCCCCCTATTTTACATACCGATTATTATATGTATTGAGAAAAAAAAGTAACATTCATCAGGCAGGCGCCGATGCCTGTGCTGCAGCATGATCGCATCTATAATATGCATTAAATTGTTTCATTTAGTCATATACATTTACTCTGGAAAAATAAAATTTCTCAAAATGGCGCCGGCTGCACCTGCGCAGTAGCATCTGTCAGTAATCCGATTTTTTTTTTTTAAATAAATGTATATGACTAAATAAAACTATTTATGGGGATTGCTACACCTTGTTGCACTTTGCCTTTATATGCTTATGGATCTTCTAACAGTGTATATTACAACTCAAGTCTGATGGACTGACTATGTGACTGCCGCAGTGTCTACTCTGTTTATGATTTTCTTCTGTGATATTGAGTATTCTCCATGTAGCCCTTTATAGATACCGCCATTACTTTTCTCCTATCTGCTTAATTATTTTACTCTTGTACTTTACCATACTTTTGGAATACATTGTTATCCTCTGTTTTTTCTTGAGTGCCATCAGCTTTCCCTTCTTGGACACTTGTTTAATATGTATTATGCCTGTAGACCCTATGTGTTCCTGGCTATGTGACACTCCATGATTCTTCTCATTTTTACACTATTTTTGTAATTTATTCTTTAAAAAAAAAATATATATTTTTTATTTTGTGTTTTAGTTCACTCTTTACTTCCGTTTCTTTGTTGGGTTTATTGTCTGATAGGAAGTGCGATTTATTTATGATCGACTATTTCTTTGGTTACCTAATGCATAGTATAGATGCGATCATGCTGCAGTACAGGCACCGCCACTGGCGCCTGCCTGCTAAATGTGATTTTATTTTCCAATACATATAATAATCAGTATGTAAAATGGGGAGCAGGTCACTGAGGCATCATTGACCTGTCACAAGCCATCAGTATGAATACCTAATCAGAGCACCATATGAAGACCCCCCATAGGCTGCCCCGGAGCACGAGCATATCATTAACGCAAAACTGAAAATACAGATTAAACAACAACCACAAGACGGATTTCATCAGCCACGGTATCATTTTAATCATTATAACAGGACCAACCTGACAGTGTGTGTAGGTCACTGAGCACAATCCTGCTGACAAATTCCCATTAAAAAGTTAATTAGAGTATTTAATGTCTCCTCCCATTCTAATCCAACCGGGTCTACAAGAGCTGTTCATTGGGAAGGTGGATGCTTCGGAGGTCAGGGTAGGGGCAGTTTCATCACAGAGTCCCAAATCTCATGCGAACCTACGTCCGTGTGCTTTTTTTTTTCTAAAAAATTCTTGTCTTTTAAATTGGCCTTTGAGGAATGGAGGCATTTTTGGAGGGGGCTGTTCATCAAGTTACTGTGGTCACTGATCACAAGGATTTAGCTTACACTGAAACAGCTAAACGATTATCCCCCCAGGCCAAATAGTCCTTGTTTTCCTCTAGGTTTAATTTATCTATCACATTCAGGCTGGCTTCCGAGAATGTGAAAGCTGACGCGTTGTCACGCAGTGTCGATTCAGTTTAAAGTCTAGTCATTTAAAGTCCAGTCATTGGCTCCTTCCAGTCCTCCGGGATCCAACTTATTTGTGCCTGTGTGCCTAAGATTGCAACTGTTACAGGAGTTTCACGATTCCCTCATGACTGGTCATCCTGGGGTTATTGCTACATGAAAAGCCATTGCTAGAGTTTTTTGGTGGCCATCCATGCATAATGATATTGAAGATTTTGTGTCCGCTGGTGAAGTCTGTGCATGCGCCAAAGTCAGTCATAGCCGACCGGCTGGGGAATTGACTCCATTGTCAATTCCAGAAAGATCATGGACTCGTCTATCCATGGATTTCATCACGGATTTTCTTCTTTCTGGAGGGAAAACTACTATTTGTGTGGTACTTGATTGATTCAGCAAGCAAACTAATTTTGTTCCTTTGTCAGGATTACCTAATGCAGAGGCACTCCCCAGGTTGTTTATTTCTCATATTATAAGGCTATATGGGGCCCTATTAATGTTGTGTTTGATCTGGGAGTGCAATTTGTCTCTAAGTTCTGGAGAACTTTTTGTGGTAAACTGGTGATTTGCTTGTCATTTTCATCTGCTTACCTCCATGGAACCAACGGTCAGACTGAGAGGACATATCAATCTTTGGAACAAATTTTAAGGTGCTTTGTGGCAGCTTGGCAGAAGGACTAGTCTTCGTTTTTACTACTTGCTGAGTTTACCTTTAACAATCAGGTAAATCAGTTGACAGGAACCACACCACTTCTCTGTAATTATGGTTTTCATCCCCATTTTGGGCAGTTTTCTAGGATTAGTTCTTAATGTCCTGGGGTGGAAGTTATTGTGTAGAGACTTGAGGGTGTCTGGAGGGAGATTCAAAAGACTAATGGGATTGCTCAGATTTGCCAAAAACTGAGGGCAGATAGAAGACGTTCGATGGATCCTATTTTTAAGGTTGGGGATAGGGTTTGGTTGTCATCCAGAAACATCAAACTTAAGGTACCATCGTGAAGTTGGGTCCGAAATGTATTGGTCCCCAAGAAATTCTGAAAGTGGTCAATCCGGTGGCCTTTAGGTTGAAGCTTCAGCTATCTCTCTGCATCTCTAATGTCTTCCATAAATCTCTGTTGAAGCTGTTTGTCCAATCTGTTTTGTTCTCCTTCAGTTGCTGTACATGTCAGTTTAGAATATGAGGTGCAGAGAGTTATGGACTCTTGTAGGGTCCAAAATTTTCTCCAGTACCTCATCCGCTGGAGGGGATACGGACCTGAGGAGAGATCCTGTGTCCCCTTGTAAGGTGGTGGTGGGGACCCTCATTTGCCTCCTCTCTCCTATACACTGAGCCCATGTGGCACCCGATGGTTCCCTCAGGTTTACATTGTTCTGCTGTGTGTTAATGTTGCATATTGTCTGGTCATGTATTAATGTGTCATGTTTCATATGAAATGTGTAATGCTTTGCACACCCCATGTCATTGTATACTCTGTGTCATTGCAATTATATTACGTTAGTTCAGGGATAGAAGGGGTTAAAAAAAGGGGCCGGTCCAGCAAGCTTACAAGGCAAGAATTTCCAGCTTCTCCCCAGAGGCCCGGGTACTTTGCCCAGAGCAAGATGCTCTTCACTGCCAGGAACAGAAAGTACCCCAGTCTGGAGGATACAAGCTGCCAAGGACCGTCAGGCAGTGTGGACGGGCCCTAGTGTTGTGAGACTGTCCCCAGAAGGACTTTTGTGCCTCCCAAACCCGGATAGGAGCTGGTTCAGCGGGAGCGACTGCAGATGGACTGTTGGCTCCCATGATCTGGAAGGAAGCCGTTGATGCTGAATATCTAATTGAAGACGCAGGTATAGCGCAGGAAGCTTTACTTTCCTTATATTACCTCATGTTCATTA
Source organism: Ranitomeya variabilis (assembly GCF_051348905.1). Taxonomy (NCBI): domain Eukaryota; kingdom Metazoa; phylum Chordata; class Amphibia; order Anura; family Dendrobatidae; genus Ranitomeya; species Ranitomeya variabilis. Next base: position 682,300,786 of record NC_135232.1, on the reverse strand, counting down.
AAGTTTCTAACGTTGGACAGAATCGTGACCTGTGATGTATCTGAGGACATGTTTCCAGGGCAGAGAGTAATCCTGTGATAGAGGTAACTGACTGTGCTGCGGGACTTTATCTGTCTTTCTATGTGCAAGGGGCTGGGGTGCTCACTGACTGTGCCTTAGTGGACTCGCCCATAACTACCACCCTGTGCCACCTTGTTACATTTGGTGTAGTCAGCAGGATCAAATCCAACAGCCCTGCAGCTATGAGACTGATTGAGAAGACCCCCGGGATTTGTGGACTGGTGACAGCCGTGAAAGAGTTAAAGATGGCCGCTGACAGTGACTTTAAGATGGTGCCGAACACTGACAAGGAGACAGTGGTCAGTTGCGTGAACATGAAGGATGGTTCCGCCTTTCGTGGGCGTCATGGAAGAAACTTGGCGCCAAAAGGAAGGAGGCCATGTCCCATTGTGAGTAATGCCCTCCCAAAATGGGTGCGGTCGAAGAAGCTGCCACCTCCCAAATTGAGTGTGAGGGAACGGGTGGAGCAGCCAGAAGTAACTACGCCCATGAACATGTGAAGCCCAGAAGGACCAGACAGTGTGTCGGGCAAGGAGACACCATTGCCTGACAACATGCAGAGCCGTGGTAGCATCGAACTCCAGGACTGGAAGTGCTCTGTGGCCCGGACGGAGACGGGCCCACGTCGCAGATGCTGGCAGCGGAGGATCGCTGGGCGCTGGAACACCATGGACGTGGAGAGGCTGGAACCGGAAGAAGAGATCAAGAAATCGGAAGTTGTGGAGAGAGGGACAGTCACGGCCGTGATTACAAGTTTATGCAGCCGTAGTGGCAGACCGTCGAAGCTGGCTGCCACTTCGGTGAGTGGGACACCAGCCCTCACCCCTGTCCCTGCACCTGCTCAGGCCCAGACACCTTCTCCGATCCCCACTTCGCCCCAGAGCAGGTACCCAGACAAGACACGGGTCCCTACAGCGAGAGAGGCTCGATGGGTGAAGAAGGTTATTGAGAAGAAGCGTCAGGAGTGCAGAATTTTAAAGGCGCTGCAGTGCTCCGGTGGAGGAACCAGATGATGCGCGGCCCCTACAGAAAGCCAGAGGGCAGAGGCACCCTTAAAATACACGGTGGCCGCAGTCGGGTCACAGTAACAGGAGGCTCCAAGTTTGCTGAGTCAGCTGTTGCCAAAGGAAAGAAGTAGAAGGCACAGTGATGAGTCATCCTGTGCAGGACCCGAGGAGTGAGCCAGGTCATGACTGTGTGGCCATCGGGCCAGCATGTTTGAATGGGTCCCAGGAGCCAAGGCACTGGAGTCAATAGGTCTCATTTTAAAAGGAACTGGATCTCTTACGTTTTTAAGGTTTTTAATTCAGCCGTGCCAAGGTCACGTTGGACTAATCAGCAGCATCAGATGGAGACTACATATGTTTAATAAACTGATTTATGTTTACAGGAGCCCTTAAGGTCGGGGACGACCATGTTTTAGGAGGAAGGGGTGTAAGAAGGTGGCGGGACCCTCATTTGCCTCCTTTCACCTATACACTGAGCCCATGTGGCACCCAATGGTTCCCACAGGCTTACACTATTCTGCTGTGTGTTAATGTTGCATATTATCTGGTCATGTATTAATGTGTCATGTTTCATAAGTAATGTGTAATGCTTTGCACACCCCATGTGATTGTATATTCTGTGTCATTGCAATTGTATTAAGTTAGTGCATAGATAGGAGGGGTTAAGAAAAGGGGCCGGTCCAGCAAGCTTACAAGGCAGGAATTTCCAGCTTCTCCCCAGAGGCCTGGGTACTTTACACAGAGCAAGACGCTCTTCACTGCCAGGAACAGAAAGTACCCCAGTCAGGGGGATTCAAGCTGCAAAGGACTGTCAGGCAGTGTGGACAAGCTCTAGTGTTGTTGGACCATCCCCAGAAGGACTTTTGTGGCTCCCAAGCCAGGATGAGAGCTGGTTCAGCGGGAGTAGATGGACTGTTGGCTCCCATAATCTGGACGGGAGCCGTTGATGCCGAACATCTCGTTGAAGACGCAGGGATAGTGCAGGAAGCATTACTTTATTTTCCTCATTTTACCTCATGTTCTTTAAAGTTTCTAACATTGGACAGAATCGTGGCCTGTGGTGTATCTGAGAACATGTTTCCAGCTCAGAGAGCAATCCTGTGATAGAGGTAACTGACTGTGTTGCAGGCCCGGGCTTTATCTGTTTTTCCATGTGCAAAGGGCCAGGGTGCTCACTTACTGTGCCTTAGTGGACTCGCCCACGACTAGCACCCTGCTCCAACTTGTTACATTCTCATGAGATGTGAAGGCCAAGCAGTTAGTTAAGGTCTTCCATCTGAAGTTTCCCAGGAAACCTGGGGGTCCAGTGGCCTCCTCTAGAAGAGGGGGTTCCTTAATGATTCCACTCATCAATGTGCTCAGCTGTCTGTGTAGTGATTGACAGCTCGGTGATCCAGGCTAGTGCAGGGGTGTGCAGAGCTGTCAGTGTTTTGAGACTGTGAGTTGCTGGGCTCACATCAGGTGCTCTGGTTCTCCATAATTGCTCTGCTATTTAACCGAGCTGGCAGTCCCAGATAGCTGTCAGCCGTAGCTTCAGCTAAGTGTGGTTTGTTACTCTATTGTTGTGAACTCTATTTTTGGGCTCCCTCTAGTGGTCACAAGCGGTACTGTGTAGTGTTGTCTTTCTGCAGGTTGCAGCATCAGCTGGTTCGTTATCCTTGGTTGGTTTCCTATTTAGCTCACCTGGATACTCAGTTCCTTGCCTGCTATCAATGTATTCAGTGCTCTTCAGATTCCTTGTGGCTACCTTGCTCCCAGTCTCTCCAAGACAAGCTAAGTTTTTGTTTGATCATTTTTTGATTATCAGCGTTCATTATGTTTTTAGTCCAGCTCGCTAAAATGTGATTTCCTCGCTTGCTGGTTGCTCTAGGGGACTGAGTTTCTCCCCCCCACACCGTTAGTTGGTGTGGGGGTTCTTGAAATCTCAGAGTGGATATTTTGTAAGGGTTTTTTACTGACCGCATAGATTCCCTTTTCTATTTTCTGCTATCTAGTATTAGTGGGCCTCATTTGCTGAATCTGCTTTCACCCCTGTGTATGTGCCTTCCTCTTACCTCACCGTTATTATTTGTTGGGGGCTTCTATATCTTTGGGGATTATTTCTCTGGAGGCAAGAGAGGTCTTTCTTTCTCTCTAGGGGTAGTTAGTTCCTCAGGCTGGCTCGAGACGTCTAGGATTTTTAGGCACGTTCACCGGCTACTTCTAGTGTGTTTGGATAGGTTCAGATTTGCGGTCAGTCCAGTTTGCCACCTCCCTAGAGCTTGTCCTATGTTTGTTACTTAGCTGGAGTAATTTGTGATCCTCAACCACTAAGGATCATAACAGTATAGCAGGCCTGAAAGTGTTTAATGCATCGCAGAAGTGGGATAAAAAGAAGACCTGAGTACATTTTTTTTTTCCTCCCGCTTTTCCTTTGCTGCAGTCTGTTTAGCTTCTTTCATCCCCTTGAACTCTGGGTGGTTTTGAGCTCAGCTGCAGACATGAATGTTCAGACTCTGACTTCTAGTGTGGATCATCTTACTGCACGGGTGCAAAGTATTCAGGATTTTGTTATTCGTAGCCCTATGTCAGAACCAAAGATACCCATTCCTGAGTTGTTTTCTGGAGATAGATCTAGGTTTCAAAATTTTAAGAATAATTGTAAGTTATTTCTATCTCTGAGACCTCGTTCCTCTGGTGATTCCGCCCAGCAAGTTAAAATTGTTATCTCCTTGTTGCGTGGCGACCCTCAAGATTGGGCTTTCTCTCTGGCGCCAGGAGATCCTGCATTGCTTAATGTAGATGCATTTTTTCTGGCTCTTGGACTGCTTTATGAGGAGCCTAATCTTGAGAATCAGGCAGAAAAAGCGTTGCTGGCTATCTCTCAAGGTCAGGATGAAGCAGAGGTGTATTGTCAAAAATTTCGGAAATGGTCGGTGCTTACTCAATGGAATGAGTGTGCCCTGGCTGCAAATTTCAGAGAAGGTCTTTCTGAGGCCGTTAAGAATGTTATGGTGGGGTTTCCCACCCCTACAAGTCTGAGTGATTCTATGGCTTTAGCCATTCAGGTTGATCGGCATTTGCGGGAGCGCAAATCTGCTCATCCTTTGGCGGTATTTTCTGGACAGAGACCTGAGTCTATGCAATGTGACCGAACTCTGACCAGAATTGAGCGACAAAGTCATAGACGTCAAAATAGGTTGTGCTTTTACTGTGGTGATTCTACTCATGTTATCTCAGCATGCTCTAAACGCTTAAAAAAAAATCGCTAAACCTGTCACCATTGGTACTATACAGCCTAAATTTATTTTGTCTGTTACTTTGATTTGTTCTTTGTCGTCCTACCCGGTTATGGCTTTTGTGGATTTGGGTGCTGCCCTGAATCTGATGGATTTGTCGTTTGCCAGGCGCTGTGGTTTTGTCCTGGAGCCTTTGGAATTTCCTATTCCTCTGAGGGGAATTGATGCTACGCCATTGGCTGAGAATAAGCCTCAGTATTGGACGCAAATGACCATGTGCATGACTCCCGTACATCAGGAGGTGATTCGCTTTCTCGTTCTGCATAATTTGCATGATGTTGTTGTTTTGGGTCTGCCATGGCTGCAAGCTCATAATCCAGTTTTAGATTGGAAAGCTATGTCTGTGTCAAGTTGGGGTTGTCAGGGAATTCATGGCGATACTCCGTTGGTGTCTATTGCTTCTTCTACTCCTTCTGAGGCCCCTGAGTTTTTGTCTGACTACCAGGAGGTATTTGATGAGCCCAGGTCCAGTGCCCTGCCCCCTCATAGGGATTGTGACTGTGCTATAAATTTAATTCCTGGTAGTAAATTCCCTAAGGGACGACTTTTTAATTTGTCTATACCTGAGCATGTCGCGATGCGGAGTTATATAAAGGAGTCTTTGGAGAAGGGACATATTCGCCCATCCTCTTCCCCTCTTGGTGCAGGATTTTTTTTTGTGGCCAAGAAGGACGGTTCTTTGAGACCTTGTATAGATTATCGTCTTCTGAATAAAATTACAGTCAAATTTCAGTATCCTCTGCCACTATTGTCTGATTTGTTTGCTCGGATTAAGGGTGCCAGTTGGTTCACCAAGATAGATCTCCGTGGTGCGTATAACCTTGTGCGCATTAAGCAGGGAGATGAATGGAAAACAGCATTTAATACGCCCGAAGGCCATTTTGAATACTTAGTGATGCCTTTTGGACTCTCTAATGCTCTTTCTGTGTTTCAGTCCTTCATGCATGACATCTTCTGAGAATATCTGGATAAATTTATGATTGTTTATTTGGATGACATTTTGGTCTTTTCTGATGATTGGGAGTCCCATATGAAGCAGGTCAGGATGGTGTTTCAGGTCCTGCGTGCTAATGCTTTATTTGTGAAGGGCTCAAAATGCCTCTTCGGAGTACAGAAGGTCTCCTTTTTGGGTTTTATTTTTTCTCCTTCTACTGTGGAGATGGACCCAGTCAAGGTCCAGGCTATTCATGACTGGACTCAGCCCACGTCTGTTAAGAGTCTTCAGAAGTTCTTGGGTTTTGCTAATTTATACCGTCGTTTCATCGCTAATTTTTCTAGCGTGGTTAAACCTTTGACGGATTTGACCAAGAAGGGTTCTGATGTGACTAATTGGTCTCCTGCGGCCGTGGAGGCCTTTCGGGAGCTGAAGCACCGGTTTTCTTCAGCTCCAGTCTTATGTCAGCCAGATGTCTCTCTTCCCTTCCAGGTCGAGGTTGATGCTTCTGAGATTGGAGCAGGGGCTGTCTTGTCGCAGAGAAGCTCTGATGGCTCTGTGATGAAGCCATGTGCTTTCTTTTCAAGAAAGTTTTCGCCTGCCGAGCGGAATTATGATGTTGGTAATCGGGAGTTTTTGGCTATGAAGTGGGCATTTGAGGAGTGGCGACATTGGCTCGAAGGAGCTAAACATCGTGTGGTGGTCTTGACTGATCACAAAAATCTGATTTACCTTGAATCTGCCAAGCGCCTGAATCCTAGACAGGCTCGTTGGTCGTTGTTTTTCTCCCGTTTCAACTTCGTGGTCTCATACCTGCCTGGTCCGAAGAACGTGAAAGCTGATGCACTTTCTAGGAGTTTTGTGCCTGACTCTCCGGGAGTTTCTGAGCCGGCTGGTATTCTCAGAGAGGGAGTGATTTTGTCTGCCATTTCCCCAGATTTGCGACGAGTGCTGCAGAAAATTCAGGCGGATAGACCTGACCGTTGTCCACCAGAGAGACTGTTTGTCCCGGATAGATGGACCAGCAGAGTTATTTCCGAGGTTCATTCTTCGGTGTTGGCGGGTCATCCTGGGATTTTTGGTACCAGAGATTTGGTGGCTAGGTCCTTCTGGTGGCCTTCCTTGTCGCGGGATGTGCGTTCCTTTGTGCAGTCTTGTGGGATTTGTGCTCGGGCTAAACCTTGCTGTTCTCGTGCCAGCGGTTTGCTTTTGCCTTTGCCTGTTCCGAAAAGGCCTTGGACGCACATTTCCATGGATTTTATTTCGGATCTTCCAGTATCTCAGAAAATGTCTGTCATCTGGGTGGTGTGTGATCGTTTTTCCAAGATGGTCCATTTGGTGCCCTTGCCTAAGTTGCCTTCTTCCTCCGATTTGGTTCCTCTATTTTTTCAGAATGTGGTTCGCTTGCACGGCATTCCTGAGAATATTGTGTCTGATAGAGGATCCCAGTTTGTGTCCAGGTTTTGGCGGACCTTTTGTGCTAAGATGGGCATTGATTTGTCTTTTTCGTCGGCCTTCCATCCTCAGACTAATGGCCAAACCGAGCGAACTAATCAGACGTTGGAAACTTATTTGAGATGTTTTGTCTCTGCTGATCAGGATGATTGGGTGACTTTTTTGCCTTTGGCCGAGTTTGCCCTTAATAATCGGGCTAGTTCTGCTACTTTGGTTTCACCTTTTTTCTGCAATTCTGGTTTCCATCCTCATTTTTCCTCGGGTCAGGTTGAGTCTTCTGACTGTCCTGGGGTGGATTCTGTGGTGGATAGGTTGCAGCAGATTTGGAACCATGTGGTGGACAATTTGAGGTTGTCACAGGAGAAGGCTCAGCGCTTTGCCAACCGCCGCCGCGGTGTGGGTCCCCGACTTCGTGTTGGGGATTTGGTGTGGCTGTCTTCTCGGTATGTTCCTATGAAGGTCTCCTCTCCTAAATTCAAGCCCCGCTTCATCGGTCCTTATAAGATCTTGGAAATCCTTAACCCGGTGTCTTTTCGTTCGGATCTCCCAGCATCGTTTGCCATTCATAATGTGTTCCATAGGTCTTTGTTGCGGAGGTATGTGGTACCTGTGGTTCCTTCTGTTGAGCCTCCTGCTCCAGTGCTGGTCGAGGGCGAATTGGAGTACGTGGTGGAGAAGATTTTGGATTCTCGTATCTCTAGACGGAGGCTTCAGTATTTGGTTAAGTGGAAGGGCTATGGTCAGGAGGATAATTCCTGGGTTGTCGCCTCTGATGTTCATGCGGCCGATTTGGTTCGTGCCTTCCACGCGGCTCATCCTGATCGCCCTGGGGGTCTTGATGAGGGTTCGGTGACCCCTCCTCAAGGGGGGGGTACTGTTGTGAACTCTATTTTTGGTCTCCCTCTAGTGGTCACAAGCGGTACTGTGTAGTGTTGTCTTTCTGCAGGTTGCAGCATCAGCTGGTTCGTTATCCTTGGTTGGTTTCCTATTTAGCTCACCTGGATACTCAGTTCCTTGCCTACTATCAATGTATTCAGTGCTCTTCAGATTCCTTGTGGCTACCTTGCTCCCAGTCTCTCCAAGACAAGCTAAGTTTTTGTTTGATCATTTTTTGATTATCAGCGTTCAATATGTTTTTAGTCCAGCTCGCTAAAATGTGATTTCCTCGCTTGCTGGTTGCTCTAGGGGACTGAGTTTCTCCCCCCCACACCGTTAGTTGGTGTGGGGGTTCTTGAAATCTCAGAGTGGATATTTTGTAAGGGTTTTTTACTGACCGCATAGATTCCCTTTTCTATTTTCTGCTATCTAGTATTAGTGGGCCTCATTTGCTGAATCTGCTTTCATCCCTGTGTATGTGCCTTCCTCTTACCTCACCGTTATTATTTGTTGGGGGCTTCTATATCTTTGGGGATTATTTCTCTGGAGGCAAGAGAGGTCTTTCTTTCTCTCTAGGGGTAGTTAGTTCCTCAGGCTGGCTCGAGACGTCTAGGATTTTTAGGCACGTTCACCGGCTACTTCTAGTGTGTTTGGATAGGTTCAGATTTGCGGTCAGTCCAGTTTGCCACCTCCCTAGAGCTTGTCCTATGTTTGTTACTTAGCTGGAGTAATTTGTGATCCTCAACCACTAAGGATCATAACTAGTGTTGAGCGATACCGTCCGATACTTGAAAGTATCGGTATCGGAAAGTATCGGCCGATACCGGCAAAGTATCGGATCCAATCCGATACCGATACCCGATACCAATACAAGTCAATGGGACTCAGGTATCGGACGGTATTCCTGATGGTTCCCAGGGTCTGAAGGAGAGGAAACTCTCCTTCAGGCCCTGGGAACCATATAAATGTGTAAAATAAAGAATTAAAATAAAAAATATCGCTATACTCACCTGTCCGACGCAGCCGGGACCTCGGCGATTGTAAGCGGCAGCGTTGTTTCTTTAAAATTCGCGCTTTTACTTGCTTACGTGAATTCCCGGCTTCTGATTGGTCAGGGCGGCCATGTTGCCGGGACTCGGACCAATCACAGCAAGCCGTGACGAAATTACGTCACGGCTTGCTGTGATTGGTCCGCGTCCCGGCAATATGGCGCCGTGACCAATCACAAGCCGTGACGTCACGGGAGGCTGGACACGCGCGCTTTTCAAAATAAGCGCGTGTCCAGCCTCCCGTGACGTCACGGCTTGTGATTGGTTAATGGCGGCCATGTTCCTGGGACGCGGACCAATCACAGCAAGCCGTGACGTAATTTCGTCACGGCTTGCTGTGATTGGTCCGCATCCCGGCAATATGGCGCCGTGACCAATCACAAGCCGTGACGTCACGGGAGGCTGGACACGCGCGCTTTTCAAAATAAGCGCGTGTCCAGCCTCCCGTGACGTCACGGCTTGTGATTGGTTAATGGCGGCCATGTTGCCGTGACGCGGACCAATCACAGCAAGCCGTGACGTAATTTCGTCACGGCTTGCTGTGATTGGTCCGCGTCCCGGCAACATGGCCGCCCTGACCAATCAGAAGCCGGGAATTCACGTAAGCAAGTAAAAGCGCGAATTTTAAACAAACAACGCTGCCGGTTCCTTCGCTGAGGTCCCGGCTGCGTCGGAGAGGTGAGTATAGCGATTTTTTTTATTTTAATTCTTTCTTTTACACCTTTTTACATTAATGTTGTTTCGATACCGATATCCGATATTACAAAAATATCGGATCTCGGTATCGGAAATTCCGATACAGCAAGTATCGGCCGATACCCGATACTTGCAGCATCGGAATGCTCAACACTAATCATAACACTCTATGCCTTGTATTTTGCTCATTGATCTATCGCTGCCTGTCCTCGGACCTCGTTCTGACCATCCATCTTTTTAATCCCTATTCTCTGATATGGTATCCTTCTAGTATTTTCACCTTGGATCGTGACCTGCTTATGCTTTTGTCTCTTCCCTCTGTTTATGACGTACCCTTCTGGCTTTTGACCTCAGACTCCTCAACTATCCTGACTCACGGCTTGTCCATGAGAAGTGACTCAGCGTCACAGTAGGTAAAATGAATGAAGTGGCTGGTCAGGACTGGTCCTACCACTCTAATTAAGTCTGTGGTACTGATGAAGATTGCCCAGTGCAGTGCTCAGCTGTCTTCATATGTTTAGAGTCGTAGTATTTGAATGGAGCAGAAGGAAACTTACACCACTTTACTCATCAACTCCTGGCTAGTGTTGAGCGATACCGTCCGATACTTGAAAGTATCGGTATCGGAAAGTATCGGCCGATACCGGCAAAGTATCGGATCTAATCCGATACCGATACCCGATACCAATACAAGTCAATGGGACTCAAGTATCGGACGGTATCCCTGATGGTTCCCAGGGTCTGAAGGAGAGGAAACTCTCCTTCAGGCCCTGGGATCCATATTACTGTGTAAAATAAAGAATTAAAATAAAAAATATTGATATACTCACCTCCTGACGTCACGGCTTCTGATTGGTCGCGTGCCGCCCTTGTGACGGCGACGCGACCAATCACAACAAGCCGTGACGTAATTTCAGGTCCTGAATGCCTAATTCTAGGCATTCAGGATTTGAAAATTACGTCACGGCTTGTGATTGGTCGCGTGCCGCCCATGTGACCGCGACGCAACCAATCACAACAAGCCGTGACGTAATTTTCAGGTCCTGAATGCCTAATTCTAGGCATTCAGGATTTGAAAATTACGTCACGGCTTGTGATTGGTCGCGTCGCGGTCACATGGGCGGCACGGGACCAATCAGAAGCCGTGACGTCACGGAAGGCAGTAAACGCGCGCATTTTAAGCAAAGAAGGCTGCCGGTTCCCTCGGTAAGGTGCAGGCTGCGTCGGAGAGGTGAGTATAGCAATATTTTTTATTTTAATTCTTTATTTTACACATTGCTATTAATCCCGATACCGATTCCCGATATCACAAAAGTATCGGATCTCGGTATCGGAATTCCGATACCCGATACTTGCGGTATCGGAATGCTCAACACTACTCCTGGCTGAAGTCTTGAGACCAGGGGAGAATGAGCAAGCAAGTTCTCCATTTGGTTAGTCAAAGTTAGTCCTTGCACTGATTTACCAGTTTTTTAACTATCCTCTGGCTAAGTGAAAAATGACTTAGACTGGAATACCTCTTTAATGCTATAATCCCAATATTTGGTGAGTTTTTAGTGTTTTCTGCACCTATTAGGTAAATTAAATTACTTGCATTTTTTCACTATGTTTTTTAGTGCTTTTTTCACATTAAGTTTTGTTGAGTTTTTGACCCTTTTAACCCCAGGAGGTATTTTCATTTTTGCGTTTTCGTTTTTTGCTCCCCTTTTTCCCAGAGCCATAGCTTTTTTATTTTTCAGTCAATATGGCCATGTGAGGGCTTATTTTTTGCGAAACAAGTTGTACTTTTGAACGACATCATTGGTTTTAGCATGTAGTGTACTAGAAAGCAGGAAAAAAATTCCAAGTGCGGTGAAATTGCAAAAAAAGTGCTGTTTTTGCGGGACGAGTTGTACTTTTGAAATACATCATTGATTTTAATATATCACGTACAGAAAAATGGAAATAAAATTCCAAGTGTGGTGAAATTGCAAAAAAGTGCAATCACACAGTTGTTGTTTTGTTTGTTTTGTTTTTAACCATTTTCTCTAAATACTAAAACTGACTAGTAATTATGATTCAACAGGGTCATTACGAGTTCATAGACACCAAACATGTCTAGGTTGTTTTTTTATCTAAGTGGTGAAAAAAATTCAAAGTTTGTTAAAAACAAACAAATAAAAATTGCGCCATTTTCCAATACCCATAGCATCTCCATTTTTCCTGATTTCGGGTTGGGTGAGGGCTTATTTTTTGCGTGCCAAGCTGATGTTATAATGATACTATTTTGGTGCAGATACGATCTTTTGATCGCTCGTTACTGCATTTTAATGTGGCGGAAAAGATGTGGGCTCAATGCTGGAGCTCATCAAAGGGAGGGAGTCCGAAATCAGCGTACTATTACGCTCTATGTCGGAAAGGGGTTAAATAAAGCTGCTTTGCTTTCTGGTATTTGGCATTGCCATAACCTTATTGATACAGTCATGTGCGTATTTCCTTCAATTTTTCTTGTAGATTTTCCACACCTAATGCTATTCTATGGGAAAAATCTGCACATAAAATTCAGCGCAAGAGAAATTTACCTGTTGTGGATTTCAAACACTTTGCATTAAAAAAAAGCAGAATGGGCATGACCGCGTATGGCCAATATGGCTACCTCTTACCTGTGACTACTCACTAACCCGTGTAGGAAAAATACCACCCCTTTTGAAATAAAAACATTACACATTAATTCTTTAGATACTTTTTGGCCACAGCGGCCAGTTTATTAACAAACATTTTTATTAAATATTAATATGCAATTTATGCAAACATTTGAGGAGAGGGTTCTTGGAGCTCCCGAAAAAATCTGGCTTAAATATTTGGCAAAAAAACAGAAGATGTTGACCACCACTTTTTACCCTCAGCCGTAAAAAAAACCCGTCCAGAGCCCATAACCAAAATGCCAGATCAACCAACACAATTTTAACTGTCCGGAATTTAACTTACAATTCCTTCCCCGCTGAATCAGCATCAACTCCAAGAACCCCACTCCCCGCCAACTATGCCACTGTGACAAAGCAATTACCAACATACACATAACTGTCCATTGAAATCCATACATATGCCCACCCATGTGAGCAAGAGAATAACAAAACTAATGGAAAAAAGGGGAAGGGTTGCTGGGTCTCTTCACGCTGGCTTCCTGGGTCTAACTGGTGGTTTTCCCGCACTTTTCCCTGCTCCCAAAGCCCCCTCCCCTAATGTTCCTCCCCTAACCCCCCCTTTTAACCAATCCTATCCTTCAGCCACCAAAATTAAAAATTGCCTTATGTCCAAGCGCAGTCATGGGGGCTTCCATTGAGCTGCGCTTATTCCTGCTCCCACCTTGACCACGTATGGCCAATATGGCTACCTCTTACCTGTGACCTCCACTACTCACTAACCCGTGTAGGAAAAACACCACCCCTTTTGAAATAAAAACATTACATATTAATTCTTTGGATAATTTTTGGCCACAGCGGCCAGTTTATTAACAAACAATAGCAAATATTTTTATTAAATATTAATATGCAATTTATGCTAAAATTTGAGGAGAGGGTTCTTGGAGCTCCCGAAAAAATCTGGCTTAAATGTTTGGCAAAAAAACAAAAGAAGTTAACCACCACTTTTTACTCTCAGCCGTGCACCACCAGCTCGAGGGCACCATAAATCCCTTTCCAGGAAAAAAATTAACCACCAACCAGCTCCCAGGGTAAAAAATCCTGTCCAGAGCCCGTAACCAAAATGCCAGATTAACCAACACAATTTTAACTGTCCGGAATTTAACCTACAATTCCTTCCCCGCTGAATCAGCATCAACTCCAAGAACCCCCACCCCATGCCAACCACGAACAGCCCTGACCACCACAGGCTTGTGAGTGCCCCAACGCTACTAATGCCCTCTCAATTCCTTCTTGTATCGCAAGTGCCCATAAATCAATAACAATTGCGTTTAAATGAACTCCGTCTTCTCTCCAAAAATTACCAATACCGATTCCAATTCAAAATGCCTTACACTTATCCCCCCATTCCTGGAAACAAAATTCGCCACTGCCCTGTTCAACTTCACCCTAGCCCTATTAATCCCTTTAACAGATCGTGCTAACATCCAGTTCTGTCGGTGAACAATATCCGACCATACAGTCAGCACCCCTGGAAACGACGTCCACAACCGGAGGAAGTCGAAATGAATGTCCTTGATCAACTCTCTAACCGGTTTGGACCACAAATCATTCCCCCCCAAATGCACCACCAAAACGTCAGGTGGTCTGTCCAAACGGGAAGCTCTAGCAAAATAAGACATGGCCCTGCTCCAAACCATCCCTCGAAAACCCAACCACCGAACAACTACTTGATCCCTGCTAAAGCCTAATTGCCTACCGTCCGGCCTCATGTCTGCCCGAAGTGCCCCAGAATAAACAAACGACTGTCCAAAAATCCAGGCCAAATATGGATCCCGACCTGAAATACATAACAACAGCAACCGTTAATCCAAACCCCTTTGTAATGCCCCTAACGCAATTAATGTCGTACATATGTCAAATAGCGGCCCGAACTCCACCGGCCAATCTGCTTGATAACGTCCACTCCCAGGCCAAGACTATCAGCCTCTGAAGCGGCCCCGATCCAAAAGGAATGCGACCCGTACCTATTTTGTGCTAGGCCCAACTCTGCTAATACTCCATGGAGATTTGCAGTAAACTGAAAACGAGACAAAAAAGCCCACCACTATGGCACAACAAAGGGCCCACCCGACTTGACCACAAACTCTTTCAAGCACAGCTCCAGGCACATCAACGACCCGACAACTCAACCCAGAACTACACAATTAATGACGTACATATGTCAAATAGCGGCCCGAACTCCACCAGCCAATCTGCTTGATAACGTCCACTCCCAGGCCAAGACTATCAGCCTCTGAAGCGGCCCCGATCCAAAAGGAATGCGACCTGTACCTATTTTGTGCTAGGCCCAACTCTGCTAATCCTCCATGGAGAATCGCAGTAAACTGAAAATGAGACAAAAAAGCCCCACCACTATGGCACAACAAAGGGCCCACCCGACTTGACCACAAACTCTTTCAAGCACAGCTCGAGGCACATCAACGACCCGACAACTCAACCCAGAACTACACTCTTCCCTGTACCCGCCTGATCTGTTTTTGAACACAGAATCCAAAAAACAATGCCCACCACTAAAAAATTCCACATCCTGAGCCAAGAGGCATCCTGCCCTGACCCTGCTGCTAGACACTAATTCACCTATTTGCAATGCCCCGAAAAATGCCAAAGAAAAAGTCAACTTAAACAATGCTGCTTCAAAATCAGAGCAGCAAATCCTCTCCAAAACTCTGCCTAAAAGTCCAAGCACACTAAACGATATAGGCCGGCGCCTGTCAACACTATGATTGCCTTATCGAAAACCTTTTAACGCTTGCTTCACCAAAAAATTCTTTGTCACATCAACTGAGCCCTCCAACTTAAAACCGAATGCAAGGCCGGCCACAAATTTATTAACTTTAGAAATAAACCATCCGATATCTACCAAACATAACACTGCTAGCGTCTTATCATCCTCCGACCCTAACATTCCCCACTGGACCTCCCAACTTTGGCATATCCTCTCCAATACTTCATAAGATGCCCAGTTCTGGCTTGAAACCGATGCTCAAATTAACCGTCCTACTCCTCTGTAAGAATCTCCCACAAGTGCAAAGGGCATACCGTTCCTGAGGCCTCTGCGTCTGGTGCCAGCTCCTGGAAACGCTCCCACTGTAAACAAGATAAGGCATCCACTATAGAATTTTGCACGCCTGGCATATGCACCGCGGAAATCCAAGCGTTTAATTCCAGACACCACAAAACAAGTTCTCTCACCAATTTAATCACGGGGGGAGGGGGGAAGACGCGGACAGAGTGTTGATCACTGACACCACACTCATATTGTCACAATGGAACCAAACTCTGCGATTCGCAAACTTTTCACCCCAGATCAAAACTGCCACCACAATGGGAAACAATTCCAACAAAACGAGGTTCTTTGTGAAACCCTTTTGATGCCACCAATCAGGCCACCTTCCAACGCTCCACTGCCCTCTACAATAGGCCCCATAACCAACGCTGCCTGACGAGTCCGTGTAAATCTCGCAATCGATGTTATTCACTATCTCCTGCTGTATCAAAGAACGACCATTGTACTGTACCAAAAATCATTGCCACACCATCAAATCTTCCTTATGCTCCTTATTCAAGCGAACAAAATGATGCACAGACAGCACCCCCGCCGTCGCCCCAGACAATCTGCGGCAAAAAATGTGGCCCATGGGCATGATCCTACATGCAAAATTCAAATGTCCGAGCAGTTACTGCAACTCCTTCAAGGTCACCTTTTTAAGCCTCCTAATTCGGTCCACTTCCTGCTTTAGTAACAAAAGTTTATCCTCAGGCAACCAACATTCCATTCTTTCCGAATCAATCAGTATTCCCAGAAAACTTAAAACAGTGCAAGGGCCTTCAGTCTTTTCCGTAGTCAATGGTACACCAAAACGCTCTGCCACCCATTCCATTGCGGCCAGAGTATTCCTACACACACTAGAATCTGGTGGATCTATAAACAAGAAGTCATCCAAATAATGAATAACGGACGGGACGCCAGCAACATCCCTAACCACCCATTCCAAAAAGGTACTGAGCGTCTCAAACAATGAACACGAAATTGCACAACCCATCGGCAAACACCTAGCCAAATAATAGCCACCATTCCAAAAACATCCCAACAAGGGAATATTATCCGAGTGCACCGGGAGTAATCTGAAGGCTGATTTAATATCTGTCTTTGCCAACAAGGCTCCCGTGCCTGTCATGATCTCTGCAGGCAGAGATCATAGCAAGCCTATAGAGGGACAAGCTCTCGGAAGATGGAACTATACTGACCATGAACTAAGCCTGCCGCGCAACTAGAAATAGCCAGGTAGCATTTCCTATTTATAGCTAGATGCCCAGCTCTGGCCTAAGACCTAAATAGCTAGCAGAGGGAAATATAAGACCTGGCTCACCTCTAGAGAAATATTCCAAAGAAGACAGTAGCCCCCCACATATAATGACGGTGAGTTCAGATGAAACAACAAACGCAGCAGGAAAATAGTCTTAGCAAATTTGAGGTCCGCTTACTAGATAGCAGAAGACAGATAGTATACTTTCATGGTCAGCAGAAAAATACTAACAAAACACCATCCAGAGATTACCTTAAACTCTGGCATTAACTCATAACGCCAGAGTAGCAATCCCTGATCGACGAGAGCTTTCCAGACACAGTAACAAAACTTCAGCTGCGAACTGGAACAAATAGGCAAAACAAAACATGGACAAAAGTCCAACTTATCAGTAGTTGTCTAGAAGCAGGAACAAGCACTGAGAGGCATCAGATAACATTGTTGACCGGCAAGAAACCACCAGAGAAATGAGCTTAAATAGCGACACCCACTACTGATGGAATCAGGTGAAACAGGAAAGAGGATGACAAGTCCAATTCCACAAGCGGCCACCGGGGGAGCCCAGAATCCAAATTCACAACAGTACCCCCCCCTCAAGGAGGGGGCACCGAACCCTCACCAGATCCACCAGGGCGACCAGGATGAGCCCTATGGAAGGCACGAACAAGATCAGAAGCATGAACATCAGATGCATTGACCCAAGAATTATCCTCCTGGCCGTAACCCTTCCAGTTGACCAGATACTGGAGTTTCCGTCTGGAAACACGAGAGTCCAAAATTTTCTCCACAACGTACTCCAACTCACCCTCAACCAACACCGGAGCAGGAGGCTCAAGAGAAGGTACAACAGGTACCTCATACCTGCGCAATAACGACCGATGAAAAACGTTATGAATGGAAAAGGACGCAGGGAGGTCCAAACGGAAAGAAACAGGATTAAGAATCTCCAATATTCTATAAGGGCCGATGAACCGAGGTTTAAACTTAGGAGAAGAGACCCTCATAGGGACAAAACGAGAAGACAACCACACTAAATCTCCAACACAAAGCCGAGAACCAACACGACGATGACGGTTGGCAAAACGCTGAGTCTTCTCCTGTGACAACTTCAAATTGTCCATAACCTGCCCCCAGATATGATGCAATCTCTCCACCACCGCATCCACTCCAGGACAATCCGAGGATTCCACCTGACCGGAGGAAAATCGAGGGTGAAACCCCGAATTACAGAAAAACGGGGACACCAAGGTGGAAGAACTGGCCCGATTATTGAGGGCGAACTCTGCCAATGGCAAAAAAGCAACCCAATCATCCTGGTCAGCAGAGACAAAACACCTCAGATATGTCTCAAGGGTCTGATTAGTCCGCTCGGTCTGGCCATTAGTCTGAGGGTGAAAAGCAGATGAAAAAGACAAATCTATGCCCATCCTAGCACAGAATGCCCGCCAAAATCTAGACACAAATTGGGTACCTCTGTCAGAAACAATATTCTCAGGAATACCGTGCAATCGGACAACATTCTGAAAAAACAGAGGAACCAACTCAGAAGAAGAAGGCAACTTGGGCAGAGGAACCAAATGGACCATTTTAGAGAAACGGTCACAGACCACCCAGATGACAGACATCTTCTGGGAAACAGGCAGATCTGAAATAAAATCCATCGAGATGTGTGTCCAAGGCCTCTTAGGAATAGGCAAGGGCAACAGCAGTCCGCTAGCCCGAGAACTACAAGACTTGGCCCGAGCACAAACGTCACATGACTGCACAAAGACTCGCACATCTCGTGACAAAGAAGGCCACCAGAAGGATCTTGCCACCAAATCCCTGGTACCAAAAATTCCGGGATGACCTGCCAATGCAGAAGAATGTACCTCAGAGATGACTCTGCTGGTCCAATCATCCGGAACAAACAGTCTATCAGGCGGACAACGATCCGGTCTATCCGCCTGAAACTCTTGCAAGGACCGCCGCAGATCAGGAGAAACGGCCGACAAAATTACTCCCTCCCTAAGGATACCTGTGGGTTCAGAATTACCAGGAGAGTCCGGGTCAAAACTCCTAGAAAGGGCATCTGCCTTAACATTCTTAGAACCCGGTAGGTATGACACCACAAAATTAAAGCGAGAAAAAAATAAAGACCAGCGCGCCTGTCTAGGATTCAGGCGTCTGGCAGTCTCAAGATAAATCAAATTTTTGTGGTCAGTCAATACCACCACCTGATGCCTAGCCCCCTCGAGCCAATGGCGCCACTCCTCAAACGCCCACTTCATGGCCAAAAGCTCCCGATTCCCAACATCATAATTCCGCTCTGCGGGCGAAAATTTGCGAGAAAAGAAGGCACAAGGCCTAATGACGGAGCAGTCGGAACCTTTCTGCGACAACACTGCCCCAGCTCCGATCTCCGAAGCGTCAACCTCAACCTGAAAAGGCAGATTCACATCAGGCTGACGCAACACAGGGGCAGAGGCAAAACGGCGCTTAAGCTCCTGAAAGGCCTCTACAGCATGAGGGGACCAATTAGCAACATCAGCGCCTTGTCTGGTCAAATCAGTCAGTGGTTTAACGACATCCGAAAAACCAGCAATAAATCGGCGGTAAAAGTTGGCAAAGCCCAAAAATCTCTGAAGACCCTTAAGAGAGGAGGGCTGAGTCCAGTCACAAATAGCTTGCACCTTGACGGGATCCATCTCAATGGAAGAGGGAGAAAAAATATACCCCAAAAAGGAAATTTTCTGGACCCCAAAAACGCACTTAGACCCCTTCACACATAAAGAATTAGACCGCAGAACCTGAAAAACTCTCCTGACCTGCTGGACATGAGAGTCCCAGTCATCAGAAAAAATCAGAATATCATCCAGATATATTATCATAAATTTATCCAGAAAATCGCGGAAAATATCATGCATAAAAGACTGGAAAACTGAAGGGGCATTAGAAAGACCAAAAGGCATGACCAAATACTCAAAGTGGCCCTCGGGCGTATTAAATGCGGTCTTCCACTCATCCCCCTGCCTGATCCGCACCAAATTATACGCCCCACGAAGATCAATTTTAGAGAACCACTTAGCACCCTCTATACGAGCAAACAAATCAGTAAGCAATGGCAATGGGTATTGATACTTAACAGTGATCTTATTCAGAAGCCGATAATCAATACATGGTCTCAAAGAGCCGTCTTTTTTTGAGACAAAGAAAAACCCAGCTCCCAAGGGAGAAGAAGATGGACGAATATGTCCCTTTTCCAAAGACTCCTTTATATATTCCCGCATAGCAGCATGTTCCGGCACAGACAAATTAAACAAACGACCCTTTGGATATTTACAACCCGGTATCAAATCTATGGCACAATCGCACTCACGGTGCGGAGGTAACGACCCAAGCTTGGGTTCGTCAAAGACGTCTTGATAATCAGAGAGGAACTCAGGGACTTCAGAGGGAATGGACGACGAAATAGAAACCAAAGGTACGTCCCCATGAATACCCTTACATCCCCAGCTCAACACAGACATAGCTCTCCAGTCCAAGACTGGGTTGTGAGACTGCAACCATGGCAATCCCAGTACCAAATCGTCATGTAAATTATACAGCACCAGGAAACGAATAATCTCCTGGTGATCCGGATTGATACGCATGGTTACTTGTGTCCAGTATTGTGGTTTATTATTAGCCAATGGGGTGGAGTCAATCCCCTTCAGAGGAATAAGAGTCTCCAAAGGCTCTAAATCAAAACCACAACGATTGGCAAAGGACCAATCCATAAGACTCAGAGCGGCGCCAGAGTCAATATAGGCGTCCGTGGCAATGGATGACAAAGAGCAAATCAGGGTTACAGACAAAATAAACTTAGACTGAATGGTGCCAATGGAAACAGACTTATCAAGCTTCTTTGTACGCCTAGAGCATGCCGATATAACATGAGTAGAATCCCCACAATAGAAACACAATCCATTCTTCCGTCTAAAATTCTGTCGCTCACTCCTGGACAGAATTCTATCACACTGCATACTTTCTGGCGTCTTTTCCATAGACACCGCCAGATGGTGCATCGGTTTGCGCTCCCGCAGACGCCTATCAATCTGAATAGCCATTGTCATGGACTCATTCAGACCTGCAGGCAAAGGGAACCCCACCATAACATCCTTAACGGCATCAGAGAGACCTTCTCTGAAAGTTGCCGCCAAGGCGCACTCATTCCACTGAGTAAGCACAGACCATTTACGGAATTTTTGGCAGAAAACTTCAGCTTCGTCTTGCCCCTGAGATAGTGCCATCAAAGTTTTTTCTGCCTGAAGTTCCAAATGAGGTTCCTCATAAAGCAAGCCCAAGGCCAGAAAAAACGCATCCACATCGCGTAACGCAGGATCCCCTGCTGGCAATGAGAAGGCCCAATCTTGAGGGTCACCCCTGAGCAAGGAAATCACAATCCTAACCTGCTGAGCAGGGTCTCCAGCTGAACGAGACTTCAGGGACAAATAAAGCTTACAATTATTTCGGAAATTCTGGAAGCTAGCTCTATTCCCTGTGAAGAACTCCGGCAAAGGAATTCTCGGCTCAGATACCGGAGCATGTACTACAAAATCTTGTAAATTTTGTACTTTCGTGATGAGATTATTCAAACCCGCAGTTACACTCTGGAGATCCATTATTGTCAGGTGCACACAGAGCATACAGAGATTAGGAGGAGAGAGAGAAAAAAGACTGCAGCAAGGCAGACTGGAGGAAAAAAAAAAAAAAAAAATTCCAGCAGACTTCTTATAACTCTCCTTTCTCAACCTGGGTCTTTAACACTTTAGTGGCCGGTCAAACTGTCATGATCTCTGCAGGCAGAGATCATAGCAAGCCTATAGAGGGACAAGCTCTCGGAAGATGGAACTATACTGACCATGAACTAAGCCTGCCGCGCAACTAGAAATAGCCAGGTAGCATTTCCTATTTATAGCTAGATGCCCAGCTCTGGCCTAAGACCTAAATAGCTAGCAGAGGGAAATATAAGACCTGGCTCACCTCTAGAGAAATATTCCAAAGAAGACAGTAGCCCCCCACATATAATGACGGTGAGTTCAGATGAAACAACAAACGCAGCAGGAAAATAGTCTTAGCAAATTTGAGGTCCGCTTACTAGATAGCAGAAGACAGATAGTATACTTTCATGGTCAGCAGAAAAATACTAACAAAACACCATCCAGAGATTACCTTAAACTCTGGCATTAACTCATAACGCCAGAGTAGCAATCCCTGATCGACGAGAGCTTTCCAGACACAGTAACAAAACTTCAGCTGCGAACTGGAACAAATAGGCAAAACAAAACATGGACAAAAGTCCAACTTATCAGTAGTTGTCTAGAAGCAGGAACAAGCACTGAGAGGCATCAGATAACATTGTTGACCGGCAAGAAACCACCAGAGAAATGAGCTTAAATAGCGACACCCACTACTGATGGAATCAGGTGAAACAGGAAAGAGGATGACAAGTCCAATTCCACAAGCGGCCACCGGGGGAGCCCAGAATCCAAATTCACAACACGTGCCATAACTGCGAACCCATTGTGCCGCCGTGTCAAACGATGTATAGACAACCGAACACAACTCCTGAGAAATGCCATCATTAACCGACAACCCCCTCAGATACGATAAATGCTGTATTAACCTAAATTTATTCGGTTCCTTCTTAGGTACCACACCCAATGGAGAGACAATCATTCTACCCAACTGCACTTCCTTTTTTAATTTATCACTGACTACCTCTGCATGCAATTCAGCTGACCTCAAATTCTTAACAGAAAAAGCAACCGTGTGGTTAGGGGGGATACTGAAACCTTCAGCAAAACCATCCCGAATGACCCCAGCCTTCTCCCACTCGGGTACCTACTTAGAAATGGAGCCATCTTTTGAAGATTCACTGGCGTCTCCCTCTTGACCGGCACCCACTGCCAGCTTCCCCCTTGCTTAACATTTTGAGGCACCATGTGAAATTCCATTTCAATGGGAGCATACATGTTTAAACTTGAAGGTATTGCCATATTTGCACTGGCCCTCATTGAATTGCCAGCACGTTCCAGATTTTCCTTTCTCTCCCTGCATCCCCTGACTACTGCTTCCATGGCCCTCCTGCTGGTTGCCGCTACTTCCGCTACGTCCGCTCCCATGAAAGGACTGCCCGTACCTGACTGGAGCCATCACTTTTAACCAGAGCCCAATATCCTTCTGGTCCCATCTAATCTCAGGTCTGACCGCCTTCCTCTGCCTAAATTGTTCATCGTAGTGCAGACAGGCCTGCTCTCCATAAGTACGGTGCACCTCACCAATTGAATCAAGATAACAGAATAAACCGGAACAATTCTCGGGAGACTTCTCACCTATTACGCTCGCCAATATTGCAAACGCTTGCAACCAAATTAACGAACGTCTGCGGAATCAGCCACCACCTCCTCTTCCTTCTTACTATCGTCCTTCTTTCCCTTATCCAAATTAAACTTCTTCAATGGAATAAGGGAATAAATCTCTACATATTCGTCCCGCCAAATCTTTTCCTTTACCTCCTTCTTTAAATGTGCCCCCAAGGGGCCCTCAAAGCAAAAATACACTTCCCTCTTAGCTCTATCATCCAGCTTTACTGAATCCCCTTTATCTTTTGTAGTTTGCACCGACACTGATACGCCCGATGACAGTGACTGCTCTCTACCCACTGATCCAAGCGGCTTGCTCACTGATTGCGACCCAAACCTTGACCCAGGGAGCCATGCCCCAACTGGCGGCGCCACAGGCCCGCTCGCCATCCCACCTTCTAATATACTCAAAATCTGTGACACGCTAACCAAGACATCTTGCAGCCCCGGCACTACCATCCCACCAGAACCCCCCAACTCCCTTGCTATCACGCCTAACGCCTGATTCCCTCCAACATTCCCTGACCTAACTCCCGCGGGCAACAGACTAGACATAGATTCATACTCACCGAGCTGCACAGGTGCTGGGTCCCCACCAGCCGGATGTCCTGAATCCTGACGTTCTCTGTCGCCATCTTGATACCTGCCAAAATCAGACTTTCTGCGCCACTACGCTGCTCCAGGCCCGCGCCCCTGGCCTCCTCATCACCAGAGGAACCGGAGCACCTGCAGCGTGTCGCACCACCGACCTCAGCCTCAATCTGGACTGTGCCTGGTCCCCGGACCCACTTGTACGATCTGACGCCCGTCCTTGTAATATGCCAGGCAGCGCGCCTCCACTGCCCGCCGCCCTTCCTGCTCGCTGCTGGCTTTCTGGGCCTGGCTGCAGGTCAGTCCCCCGCTGCTGCCTGCCCTCTGTAATCCTCCTGCATGTGCTCCTTCTAGCTTTCCCCCCACCATGGGCTCCACCAGCCGTGCGATCGACACCAGGGGTCGTGTCCGTCGTCCCCGGCCTCCGCCTGCCCACTGGAGTCGCAGTAAGGCCTTTTCGTGAGTCCGCTCCCCTCCCGGGCCTGTCCACGGGCCTTCGGTGCCTCCTGTACCGCCGCTGCAGGCCGCACTTCCTGTGCTGCTCTCACTCTGGATGTGCGCCGTTGTCCTGCACCTGCAGGCCGGCTAGGAGGATTCTTTCTGGAGGGGGCACAGTGGGGAGACGCCACAGCCCTGCACCTGGCCTCCGCAGGGTTCCTAGAGGGGCTCCGGAGCCTGCGCCTGCCGCACGTCGCTACCTCCGGTGACAGTCTCTTTGGGGGCCTTGTCCTCCTACTGCTCCTACTGGCACAGTCACAGGTTCCAGCGTCACCCAAAAGCGCTGAGAGCTGCTCCTCCAGCCAGCCTCCTCTCCTGGATCACGCGACACCCTGCAGGCGCTCCACCAGGGATTCCACCAACTCCATCTGGTAAATGTTTTTTCTGGACGTCTCTTCACGTCCCTTCACGCTGGCTTCCTGGGTCTAACTGGTGGTTTTCTCACACTTTTCCCTGTTCCCAAAGCTCCCGCCCCTAATGTCCCTCCCCTAACTCCCCCTTTTAACCAATCCTATCCTTCAGCCACTAAAATTAAAAAATGCCTTATGTCCAAGCGCAGTCATGGGGGCTTCCATTTAGCTGCGCTTATTCCTGCCCCCACCTTGAGATTTCTATAAATACCATCCACGTGGCTTGAAATGTAAGACGCTGCATTTATTTTTTGCACAGCTTCAAAAACTCACCAAAACTCATCATGGGAACTTAACCTTAGTGATATTTGGCAAAAGCAGTGGACAAAAACCTAGTGACAAATCCTATTTGCAGGTAAGTAGCTGTCACTTTTTAAAGCTAAAGACCTTTATACACATAAGATAAAAGTAGGCCAACAAACGATTGTTCATCGACGGTAAAAAAGAAATGCTTGTCAGACCGCATCAACGGCCATGTTAGGCTAGTTTCACATTTGCGTCTAAGGCTACTTTCACACTTGCGTTTGTAGCAGCTGCGGAGGGCTGAGGACTTCCTCCGTGAAGCCCCGCCCTCCGCCGCTAGCTCCGCCTATTTCTGCATGCGGCCGGCATGTGGCCTGAGTACCTATATTTAACATTAGGTACGCAGGTCATGCCGCAGTATGCGGATGCTTCCACATGCGTCGTTTTGACGATGCGGAAAAAAAAAAAATTGCTACAAGCTGCGTCCTACGCTGGTCTCCGCATCGTCAAAACGACGCATGCGGAAGCATCTGCATACTGCAGCACGACCTGCGTACCTAATGTTAAATATAGGTACACAGGCCGCATGCCGGCCGCATGCAGAAATAGGCGGAGCTAGCGGCGGAGGGCAGGGCTTCACGGAGGAAGTCCGCAGCCCTCCGCAGCTGCTACAAATGCAAGTGTGAAACCGGCCTAAATCCGCAGCGTTTAAAACGCATCCGCAAGTGGTGGAAAAAACGCATGTAAACGCGTACAAACCTGGCATTTTTTTGATGCATGTGTTGACGCATGCGGCTAAAAAAACGCCGCGTTTGTACGCGTTTACATGCGTTTTTGGTGCGCATGATGAGAAATTTCACAAGAGAAAAATCTAGATAACCAGACAACGCCAATGGGACTACAGAGGGCGTGTATTATGGAATCTCTATATATAGACCCTAGGGCTACTGAAAATTTAACAGTTTGCTACTGTATCCTGTGTCTTCGCATGGAGAGCTTTTATTTCAACCTGGATTTCAGCTTCAAACTGTTTCTTGCCTGTGCTTTTGCTTGGGAGCAAGACAGAAATCGCCAAAGATGGAGAAGGAGACAACGTAGGCGTTTTTGGAGGCACCCCATTATCGAACTACGTGAGAGCCGTGGAGCCTACCACACGCTCTATGCCGAGCTTAATGCCAACCCGGAGAAATTCCAGGAATACACACGAATGTCGCAAGACTCATTCCGGGATTTGCTTTCTCATGTCCAAGGACCCATACGGCGACAGGACACCCAGCTCCGTAGAGCGATTCCACCCGAGGAACGTCTGCTGGTTACATTAAGGTACGTTCAAAATCTACACCAATGACAGTCCAAATTTAGTGTTTTCTGACATGTATTTTTTGGGTATTTTCCTTTGTTTCTTTAGCGTAACCACACCATAAAAAGAATAGATTGTAATGTTTTTTGTGTTTGTTTTTCTTCCAGATTTCTGGCCACCGGAGAGAGTTTATCATCCCTCCACTTCCAATACCGGCTTGGAATATCCACCCTGTCCGGAATAGTTGTGGACACCTGCCGGGCTTTGTGGAATGTACTCCAGGATGAGTTTATACCCCTACCCACCGTCGACATGTGGCTAGAAATTGCGGAGAAATTCTGGAGTGTGTGTGATTTCCCCAACCGTTTAGGAGCGGTGGATGGAAAGCACATTCGCATTATCAAACCAGCCAGAACTGGATCGGAGTACTTCAATTACAAAAAAAAATTTCTGTTGTGCTCATGGCAATAGCTGATGCGAACTGTCGCTTCATCGCCGTGGACATTGGAGCTTTTGGACGTGGCAACGATTCCCAGACTTTCAAGAACTCGGATATGGGCCGCCATGTGTATGGCAACAATTTCAATTTTCCCCCGCCACAACCTCTCCCCAACACTCAAGGTCCACCGATGCCATTTGTTATGGTTGGGGATGAGGCCTTTCAGATGTGTGAAAACCTCCTGAAGCCCTATTCCAGTTGGGACTTGAACCACACTAGAAGGATCTTTAACTACAGACTGACCAGGGCCGAAGAACTGTAGAGTGTACCTTTGGCATTCTGGTCGCTAAATGGCGCATTCTTGCATCAGCTGTTATGATCCGGTGACCTTGGAGCCGCATGAGACTTTCTCTGGAGTAGGTGGAACCTGTACTGACCGCAAACCCTAAACTGACACCGCAACTAGAAGTAGCCGTGGGGTGTACCTAACACATCCTAGACACCTCGACACAGCCGGAGAACTAAATACCCCTATAGATGGAAATGGGAATTCTATCTTGCCTCAGAGCAGAACCCCAAAGGATAGGTAGCCCCCACAAATATTGACTGTGAGTATTAGAGGAAAGACACACGCAGGCAGAAAACAGGATTTAGCAAAAGAGGCCACTCTAGCTAAATAGAAAAGGATAGGATAGAATACTAAGCGGTCAGTATTAAAACCCTAAAAATATCCACAGCAGATAATACAAAAATTCCACATCTAACTAAAGACATGGAATGTATATCTGCATCTCCTGAGAATCCAACATGACTGAAAAAATCCAAACACAGTCTAAGCTGGACAAGAAAAACAATGAATAGTACTGAATAGTAAAGCACACAGCATGTGTGCTGCAGAAACAAAACCCAGACACTTATCTTGGCTGATTTGGCAGCAGAGCAGGAGGAACCAGACAGAGATGTAAGACCTCCAAGAACAATGGACAACTGGCAAGGGCTAATGGATCCTGCAAACCTAAATACCCAGAGAGAGCTGCAATCAGCAGGGACACCTGCTCAGGATTGCAACCCAGGGACAACTGTATTACCACCAACAACCACCGGAGGGAACCCAAGAGCAGAATTCACAACATTACCCCCCCTTGAGGAGGGGTCACCGAACCCTCACCAGAGCCCCCAGGCCGATCAGGACGAGCCAGATGAAAGGCACGGACCAGATCAGCAGCATGGACATCAGAGGCAAAAACCCAAGAATTATCCTCCTGGCCATAACCCTTCCATTTGACAAGGTACTGAAGCTTCCGCCTAGAAAAGCGAGAATCCAAAATCTTCTCAACCACATACTCCAACTCTCCATCAACCAACACAGGGGCCAGAGGATCAACAGAGGGAACCACGGGCACCACATATTTCCGCAATAAAGATCTATGGAAGACATTATTGATAGCAAAAGAGGCCGGAAGGGCCAATCGAAAAGACACCGGATTAATAATCTCAGAAATCCTATAAGGACCAATAAACCGAGGCTTAAACTTAGGGGACAAAACCTTCATAGGAACATGACGGGAAGACAACCAGACGAGATCCCCAACCCGAAGCCTGGAACCAACACACCGACGATGGTTAGCAAAACGTTGAGCCTCCTCCTGAGACAACAACCAATTGTCCACCACATGAGCCCAAATCTGCTGCAACCTGTCAACCACAGAATCCACACCAGGACAGTCAGAAGGCTCAACCTGCCCCGAAGAAAAACGAGGATGAAAACCAAAATTACAAAAGAAGGGCGAAACCAAGGTAGCCGAACTAGCCCGATTATTAAGGGCAAACTCGGCCAATGGCAAGAAAGCCACCCAATCATCCTGATCAGCAGACACAAAGCATCTCAAATAAGTCTCCAAAGTCTGATTAGTTCGCTCGGTCTGGCCATTTGTCTGAGGATGAAATGTGGAAGAAAAAGACAAATTAATGCCCAGCCTAGCATAGAAGGCCCGCCAAAACCTAGAAACAAACTGGGAACCTCTGTCGGACACAATATTCTCCGGAATACCATGCAAACGAACCACATGCTGAAAAAACAACGGAACCAAATCAGAAGAGGAAGGCAATTTAGGCAAAGGCACCAAATGAACCATCTTAGAGAACCGGTCACAAACAACCCAGATAACCGACATCCTCTGGGAAACCGGAAGATCAGAAATAAAATCCATAGAAATATGCGTCCAAGGCCGCTCAGGGACCGGCAAAGGCAAAAGCAACCCACTAGCACGGGAACAACAGGGCTTGGCCCGCGCGCAAGTCCCACAGGACTGCACAAAAGAACGCACATCACGTGACAAAGAAGGCCACCAAAGCATCATCATTCCATTTAGTCAACACAGACCATTTTCTAAATTTCTGACAATACAATTCTGCCGCTTCTTGACCCTGAGACAGGGCCAACAAGGTCTTCTCCCCTTGATCCACAGAACTTGGTTCATCATATAATAATCCTAAAGCCTGAAAAAAGGTGTCTACATTAAGCAAGGCCGGATTCCCAGATTCCAGGGAAAATGCCCAATCCTGAGGATCGCCAAGCAGCAGGGAGATGACAATTTTAACCTGCTGAATGGAATCACCAGAGGATCGAGGTTTCAGAGAAAAAAACAGTTTACAGTTGTTTTTAAAACTCAAAAATTTGGACCTGTCCCCAAAAAACAAATCAGGAGTAGGAATCTTAGGCTCTAAAACTGGAGTCTGAACAATATAATCAGAAATATCCTGTACCCTAGCAGCAAGCTGGTCTACACGAGAAGCTAATCCCTGAACATCCATGCTAGCACAAGACTCCTCAGCCACCCAGAGAAAAAGAGGGAAGGAAAGACAAAACAGGCTACAGAAAAAAAATGGCTCCACACCTTTCTTCCCTTCTTCTGAGATGCATTTAACTCATTATGGGCCAGTTGTACTGTTATGATCCGGTGACCTTGGAGCCGCATGAGACTTTCTCTGGAGTAGGTGGAACCTGTACTGACCGCAATCCCTAAACTGACACCACAACTAGAAGTAGCCGTGTGGTGTACCTAACACATCCTAGACACCTCGACACAGCCGGAGAACTAAATACCCCTATAGATGGAAATGGGAATTCTATCTTGCCTCAGAGCAGAACCCCAAAGGATAGGTAGCCCCCACAAATATTGACTGTGAGTATTAGAGGAAAGACACACGCAGGCAGAAAACAGGATTTAGCAAAAGAGGCCACTCTAGCTAAATAGAAAAGGATAGGATAGAATACTAAGCGGTCAGTATTAAAACCCTAAAAATATCCACAGCAGATAATACAAAAATTCCACATCTAACTAAAGACATGGAATGTATATCTGCATCTCCTGAGAATCCAACATGACTAAAAAAATCCAAACACAGTCTAAGCTGGACAAGAAAAAACAATGAATAGTACTGAATAGTAAAGCACACAGCATGTGTTGTTCCTTTATATCAGTCTCTTTCCATTATTTACATAGACTTTAACCTATTGTTTCATTGTGACATAGGAGCCACAGATATAGGCTACCTTATTCCAGGATATTTCTCCACATGATCCCCACACTTATGGGTGAGTTATTTTTCACACCCCATTACCGAGCATAGCAGGTAATCTACATGCATAATGCCAGACTATTTATCCTTAGGCTTGGGACACTGTCCACTCATCGCTTATTTGTGAGATCCTGTCTCCCTCCACTGAGGAATACCCTGTGCCATATTTATATATCCAGTACATTCCAGTTCTTGATAGAACGGACATATATACTCCAATATTATTGTGCTAGGTAAGAATTCTCAGATTTTTCTGGTGACATTTATTCACTCTAGGACACTTATTTCTATAAAATATTCGGCTGTTGTTTTACAGTTGCTATCCCTACTTCATTTCACTCCACCGGACGCGTGGCATGTTAGATACATCTTCCTAGCCTATCTGGTTAGTATATTTTACACTAATAATATACGTCCATCATTTATTCCATTACAATCATAGGGACACTATTTTTTATTTTTATTTCTTTTTTTGTTTCTCCTCTTTGTTCCCCGGAAGGTTCTCCATTACCATTATACATGATTTTTTTCCATGTCCAGTGATACTCCATTTTTATGAGCAGTCGGGTACGTCAAAATTATTGTCTTGACCTATTCCTATCTCCCCTCCCTTCCACTTTGTCACATGTCACATTAATATTGTGAGATTTATCTTGTTGTATATCTATTTTCTGTTATTTTGTATACCCATTTTTTGTTGTATATTTGTAATGCAGTTTACTGAGGAAGGTCTTTTTATGACCGAAACGTTTACTGGACTGCCATTCAAGTAATAAAAATTTCTTTTGCTTTCATCACCATCACATACTAGTTGAGTGCCAAGTTATTCATTATCTATACGTTACTGGTGTGGGCA
Organism: Ranitomeya variabilis; assembly: GCF_051348905.1. Lineage (NCBI taxonomy): Eukaryota > Metazoa > Chordata > Amphibia > Anura > Dendrobatidae > Ranitomeya > Ranitomeya variabilis. The sequence continues at coordinate 682,270,135 of NC_135232.1, read as the reverse complement.
ACCTATCTTGAGCACCGACACAGCTGTGCCACGCTATACTTCACTATTGACTTTCCTTTACGTGTGCACGCTGTACAGCATGTCATCTTTGACATTTTCTTATAATTTAGATGAAACCAATAATATATTGTCTAAGTTAAATCTCCCCAGTGACTTTCTCAAGATTCCTCCAAGAGAAACCAGAGGGAGGGATCTAGAACGTGAACAACGCCGCCAGATTAATCTGGAACTTCACTGTGCCACCCTTACAGAATATTTATGTGTGAAAAGAATCCCAAGAGGCCTCCGGGTCCCTATTCGCCCTACTTTATTCAGTGACTGTCCAGAGTTTTGCCTGAAATATGAGCAAATACTAAATAAGTGCTCTTTTGACTTAATGACTCTTACTGTGGAATATCTTCAGGGAGCCATAGCTTCCAATACAGAAATCATCAAAAACATTGAAACACAGCTGTCCTCCTCCAGCACAGCTGAGGAGTTAGACGCTCTGAAAATCAAGATCAAAACGGTCACTGACCAGCATAGACGGGACACTGAAAATAGAAAGAGAATAAAATTCCAAAGGGACTCAGACGATTACGAAAACAATCGGGTCTATCGCTGGCAGGATAGATCTAATTTTCGTTTTAACACCACTAGGTCAGATTATCACTCCTCTAACGATCCTTCTACTTCAGGTTCAGAATCGGATAGACGCGACAACTACAGTGGTCCCAGCAATTTTTTAGGCCAGAGAAGACGACGACAGCAAAGAAGAAGAGGAGGACCCGCAGGTGCCAACGAAAAAAGAGATACAGACTTCTACAGAGTGACTCGGTCCCAGGTAAATCACCATTGGTCATAAACATATCATCCAGGACTCTCAGCATAGCGGAACACAACGTACTGCAGAAAGGCCTCTCCTTCTGCCCCTCATACAAATTTGACACGTTCCACATGGATATGGACTTACATCGTTTTTACCGCCGCTTGAGACTACTAGCACATTTTGAGCCCTCTGATACTATGTCTATTTCTTCTCTTCAGGTTGAGGGCCCCCTAATTTCCTCACATAGCCTAGGCTTACGTACTAAAAGTACATATAGACCACCCAAGGCATCTCATGCGGTCGAGACTTTCATAGGCTTCGTTGATCAATCCTTCTCTAAATTACGCCAGGATATTGAGGCACGAAAATTACATACTTCTCCTAACCTCAGTGCCCCCGACTTCCAGGCCCTAGAAACACTACGAAACGATAAAAATATTATCATCAAGCCAGCCGATAAGGGCGGGGCCATTGTAGTCATGAACAGATCAGACTATGTAACGGAAATTTATAGACAACTCAATGACAGCACTGTCTACCAACCATTGCCTACCGATCCGCCTAACTCGATCAGAGACCATATTAGGGACACCCTGGCTCCCTATGTAGAGAGAGGTGTTATTGATGTTAAAACACGGGAATATCTGACAAAAAATCACCCCATAATTCCGGTATTTTATATCCTGCCCAAGGTACATAAAAATCTGGAACATCCCCCAGGACGCCCAATAGTGGCTTCCACTGAGTCCATACTTTCCCCACTTGCGATATTTCTGGAAAAAAACCTCACTCCACTAATTCGCACATTGCCATCTTTCCTTCTCGATACGGGTGATTTTCTACACCAACTACAGGGACTTGGTCCACTTCCAGACGACCTCTTGTTAGTTTCACTAGATGTCAAAGACCTTTATACCTCGATCCCACACCAACAAGGGATCTATAGCGTCAAACACCTACTTACCGGTTCACAGCTTAATCCTGAGGTCATTAGTCTTTGCATCGACCTTCTCACCATAGTGCTGACAAGAAATTTCTTCATGTTTGAGGATAAATTTTTCCTCCAAACGAAGGGCACAGCTATGGGGTCCAACGTGGCCCCGCCATACGCTAATAGCTACATGGCCCTATTCGAAGAGGAGGTTGTATACCCAGATCCTCTCTTTCAGGCCTACTGCCCTTTCTGGAAGCGTTACATAGACGACGTCTTTTGTCTATGGACCGGTACACCACAAACTCTTGACCTTTTCTTCAATACTTTGAATACCGCATGGCCGGGACTCACATTTACCATAACCAGTAACACACAAAGAGTTAGCTTTCTTGACACAATGGTCATTAGAGATGAACTAGGAAAACTCAAGACTGATCTCTATACAAAACCTACAGACAGGAACAGTCTCCTACACTTCCAAAGTTCACATCCATTTGCAACTAAAAAATCTATCCCCAGATCACAGTTTAAGAGGATACAGAGGATAGTCACTGAACCCAACCTCCTCCAAACCAGGACTGACGAAATGTACTCTAAATTTAGAGAAAGGGGTTACCCCCCCAATCTATTAACAGAAGCCATCAATCCTCCTATACCTACACGCCCACGATCTAACAAAAGGGTTCCATTCGTCCATGTGTATCATCCGTATGTACACATTTTACACCACACCATCAGACGACATTGGAATATACTACGCACTGCTCATCCGTCCATCCCTGAGTTCAAGGAGCATTTTCTGCCATGCTTCAAACGTCCCTCAAACATCCGGGATTCCTTAGTCAAAGCTGACTTTGGGGTTAATAAGGACAAAACACAACGTTTTCTGAGCCAACCAAAAAATGGCACATTCCCGTGCTTGAATTGCAATCAGTGTAACAATGTCATTCGGGGAGAGTATTTTCATCACCCTTACTCGGGCAAAAGGTATAAGATAAAAGGCTATTCAACATGTGACTCCTCATTTGTGATCTATGCTATAAAATGCCCATGCGGCTTATTATATATCGGGGAAACTACCCAACCAATCAAATCTCGCATTTCCAAGCACAAATCCACCATTCGATGTCAGAACTTACTACTACCACTCCCGAGCCACTTTATTGCCAAAGGCCACACAATATCACAATTAAGGTTCCAAGTCCTTGAACATGTTCCAGCACCTAGACGAGGGGGCGATAGAATTCACCTTCTCAAAAAGAGGGAGGCCTACTGGATCCATGAGTTACAAACCCTTAATCCAAAGGGCCTTAATAGGGAGTATGACCCCCTAGCCTTTACTTAGGAATGTATCTCATTGTAACGTTATTGTCATACCATTACTGTTTATAGTAAGTTCTGTGGCCATTTGTATTAATTGACTTATCTTTCTCTACAGAGTCGCCTTTATTGATTATCGACACGCAAGTCACTTCTTGATCCCTCCCCACCCTCGGACCCTCCCATCCTCATGTCCCCTGCCCGACTGCATTTTATTTTTATTTTTATTTTTCTTTGTTCTCCTATTACCATGTCACTTTATTTACTTATATCATATCTATGTCCATACAATCATACTGTTTTTATGGCCCTTAATATCGCCACATAGATATCATGTGACCGCATTATGGTTACCATGAACACAGCCCCAGCGTCTCCTAAACAGGAAGTGAACGTCACACAGGATGACGCACTTCCGGCCTGGACGCTTAGCTTAAACTACATCTCCCATAAGCCCTTAGGAGGGACTCGCACACAACCGCACTAGCGGTCAGATCCACAAACAATAGGCGGTCCCACAGAGACCTATACAGCTGACCGCAGTGAGTGACGCACTTCCGGTTAGAAGGCAACATTGTCCCGCCCCACCTCTATATCAGCATGGGTTTTTAGCACATGCACACTCAACTAGCGGCGGACACCGCGTTGATGTGCACCCTGCATTTGCCTCATCCAGGTTGGTTATTCCTTTAGGTTATTTCTTTATATCAGTCTCTTTCCATTATTTACATAGACTTTAACCTATTGTTTCATTGTGACATAGGAGCCACAGATATAGGCTACCTTATTCCAGGATATTTCTCCACATGATCCCCACACTTATGGGTGAGTTATTTTTCACACCCCATTACCGAGCATAGCAGGTAATCTACATGCATAATGCCAGACTATTTATCCTTAGGCTTGGGACACTGTCCACTCATCGCTTATTTGTGAGATCCTGTCTCCCTCCACTGAGGAATACCCTGTGCCATATTTATATATCCAGTACATTCCAGTTCTTGATAGAACGGACATATATACTCCAATATTATTGTGCTAGGTAAGGATTCTCAGATTTTTCTGGTGACATTTATTCACTCTAGGACACTTATTTCTATAAAATATTCGGCTGTTGTTTTACAGTTGCTATCCCTACTTCATTTCACTCCACCGGACGCGTGGCATGTTAGATACATCTTCCTAGCCTATCTGGTTAGTAAATTTTACACTAATAATACACGTCCATCATTTATTCCATTACAATCATAGGGACACTATTTTTTATTTTTATTTCTTTTTTTGTTTCTCCTCTTTGTTCCCCGGAAGGTTCTCCATTACCATTATACATGATTTTTTTCCATGTCCAGTGATACTCCATTTTTATGAGCAGTCGGGTACGTCAAAATTATTGTCTTGACCTATTCCTATCTCCCCTCCCTTCCACTTTGTCACATGTCACATTAATATTGTGAGATTTATCTTGTTGTATATCTATTTTTTGTTATTTTGTATACCCATTTTTTGTTGTATATTTGTAATGCAGTTTACTGAGGAAGGTCTTTTTATGACCGAAACGTTTACTGGACTGCCATTCAAGTAATAAAAATTTATTTTGCTTTCATCACCATCACATACTAGTTGAGTGCCAAGTTATTCATTATCTGCTGCAGAAACAAAACCCAGACACTTATCTTGGCTGATTTGGCAGCAGAGCAGGAGGAACCAGACAGAGATGTAAGACCTCCAAGAACAATGGACAACTGGCAAGTGCTAATGGATCCTGCAAACCTAAATAAACAGAGAGAGCTGCAATCAGCAGGGACACCTGCTCAGGATTGCAACCCAGGGACAACTGTATTACCGCCAACAACCACCGGAGGGAACCCAAAAGCAGAATTCACAACAATCAGCCATAAATCTAAAAGTGGAAACAGTCGACGAGGTGTTCAAAGCCTGTGTGGTTCTGCACAATTATATAATGGTTAAGGAGCAACCCAACATTGAACTGGATGAACCAGTTGCACACCCACTGCCCGATTTCCAGCATCACCCGCTGCGGTCAACTGCAGCCGTTGGTCACATGCAGGACCAATTTGCTGCCTTTTTTGATTCAGATATTGGACGTGTGTCATGGCAGGACAATGTTGTGAAAATGTCCTGTTGTAATTACATCTGTACCAGTAATTTTCTACAATGATAATAATATTTCTCATTAATAAACTTTAGTTTTGGTTGTGTTGACCGTGTCCCCTATCTTTTTCCTCTACAAACCAAGGCTGTCCTAAAACTGGCAGTATTTGATCTGTATTTAATATCAGTTTTTGTAATCCAAAACCAGGAGTGGGTGATAAAAGCAGAGGTGCTAGTTATTAGGTTAATATCATAATTTACCTCTAATTGTTCCACTCCTTGTTTTGGCTTACAAATACTGATATAAAACACTGGCCACATACTGCTAGTAATGGCAGCCATGTTGCTTTATTGGTAAGCTTGTTGACGTCATTGCGTCATGATTCTCTTCTCCGGTATCCATAGGACACAAACTGAAGAGACAATCACTGTCACACTATCTATACTCATCAAGTCAGGTGTCAGAAATAATGAATTCATGACAAACATATACAGGGTCATGAATTCACTATTTCTGACACCTGTGCAGGTGAGCATAGATATGTAGTGTGTGACCACCATTGTCTCTCAATTTGTGTGTAATAGATTATGTATAAAGAAGAGAAAATGGTGGTTATACAAGGCAGTTCTCTACTCACCAGGTCAGGTGTCATAACTAAAGAGTTTTTTGACACCTGACCTGTTCAGTAGAGGTCTGCACTATATTGCCACCATTTTCTCTTCAGACTGCCACACTAGGCACAGACAAAAAGAGATTATGGAGATACATGTAATATTTTTTGGGCCACCTCATATCTGTATACTAAAGACACACAAAGCTGCAGTCTTTTTATTTTTAACTAGTGGAGATATGATGTGGCCCAAAAAGTAAGTGTGTGGCGAAGTTTCTTGGCGCACGGTGTGTGTTGCCGGCGGCGGAAGACACAATAAACCAAACATAATTGTGGCAAATCAAACTTTTTTTATTTTGTTAACAACTCAAAAAATTATTTTTTTACTGTGCCGGCTTGGGGTAGAGTGATGTAAACGGGGGGTGTGAAGAACTGAGGCCTGGCTAACCGTGGACGACGCAGAGGTGGCAGGAGAAGGGGCAATAAAACTAGAAGGGTCTGGAAGTTCGGGGATGGGGCTTGACACATGAGAGGCTTGAGACGCACTGGAAGGGTGAGACAAACCTGACATTACAGACACATTGGGAGGTGAAGGGGGAGGAATGCTAAGAGTCCTCTGTTTTTTTTCTGTTGTTTTTTTTTGGTTTGCCTGGTTGTGTGAGGTCTTGGTGGGCTCATATGGGGTGGCGTGGTGGCGGGTGACCTGTCAGGGTCTGGCTGCACTGTGTCAGAGTCCATAGTGCTCGTAGATCATGCAGCCATGCCAGAGTCCATAGTGCTCGTAGAGCATGCAGCCATGCCAGAGTCCATAGCGCTCGTAGAGTGTGCAGCCATGCCAGAGTCCATAGCGCTTGTAGAGCGTGCAGCCATGCCAGAGTCCATAGCGCTCATAGAGCGTGCAGCCATGCCAGAGTCCATAGCGCTCGTAGAGCGTGCAGCCATGCCAGAGTCCATAGCGCTTGTAGAGCGTGCAGCCATGCCAGAGTCCATAGCGCTCATAGAGCGTGCAGCCATGCCAGAGTCCATAGCGCTCGTAGAGCGTGCAGCCATGCCAGAGTCCATAGCACTTGTAGAGCGGAAGGCCATGCCAGGGTCCTGCTGCATCGTGGAGGTGGCAATACGGAAGGCCATGCCAGGATCCTGCTGCATCGTGGAGGTGGCGGTACGGAAGGCCATGCCAGGGTCCTGCTGCATCGTGGAGGTGGCGGTAGGGAAGGCCATGCCAGGGTCCTGCTGCATCGTGGAGGTGGCGGTGCGGAAGGCCATGCCAGGGTCCTGCTGCATCGTGGAGGTGGCGGTACGGAAGGCCATGCCAGGGTCCTGCTGCATCGTGGTGTCAGTGGAGGAGGTCCAAGCAGGAGCAGCGGATGTCATGGTGGTGGCGGTGGGATGTCCAACTGCACTCGGCATGGTGGTGGTGCTGTAGTGGTGTCCAGCTGTGGAAGGAATTGAGGTGGCCGTGCAGTGGGATCCAGCAGAGGTCGGCATTGAGGACAATCATGACAGTGGAGGCACAGGTGGATATGCCCCCACTGTCTGCTGGAAATACCGACTCTGCAGCATAGCCTGCACGTAAGCAGCATTGCAGGCCTGCATGACACTCAGCTGGAGCTCAGGAGTAAGGTGTTCCGACATGCCCTGCTCAATTTGATTAAAAAAAATGATGTGCTGGCCTCTGGAGGTCGGCTTTCACTTGATCAAGGCTTTTGCTGACCTCCTGGATACGTGCATTCAAGAGGTTATGTGAAACATCCATTTGGTCACCCAAAGCCTTGATTGCTTCGTGTAAAACCGAGCTCAAGTGCAAAAACTTGGGCATGAGTGACCTGTCCGAAGCCCTCTGCTGCTGCCGGGAGGAGCCCCAAAAAAAGGGGGCAGTGGAAGAGGACTGCGAAAGGGGAAGACCTGATGGACCAGCTCCCTGGTCTCCAGTTAGTGTGGAAGGCCCACTTGCTGCTGCGCTGCTTGATGGCTGGGACGGGTCCGTGGCTGTTGGATGAAGAACCGCTCCAGAACCTGGGCCAACAGTAGTGCTGTATGTGCTGTGAAAAAAGGAAAAAGAAAATTACTATCAAAAATTTAACAGACGCAAAATCCTGTGGAATGTAAAAATACAGATTATGGCAATACAATACAACATAATGCACGTGATAAATACTTACGTTCTCTGGGCAAGGACCGGTCTTAAAAATGACAGAACGCGATGGTATTTGTAGCGTCTGATCCTTGCTCCTGAACCACTGGGAACATGGCTCTCTTGACGCAGGTCCTTGTTGAAGCGGTCCTTCATCGAACGCCAACATGTTTTGACTTTGGATACTGTTTAAAAAAAATGTTGGTCAGAAAAAGTACTTTTGGCCGTGCTCACACAACTGTGTGTGATGAGAGAAACTCCAGAAAGTTTCTTTCATCACACACAGTCGAGTGAGCACGGCCAAGGTCTCTGCTGCTTCACACTGCAGTGCAATACTTACCAAATGCAGCTCGGACCCGTGTCAGGGCGTTGTTGCAGCCATCCCACATCGCTTGGGCCACCTCATTCCATAACTGCCGGATCGTCACGTTGTTTGAGTGCAGTGGATCCCGGGTGTCCCACAACGGGACTCTCTCCTGGACCAGGGGGATGAGGAGGTCATTCTCGATCAGATCATCCTCCCATTGTGAAACCTAAAAATTAAAGAAAGTCATTACAGTTTGCTCAATTAACAGAAGGAAAAGAAAGAAAAAAGATGCTGAGAAATGGCATGAATAGTAAAGTCAACATACAAAAGGATTCCACAAGAAAAAAGTAAAGAAATAGGAATGGAAAGAAAGGAAGATTCAAGAATATTACACTGAGGACAGTCAGCCTTGTATATGTACCCGCTGCCGTCTTGCCACCGGACCTTGACTCTGCTGCTCCTGCCCTGTCTCTGCCGCAGTAGAAGAGCTCTAAAAGAAAAATTAAAATTGTCACATGTGTCGATGTGACAGTGAATACTTGCCAATCTGACGAGGCAAGTACTCACCTCACTGACATGCTCCACTTCCGACTGTCCTGGCTGAAACTCCTCACCAGAAGAAGAATCCGAAGAAGACATTCTGCTGCATGTAGAAAGAAAGAAATGCAAGAAATTAGGACATGTAGAGACAGAAAATAGAAAATAAAGGCATTGGCTAGGATATACTCACATTGTTCTGAGGCTTGTTTGCTCCAAGGTGCTGTGGTCCGTCTGCTCTGCTTGGCTGTCTGCTGAGAAGTCACCTGCAACTGTCCACACCCTCCCTTTTATCACCTTGATGGTGGGGGGTGGCTTATCAGTGTCTAGACATGTTTTTCTCAATTGAAACGCATGCGTTCAAAAACGCAACCAAATGCATGTGCTAAAAAACGCATGCGTTTATATAGACAGCAATGCGTTTTTTGGTCGCAATCCTTGCGCAATCGACCGCATGTGTTTCCTGGCGGCAAATAGACGCCTCTAGAAATTACTACATGTTGCATTTCCGCGCCAAGCCGCAAACGACGAGACGACGCATGCGTCGTCAAACGCGGCAAAACGCGAACCAAAAAAAAAGCATGCGTTTTTAATGTTAAATATAAGAAAAGACAACGCATGCGTTTATATGCGGTACAAACGCTGCGGCAACAAACGCAAATGTGAAACCAGCCTTAGATTTCATTTATGCAGCCAGAAATTTTCATCAGCCCCCTCCAAAAAATGAAACATGCCTGCAACTAGTTCTTTGGAAGATTAAGGTAATCTTTTCATCATTTATCAGTCTAAGGGCTCATGCAGACATCCGTGTAAGATGATCTGAGCACGGACCACAATAAACGGACTGGTTGCGGGACTCCCAAAATCAGCTTCATGTAATTCTATGACGCTGTCACGCTCAGGTCTGTGCTGGGCCCGAATTGCACGGATGTCTGCATGAGCCTTTAACCCCTTAACGACCGCCGATACGCCTTTTAACGGCGGCCGCTAAGGGTACTTAAACCACAGCGCCGTTAATTAACGGCGCTGTGGAAAAAGTGAATAGCGCCCCCCAGAGTCGGATTTTCTCTGGGGTCTCGGTTGCCGAGGGTAGCCGAGACCCCAGAGAACATGATTCGGGGGGTTTTTACCGACCCCCGAGTTGCGATCGCCGGTAATTAACCGTTTACCGGCGGTCGCAACAAAAAAAAAAAAAAGCGATTTGCCGTTTAATTTCTCTGTCCTCCGATGTGATCGCACATCGGAGGACAGAGAAATGTGGTCCCCGATGGCCCCCAATAGCCCCCCAATACTTACCTACCTCCCCCGGTGCTCCTCGTGTCTCCCCATGGGCGCCGCCATCTTTTTTCCGGGAAAAAATGGCGGGCGCACGCGCAGTACGCCCGCCGCCCGGCACCCGGATGTTCTTTGGGGTCTCGGCTGCCGGGGGTAGCCGAGACCCCAAAGAACATGATCGGGGTCGATTTGCACCGACCCCTGCTTTGCGATCGCCGGTAATTAACAGTTTACCGGCGACCGCAAAAAAAAAAAAAAAAAAAAAGCGATCAGTTATTTCTCTGTCCTCTGATGTGATCGCACATCAGAGGACAGAGAAATAGGGGGATTCGGGGACCCTATCATACTCACCCGGGGTCCCTGGGTCCTCTTCTGTCTTCTCCTGCCAGCCGGCTTTTTCATCATGGCGGGCGCATGCGCAGTGCGCCCGCCATCTGCTGCCATCTGCCGGCCGGCAGGAGAAGACAAGTTGGGGCTAAAATTAGGGTTAGGGTTAGGGTTAGGGTTAGGGTTAGAGTTAGGGTTAGGGTTAGAGTTAGGGTTAGGGTTGGGGCTAAATTTAGGGTTAGGGTTAGGGCTAGGGTTAGGGTTAGGCTACTTTCACACTAGCGTTTTTTGGCTTCCGTCGCAATGCGTCGTTGGAGAAAAAACGCATCCTGCAAAAGTGCTTGCAGGATGCGTTTTTTCTCCATTGGCTTGCATTAGCGACGCATTGCGACGGATTGCCACATGTCGCATCCGTCGTGCGACGGATGCGTCGTGCTTCAGCGGACCGTCGACACAAAAAAAACTACATGTAACTTTTTTGTGCGACGTGTCCTACATATTTCAGTGCCACGTGCCACGTATTTAAGTGACACGTGCCACGTATCAAAGTGCCACGTGCCACATATTTCAGTGCCACGTATCAAAGTGCCACGTATCAAAGTGCCACGTGCCACGTATCAAAGTGCCACGTGCCACGTATCAAAGTGCCACGTGCCACGTATCAGTGCCACGTATTTCAGTGCCACGTGCCACGTATCAAAGTGCCACGTGCCACGTATCAAAGTGCCACGTGCCACATCTTTCAGTGCCACGTGCCACGTATTTAAGAGACACGTGCCACGTATCAAAGTGCCACGTGCCACATATTTCAGTGCCACGTGCCACGTATTTAAGTGACACGTGCCACGTATCAAAGTGCCACGTGCCACATATTTCAGTGCCACGTATCAAAGTGCCACGTGCCACGTATCAAAGTGCCACGTGCCACGTATCAAAGTGCCACGTGCCACGTATCAAAGTGCCACGTGCCACATATTTCAGTGCCACGTATCAAAGTGCCACGTGCCACGTATCAAAGTGCCACGTGCCACATCTTTCAGTGCCACGTGCCACGTATTTAAGAGACACGTGCCACGTATCAAAGTGCCACGTGCCACATATTTCAGTGCCACGTATTTAAGTGACACGTGCCACGTATCAAAGTGCCACGTATCACGTATTTCAGTGCCACGTATTTAAGTGACACGTATCACGTATAAGTGCCACGTGTCACGTATTTAATTGCCACATATTTAAGTGCCACGTATCAAGATTTTCCATGGAGAACAGACATCCAGAGATATGTCTGCTCTCCACGGCTGCAGCAACACACTGACAGGAGCCATAGTTCCTGTCGGTGTGTCACTGCGCATGCGCGAGCGAGTTTACCGGCGGTCATTGACCCCGGCACTCTCGCTTAACGGCAGTGCTGCGTGGGAAAGTTCAACGCAGCTGTACTGCTGTTAACCGAGACGCCGGAGTCATTGAACTCCGGAACAGTACGCGATACACTGCTAGGAGCTTCGCTCCTGGCAGTGTATCGCCGGAGAGCAGCCGATCGGCGTGGGACACTCGTTTTATGGATTCTGCGGACAGGGAGTATGAATTTGGTTTATTATTTTTGGATTTTTTCCTGGAGGATCGAGGGCTTCGCCTACAAGTGTGCTGTTGGTGAGTATATACTCTGTGTTATATGTTGTATGTACTGTGTGTCATGTATGTGTATTGTGTGTAGGTGTTTTGTGTAACTTTACAATTGTGCTAAGTCGCCGGACACAGGGACAACTCTCCCATCCTAATACCGGATGGGAGTAGTAGTCCCATACGGCGACTTAGCACAATGGTGGCACTAGCGTTGCATGGGGACACACACACGCACACACACGCACACACACGCACACACACAGAAGGACTCCATGCTGCTTCACTGGGGGGCGGGGGCTTCCCTCTTCCTGTCCGACATCACGTCCGGTCCTGGGTGTCAACCCCTCCGTACAAAGACGCCGACACCCAGGACAAAGGCGCTGTGTGTGGAAGGTAATATGGGGCCCTAGGGGGATACGCAGACACGCCGCTGCGTAAAGAACTGACATGTCAATTCTTTTTACGCCGGCGTGTTTGCAGACAAAAGCGCCGCGTTTTTTTGCGGTGTGTCTGAACGGCAAAGTGAATTTCTCATTCACTTTGCCGGCAGACGAAAATGACATTGCGCATTTTTGAAAAGCGCCCGCAAAATAGCGCTCAAAAATGCGCTATGTCTGAAAGTAGCCTAAGGCTTCTTTCACACTTGCGTCGGTACGGGGCGGTCGCAATGCGTCGGCCCGATGTACCGACGCACGTTGTGAAAATTGTGCACAACGTGGGCAGCGGATGCAGTTTTTCAACGCATCCGCTGCCCAGTCTATGTCCTGGGGAGGAGGGGGCAGAGTTACGGCCACGCATCCGCGGAAATGGCGGACGCGACGTACAAAAAAAAGGTTACATTGAACTTTTTTTGTGACGACGGGGGCTAAAGTTATGGTTAGGGTTGGGGCTAAAGTTAGGGTTGGGGCTAAAGTTAGGGTTAGAGTTGGGATTAGGGTTAGGGTTTGGATTAGGGTTGGGATTAGTGTTACGTTTGGGATTAGGGTTGGGATTAGGGTTAGGGTTGGGATTAGGGTTAGGGGTGTGTTGGATTTAGGGTTTTGATTAGGGTTATGGTTAGGGTTGAGATTAGGGCTGTTTTGGGGTTAGGGTTGTGATTATCGTTAGGGTTGTGATTAGGATTATGGATCGGGTTGAGATTAGGGTTAGGGCTGTGTTGGGGTTAGGGTTGGAGTTAGAATTGGGGGGTTTCCACTGTTTAGGTACATCAGGGGGTCTCCAAACACGACAGCCAATTTTGCGCTAAAAAAGTCAAATGGTACTCCCTCCCTTCTGAGCTCTGCCGTGCGCCCAAACAGTGGTTTACCCCCACATATGGGGCATCAGCGTACTCGGGATAAATTGGACAACAACTTTTGGGGTCCAATTTCTCCTGTTACCCTTGTGAAAATAAAAACTTGGGGGCTAAAAATCTTTTTTGTTGGAAAAAAATATATTTTTTTATTTTCACTACTCTGCATTATAAATTTCTGTGAAGCACTTGAGCTTTCAAAGTTCTCACCACATATCTAGATAAGTTCCTTAGGGGGTCTAGTTTCCAAAATTTGGTCACTTGTGGGGGTTTCTACTGTTTAGGTACATTAGGGGTCTGCAAACGCAACATAACGCCCGCAGACAATTCTATCAAAGTCTGCATTGCAAAATGGCGCTCCTTCCCTTCCGAGCTCTGCCGTGCGCCCAAACAGTGGTTTACCCCCACATATGGGGTACCAGCATACTCAGGACAAATTGGACAACAACTTTTGGGGTCCAATTTCTCTTGTTACCCTTGTGAAAATAAAAATTTGGGGGCTAAAAAAATCTTTTTTGTGGGAAAAAAAATATTTTTTATTTTCACGACTCTGCATTATAAACTTCTGTGATGCACTTGGGCATTCAAAGTTCTCACTACACATCTAGATAAGTTCCATGGGGGGTCTAGTTTCCAAAATGGGGTCACTTTTGGGGGGTTTCTGCTGTTTAGGCACATCAGGGGCTCTCCAAACGCGACATGGCGTCCGATCTCAATTCCAGTCAATTTTGCATTGAAAAGTCAAATGGCGCTCCTTTGCTTCCGAGCTCAGCCATGCGCCCAAACAGTGGTTTACCCCCACATATGGGGTGTCGGCGTACTCAAGACAAATTGTACAACAGCTTCTGGGGTCCATTTTCTCCTGTTACCCTTGGTAAAATAAAAATTTGGAGGCAAAAAGATCATTTTTGTAGAAAAAATGCGATTTTTTTTATTTTCACGGCTCTACGTTATAAACTTCTGTGAAGCACCTGGGGGTTTAAAGTGCTCACCACACATCTAGATAAGTTCCTTAAGGGGTCTAGTTTCCAAAATGGTGTCATATGTGGGGGGTCTCTACTGTTTAGGCACATCAGCGGCTCTCCAAACGTGACATGGCGTCCGATCTCAATTCCAGCCAATTCTACATTGAAAAAGTAAAACGACACTCCTTCTCTTCCAAGCTCTGCGGTGCGCCCAAACAGTGGTTTACCCCCATATATGGGGTATCGACGTACTCAGGAGAAATTGCACAACAACTTTTGTGGTCTAATTTCTCCTGTTACCCTTGTGAAAATAAAAATTTGGGGGCAAAAAGATCATTTTTGTAGAAAAAATGAGATTTTTTATTTTCACGGCTCTACGTTATTAACTTCTGTGAAGCACTTGGGGGTTCAAAGTGCTCACCACACATCTAGATAAGTTCCTTGGGGGGTCTAGTTTCCAAAATGGTATCACTTGTGGGGGGTTTCCACTGTTTAGGCACATCAGGGACTCTCCAAACGCGACATGGCATCCGATCTCAATTCCAGCCAATTCTGCATTGAAAAAGTCAAACGGTGCTCCTTCACTTCCAAGCTCTGCGGTGCGCCCAAACAGTGGTTTACCTCCACATATGGGGTATCGACGTACTCAGGAGAAATTGCACAACAACTTTTGTGGTCTAATTTCTCCTGTTACCCTTGTGAAAATAAAAATTTGGGGGCAAAAAGATCATTTTTGTAGAAAAAATGAGATTTTTTATTTTCACGGCTCTACGTTATAAACTTCTGTGAAGCACTTGGGGGTTCAAAGTGCTCACCACACATCTAGATAAGTTCCTTGGGGGGTCTAGTTTCCAAAATGGTATCACTTGTGGGGGGTTTCCACTGTTTAGGCACATCAGGGACTCTCCAAACGCGACATGGCATCCGATCTCAATTCCAGCCAATTCTGCATTGAAAAAGTCAAACGGTGCTCCTTCACTTCCAAGCTCTGCGGTGCGCCCAAACAGTGGTTTACCTCCACATATGGGGTATCGACGTACTCAGGAGAAATTGCACAACAACTTTTGTGGTCTAATTTCTCCTGTTACCCTTGTGAAAATAAAAATTTGGGGGCAAAAAGATCATTTTTGTAGAAAAAATGAGATTTTTTATTTTCACGGCTCTACGTTATAAACTTCTGTGAAGCACTTGGGGGTTCAAAGTGCTCACCACACATCTAGATAAGTTCCTTGGGGGGTCTAGTTTCCAAAATGGTATCACTTGTGGGGGGTTTCCACTGTTTAGGCACATCAGGGACTCTCCAAACGCGACATGGCATCCGATCTCAATTCCAGCCAATTCTGCATTGAAAAAGTCAAACGGTGCTCCTTCACTTCCAAGCTCTGCGGTGCGCCCAAACAGTGGTTTACCTCCACATATGGGGTATCGACGTACTCAGGAGAAATTGCACAACAACTTTTGTGGTCTAATTTCTCCTGTTACCCTTGTGAAAATAAGAATTTGTGGGCGAAAAAATCATTTTTGTGAAAACAAATGCGATTTTTTATTTTCACGGCTCTACGTTATAAACTTCTGTGAAGCACTTGGGGGTTCAAAGTGCTCACCACACATCTAGATAAGTTCCTTGGGGGGTCTAGTTTCCAAAATGGTGTCACTTGTGGGGGGTTTCCACTGTTTAGGCACATTAGGGGCTCTCCAAACGCGACATGGCGTCCGATCTCAATTCCAGCCAATTCTGCATTGAAACAGTCAAACGGTGCTCCTTCACTTCCAAGCTCTGCGGTGCGCCCAAACAGTGGTTTACCTCCACATATGGGGTATCGGCGTACTCAGGAAAAATTGCACAACAAAATTTGTGGTTAAATTTCTGTTTTTACACTTGTGAAAATTAAAAAAAATGGTTCTGAAGTAAAATGTTTGCAAAAAAAAGTAAAATGTTAATTTTTTTCTTCCACATTGTTTTAGTTCCTGTGAAGTACGTAAAGGGTTAATAAACTTCTTGAATGTGGTTTTGAGCAGCTTGAGGGGTGCAGTTTTTAGAATGGTGTCACACTTGGTTATTTTCTATCATATAGACCCCTCAAAATCACTTCAAAGGTGATGTGGTCCCTAAAAAAAACATGGTGTTGTAAAAATGAGAAATTGCTGGTCAACTTTTAACCCTTATAACTCCCTAACAAAAAAAAAATTGTTTCCAAAATTGTGCTGATGTAAAGTAGACATGTGATAAATGTTATTTATTAACTATTTTTTGTGACATATCTCTCTGATTTAAGGGCATAAAAATACAAAGTTTGAAAATTGCAAAATTTTAAAAATTTTCGCCATATTTCCATTTTTTTCATAAATAATCGCAAGTAATATCGAAGAAATGTTACCACTAACTTGAAGTACAACATGTCACGAAAAAACAATCTCAGAATCAGCGGGATCCGATAAAGCGTTCCAGAGTTATAACCTCATAAAGTGACACTGGTCAGAATTGTAAAAATTGGCTCGGTCATTAAGTACCAAATTGGCTCTGTCACTAAGGGGTTAAAGAATAACCATATCACTGAGACACCCGACGATCCTTATGCTCGAAATAAGCCATTTTGGCTGATTTACCTTTTGTGTGTAGGGGATGGGGACCTTTAGTAACCATTCTGATGATAAACTCATCTAATAAGGAAAAAGGAGCAAAGTCAATAAACAGCACATAAACAAATAAATGTGTAACCTTTTCTAAGAAATATGTCCCTCTGCATTTTTGGCAGCAAAACACTGTAGGGGCATCACTCATTTTGGATTTGGCATTTGCCTCAGGTAAAATCAGGAGGAAAACATATGTAGTGCAGCCATAATAATATACTTTTAGACTGTAGTGATAACAGATGGTAAGATCATTCCACTTGCTAGCGCTTTCACATCATTACTCATTATAATGTACGGGATTTAAAGTGAAACCTTTTGCATGGCCTGGGCAAAATATCTCTAACTTTGCATTAACAGCACTAATGCAAATAGGATTTTCACTGTCCATTACCAACTGAAACACTTTCCCACTGTTTAACAGCTGTTTCATTTACAAGAATAAGACATCCATAAAATGACACCAAATGCCTTCAAGGGGCTATTCAGTGCGTAACAGGGATGGGAGCCATGATGACAGTAATGATGCACAGTAAAGAGTGAAATTTGCAGTAACATCCACAGCATAAATTGACAGACGCAAATTTTAAATCTGAATTGCCAGTTGAGTTGTACCATGATCAACAGCTCCCCTTACACAAAATTATGCCCTCACAGCTATCCCCTCACAGTATGATGTACCCCATAGCCCCCCACACACAGTATGATGCACCTCACAAACCTCCACACACAGTATGATTGCCCCCACAGTGTCCCTCACAGTATTATGCCCCTCACTCTCCTTCACACATTATTATGCCCCCATCCCCCTTCACACAGTATTATGCATACACAGCCCCTCATGCAGTACAGTGGACCCACAGTTTACCCTGAAAACTGATTAGCATTTACAAAAATGAATATTCACCTCCCTGGCAGCTTGCTTTAGTCTTTGCTTTATATGGACTGAGGCTCTGTGCACTAGGTGCACTCCTATGACCTCATCGTGCTTGCTGTGCTGAGTTTCAGACTTAAAAGCTAAAAGGTGGAAGAAAGAGCCAAAGGCTCCCTCCTCCACCATTATATTCACCGATGTGTGCAGAAACTTGTTAAACTGAGAAGCAAATTTCAGGGGGGGGGGGGGCATTTAGTGGGCCGAACAGAAACGTCCAACAGTTCAGATGTGGTATATGGGCTGCACTTCGTTTAGGTCTGCGCTAAAGCTTTATGTTCATAAAGCCAGAATAGCAATTCATGTTTTTTGTATTAACCTCTCTTTAGTAATATTACTGTTTTAAGCTATTGTCTTTCATTTTGATTACAGGTATTATTCTCTGTCTATTGCACATGAAACCATTTATTTTCTTCCATATTTAAGGCATATCTATCACCAGAATTCAGAACACAAGCTGCATACATTATGTACTCAATTTTTTAGACCTGATGTGGCTTGTGTACTTGCTTTGTAATTCTGAGTAACAATGGTAGTATAATCCTTTTTGAAAGTTTTCCTGCCTGATTTTAAAATTAGCATTTATTAAATGCTCTTCATAATATAAGGATTATACAGGGAATCTGACAAGGATTTTCAAAAGTAAGTACATCTGCCTCATCAGAGATAAGAGATCTTTTTAATATTGTATGCAGTTTGCATTGTGAAATTGGATGTCATATCCAGTGATGTAACTTGAAGCTTGTGGGCCCCATTGCAAAAGCTCCAATAGGGCCCCCAACTATCAAAAGTCTTTAATAGTAATGTTTTTTTCATATGGGCAGAGGGACCATTTGGGACCCCTAGTGTCTAGGGCCTGGGTGCCATTGCAACCCCTGTGTGTACTATAGTTATGCCCCTGGTCATATCCATGGGCGCAACTATAGCTATTGTTTAGCTTCCCTCCCTGGAGAGATTTACTAAGCTAAATGTGCCAAAGTACTTGCTTAAATGCCTTGTGCCATATTAAGTATTTCAGCCACTTTTTCTGCCTCACATGACCAAATGGTGTGATGTAGACGTAAAGGGGTGTAATTTTGTTACAGAGGCATCTATTAAAATGTGACGTTCAGCACCAAAATTGCTTCAAAATGTTAGTGCAAAGTAGGCCAACCATTATGTGGTGTAAAGTTTGGCAAAAGTGTGAAAAGTTGCACCAATATTATCAATGAGCTATTGTTAGAATTTTGTGCCTTTTAAGATGGTTTCGGGTAAGTTTAGTCTGTCTAAAATATAGCCAGGATCAGTGGTGTAACTTGAAACGTGTGGGCCCCAATGCAAAATCTCCAACAGGGCCCCCAACTATCAGGGGTCTTTAACAGTAACAAAGTTTTCATATGGATCAAAGGGAACTTTTGGGCCCCCCTAAGTTCCTGGGCCCAGGTGTGTTTGCAACTCCTGCCCATATTATAGTTACTCCCCTGTTCAGGATCTGTAAATCTCTCCTATTGTGCCTTTTTGTGGAAAAAAATAACAAGTTGGTGGTTTGCAGCTATCTACTATTTATGTTCTGCTTGTGCGGAAGATATTAGCTCAGGTACAACTAGTACTGTTTGTATTACTGTAATTTATTGTTAACCAACTCCGATCTGTGCTCTGTGTTTGCTTTGGGGTCCTATTGATTTTATTAATGTCCCTGCATGTATGATTTATGGAAAAAAAATGTAAACAGCTGTTTTAGTCTCATAAAGAGGAACGCTCAATAGTCAGAGGGAAACCTAAGAGGTAACAGCACAGGTGACCTTTGTGGTCAAGTGGTTGTTTAAGAGTGCAAAGTACTAAGCGTAGAAAATAAGTTTGCTGAAGGATTGTGGACACGGGTTATGTTAAGCAAATAAGTGTCTATGAAAATGTTCAGCTTTGCAAATATGTCAGCAGAAAAAAAAAATTGCAATTCAAATTTGTTTCCAAGGTGCTGTATAGGAGACGGCCGCGTCCTTTGTAGAGACATTCAAATGCTGCAACCAGAGCGTAGCAAATGTAAACGAGCAGAAGCCATACACACCTCTAACCGCAAACAGGGAGAAGACAAGTTACAAGAACCACTTATTCCAAAGGCCCACCAAAAACCAAATGTAAATTATGGAAAGAAAATGTGTCACTTAGAACATTTGCAAAGACCCCACAATCTGCAACTAAGATTTTGTTTGTGTAGAAATGGCTACATTTTATTTGTTTGTAGTAATAGTATAAACTTAAAGGTAATCTGCACATGACTCTATCAATAAAAAGTTCTATCAAAGCCAAATACCATGAAATGTCAAAAACAAAGTAGTTCTACGTAAAACATGACATATCAAAAAGAGATGAAAAACGCAGAGTAAAAAACACAATATGCATGTAAAAAAAAATATGCAATGAAAAAATGCAAGTAACATAATTTACTGAAAATCTGCAGGGTCAAAAATTCACCAAAAGCTCATCATGGGAATGTAGTCTGTCAGCACAAAATGACTTATCAAACCCAGCACAGGCGCACAGGAGTACCTTCCCATCTGACCTGCTCTGGCATCTGTATAGACAGAGCTGTCAATTAGGAGAAAGATGACAAAATACTGTAAGTAGTTGGAGAGCTGCACTGAACTGTTAGGCCACAACAAAGGCGCACTGAAATGTGCTTGATTTGGATAGTCATTTGTGCTGACAAACTCGCTTATTGTCTCACCATGAATAAATATCAGCTCCTCATTTCCCATGCATTGGCTGACACAGGGAAAAAGTGCGATCACTAGCAAATTCTCTACCTGGCATCAACACCCTTAATAAAGCATATGGGACTGTGCCAAACTAAAGATGTATTATATAATTATTTATTAAATAATTTATTAAATATTACATAATTTTATTTTTATTATAACTATTCTGATGGTGTTTCAGACTAAATGACGCAAACAGATATATACATATGTGGTTGAACTGGTGCGGCTTTGTCTGGGGTGTTCCATTATTCTGGTGGGATTTGTTCTTGAGAGTATCAAGGGATTTGTTCTAAATACTGTCATAAAATACGGTAAATATTAGGTGATTTTTCACAGCTTAAGGCATCAAACAACTTGAATTAGTGAAATTCTTGGATACCTAAAGGAAGTAAATGTTACCTATCTACATAACAAGACAAGCGTGGGAGCAAAAAATGATTTACTAGCCAAGACATTTGTCAACACATTTGTCAGTTTCTCATGAACATGTTACAAATAGTTTGGTTTTGCTTCCAATGTTAAAATCATTACAGATCGCGCACATATACAGTTTGTATCACAAGAGCTGATGATGTGAAAAGGTTTTCGGATACATCTGTAAAGATATTTATACAGTTCCCACTAAAATCAGTTGCTCATCTGTGTAATGCATGAAACGAACTACAATGCAAGAGATGCTGTCATGAGGTTAATGCGACAGTGTGGAGCCCAAAGACTGCAGCGTCTGATTGCTCCTTCTCCGGTGCTGAGAAAAAGCACTTCACCTTCAATTTAATAGTGTTTATTCGTTCTGGCAGAACAGGGGTTAATCGGCCATGATGGAAATCTCTGAGCTTGCAGCTGAGCTCGGTTAACCACTCCTTTCCCCTTAATAATCTGGGTTCTGATGCAAATCCTTGTCAGAGTTAGCATTTGCTGCATGGCTTCTGGAGGGAGAGGAGTTCATATGAGGAGTGTTGGAGGAGATATCTGTGACTGTTGCTTGGTTTGTAAGTGTGGTAATTCCCTATCCTTCTCTATTTTGGTTTATTCCCCTATCTCCACGCCCTGGTGCATTCCTCTGTTATATGTGAGTGAATATTTTGTATGCCTGGAGTTTTCTGTTAACCCTTGTTTGTGTTGCCTTGTTTGTTGGGTTGGTGTATTATGGTGCACAGTAGCGTGTTATGGACCTGGTGGTTAGGAGCACCCGGAAAGACCTGATGAGTAAACTAGTAATCGGAACAAGCTCTGGGAAAGTGGGAACTCTGCTGACCGCAAACCCTACTCCTATCACACACACACTAGAAATAGCCGTGGAGCGTACCTAACTCTCCCTAGACGCCTCTTCACAGCCTAAGAGCTAACTACCCCTAAAGATAGAAATAGAAGCCTAACCTTGCCTCAGAGAAATTCCCCAAAGGTAAAGGCAGCCCCCCACATATATTGACTGTGAGTTAAGAGGAAAGTCACAAACACAGGAATGAAACAGGTATTAGCAGAGGAGGCCAGACTTCACTAAATAGTCAGAGGATAGAAAAGGGAACTATGCGGTCAGCACAAAAGACTACAAAAAACCACGCAGAGTAAGCAAAAAGACTCCCCACACCGACTCACGGTGTGGAGGTGCCACTCTGCACCACAGAGCTTCCAGCTAGCAAGGGAATATCATGATAGCAAGCTGGACTAGAAATTGGCAGTACTAAGAAATATATTCAGGAAGCAGCAACAACAAATGAACTAGCAAAGACTTAGCTTCTGCTGGAGTAGACAGGTCCTCAGAGAAGTCCAAGAGAGATCTGAACCAATACTAAAACATTGACAGCTGGCATGAAGTAACGATCTGAGTGGAGTTAAATAGGGAAGCCAACATAGCAATAAACGAGAGCAGCTGACAAAGCCAACCTCAGTGACCAGCAGTTCCGCTCAAAGCCACCAGAGGGAGTCCAAGAGCAGAACTAACCAAAGTAACATTCATGACCACAGGAGGGAGTCCGAGAACGGAATTCACAACAGTAGCGCCCCTCTTTCCTGGGTGGAGGAAGAGAACAGACAGAGGTGTGACATGCAGAAATAGTGCTAACTGCTGTTGCTTCAAAAGTATCCAGCAACTAGAGGGGTTAACACAGTCACAGGAGACAGGGAGTGGTTAGCAGAGCCCAGGGGGATTGTAGGAAACTTGTTTACTGTTCTGGCAGCAGCCAAAGAAGTGGTGTGTTTCTGTGATATGTCTCACAGAAGTTCAGGCAAGTGAACCATAGGGATACAGGATTCATTTACAGAATGGAGTTGGTCTATCCCCCTGTACTGCTAGTTGAGAAATTCTAACAGGAGCAGGAAGATAAGGACTGGAAGAAGTTGTGTTACAGGGATAATCTCCCTCAGCAAATCCCCCCTTCCTCCTCCATTAGACTGTGCTAGAAGGAATGCTGTGTACTACTGTGCTTTTGTAAAAAATTGATCTGTGCTGAACTGTGCTATCAAAAGAGACTGTTAGTCAATATGCCTCTAAGAAGCAGCTGTACTGTTTATAAAGCCTGTGCTTAAGAGACTTGAATTGTACTGGATGTGTTGAGACATTAAACTACACTGTTCATTTTCATGAGGACTATCTGTGTGAGCAAGTGGATCCATCTTGTGCCTGAGGAAGCTGCACTACATGGTCGCCCTGAGTAATGGTTCCCCCAGAGTTCCAAAGAATTCATGAGACCTGTCCCACCCCTATCTGAACCTAGAGGTGTACACATAACAGAGGGCTGACTCAGGTGATAAGGCAAAGGTGGAGGCCCCGACGTCTTCACCTTCAGAAGTATCCTGGGGAATAGGGCGAGCTATGGCACCCCCTAGTGTTAGGGACAGGGAAAGAGCCCCTGGTCCCGGGTCACTTGACAGGTGCTCTTTGTAGCCGCTCACCAATCAAATATGTAAAGGTCCAGTCCCTTCTAATAGTTTGGGATTTTCTAATAGGGTATTAAGTGCATAAAAAGCTCCACTTCATGCTGTCAACAATATACAGTTTGCAGCCAATACTCACTGAGCAAAGAGACATTTCTCATGGACAAAATTATTGGGGCACTACATCCTACACTTACAGGAGCTTTTATTACCTCCCATTCTAAATCCATAAGAACTAATATGAATTTGGTACCCCCTTTGCAGCTGTCAGCTGCCGCTCTTCTCAGAAGACTTTCTACAAGCTGTTGGAGGTGTCTGTGGGAGATTTTGCCTCTTCAGCCATTTGTGAGGTCAGACCCTGATGTTGAGGAGAGAGTGGGCTCACAATCACCGCTCTAGTTTATCCCAAAAGGATTGGATGGGGTTGTGGAATGGGATCTGGGCGGCTGCTCATGTTCGTTCATGCCTTACTCCCCCTACCATGTCTTTATTGCCATTAGGGTAAAGTAAGCACAGTTTGTTTTTTCACTATGAGCTGTACATATTAGGAAAATTTTGTGAAAGGGGACAACCCCCAATCTGCACTGATGCATTGCTGAGTGAGCTGATAGTCAGTGCCAGACATGCCTACAGCCGTTGCTCTCAGTGCTGTCAGCGGTGAATGTAATTTCTCCGGCCCATCTGCATAACTGAAAGCCGGAGGCTTCTGGGAGAAATAAAGTTTATTTTCTCCCTTGTGCCTCACTTTCAGTACTGTGGCCGCCGCCGGGCACCTTCATAACGTTATGAACCTGCAGATTAACCCTATATCTGCAGGTTCATAGTGTTATCGAGCATGACAGGTTCTCTTTATGCTTTCAGTGTCACCTTCCTATTGTCTCTTTTGTGTATATCAGGTGAATATTAGTAAAGAGTATTTCTAATACATGACTGTATTAAAGCTCTGTGCAAGCTTCAATGTGACAACTTTGATACGGTGCCCATTGATGTCTGTTGGGCCTGCGTTATGCCTCTGATGTCATATACAGGGATACAGAGGCTTTCTGTTATATATCTGTACAATTTTACATGAGATTACTTTTAGGGAAGAATATGTAAATAATTCATTGCCATATGGATGCAGTATACAAAGTGTCTGAGGCTCTGTAGTAAGGACACTGTATGCCTCCTGTAGCCTCTGCGTACCTGGCTTTACCATGTGCATTTTAGCTTAGGCTATGTTGCCACGATAAGTATTTGGTGAGTCTTTGATGTTGCAGATTTTCTGAAGCATTTCCACACTTATTAGCTAAATTAGGTTACTTACTGTTTTTTTTTGCATTTAATTTTTACTGCAGTTATTACGCTGTGGTTTTTGTCTCTTTTTGCTGCTTTGTTTTTGACATTCTTGATATTTAGTTTTGACAAAACTTTATTAACAAAGCCATGCATGGATTACGTGTGTTTTTAGTGCGTTATCACAGCGCACGCGTATTTTTTACCTGCAGATTTCCTGGATCTAATTCACTTCTATAGGGGAAAATCCACACAGAAAATTCAACTTGACATGTTGTGGATTTCAGACACACACCCCAGATCAATTTTATGTAGCAGGAAGAAAAAAATGCAGTGTGCACAGGTTTTCTATAAATCCCATTCACTTTTCAGAAATTGTGAGGGTATGTGCGCACTTTTATCATGAAAAACGCGTCATTTTACTGTTCCAGCAAAGTGAACGAGATTTCTGATTTCTCTTCCATATGTTGCTATTTTTTTCCTTGGAGAATTGTAGCACATCAATTCTTTCAACATTTTTCACCTGTTCTCATGACTGGGAAAAAAAAGTACCAAAAACGCACGCAAAAACACACTTTTTTTGTGCAGCATTATTCCTGCCCAGAGAAACGTCTGCAGCAAATGCTTAATGTGTGCCGATACCCTAAGGCCGGCGTCACACTCAGCGTAGGAAAATACCGTCCGTAGTTTACTGGCGTAATATGCAGAAATGATCCCAAAACAGTGTTCCGTATGTCATCCGTATGTCATTGAGACACACATATATATATATATTTATATATCATACAGCCTCATATGAACTCATATGAACTCTAGAGTGGGAATTTTTCTGAATATTTTCTCACGCTAGAGTTCATATGCGTTTATACCAGCAGGGGGCGCAGCACCACAAATCTACGATGTTACGTTCCCCTGCTTTCAATTCATTCCCCAGATTTTACAGTCAGGAGCACAGTTGCATTAGCAGGCTCCTGGCTTTAAAATTATTTAACCCCTTCAGATGGATTTACAGCGTGGGACGTGACTGAGCGCCGGAAAGGTATGGGATATTGTTGTTTTTTTCTTTTTTCTCTTTTACAGAACAAGGGTCTTCAGGTGGATTAAGTGTATAATAAAGATATTACAACCCCATGTGTGTTTTTATTTCAATAAAATACTTTATTCTTAATGTGTGTGTGTATTATTAACCCTTTAATATTATTGGATTAATAATGGATAGGTGTCTTATTGACACCTCTCCATTATTAACCAGGCTTAATGTTACCTTACAATCCCATAGAATGTAAGTCCGCAAGGACAGGGTTCTCTCCCCTCTGTACCAGTGTGTCACTGTAAACCTGTTTACTGTAAATGATAGCTATAACCCTGTATGTAACTGGAGCGCCCCCACACCGCCGCAGGGCCGAGGGGGTACCCGGAGCCGGGCCTCTAGTTCTCAGTCTCGGGGTTGTCACGGTGGCTAGACCCGGTCCGTGGCCCTGTCCGTCAGTGGGGGACGTCCGGTGTAATAGGTGGTAGTAATGGTAGCGATGGAGCGGTACGGTTGTGGGGTGTAAGTCGCGGTAAATAACAAGGACACCAAGTTGCAGTCTCTTTACCTCTTTACTGGAGATCTCTGAGTCCTCAGTCCAGAACACGGTTCACCAGGCTACGCAAGTCCAGCCGGTCCAATGGCACCTCCAGAGTCCTCCTCTCAGGTGGAGATCTGTGCCTTCCTACTAGCGCTATGTGTTGTAGTCCTTCCCTGCTGTGCTCACGGAAAGTGACCCCACAACGGTTGTGTCTGTTTCTTAAGTTCCCTCACAACTCGATTTGATGTTCCTCTGTAATCCACCCCTTCCCTGTATTCAGGTTGGAATGGCACCCGTTTGTCAGGTAGGCCTGGAGTTCTTCCGGGACCCTAGAGTCGCCCCTCTCCCGCAATTGCCCCCCAAGACTTCATAGGTGATATGTGGTAGACAGCCCGCCTGAGACCGACTGTCCTGCCGCTGTTTGGAGTATGGCTTGAAGCTGTATTCTAATCCACTCCCTCGGCGTTCCGGCCACCGGTATTGCGCCTCAGCAGGGTGCTGCCTCTTTCAACAAAACCCCTGCTGGTATTCTCCTTCTGCTTGATCTCGTTTCTCACTCAGCACAATCTATCTCGCTTCTAGTCCTTTCCTGAGTCCCGCCGCTTCCAGGAGCCTGCGCGGACCCGTTACGTTCTTTCAATGCCAAGCCTCTGCCAGGATCCCACCCCTGGCAGAGACCCTACAGTCTCTCCCTTCACAACACCCCCTGCCACAGGGTGTTGCTCCGTTCAATCCCGTCAGCGTTCTCTTCTAACTTCCTGCCTGACCCCCAGTTTACCCACTATGGTGGGGAGTGGCCTAATGAATAGCACCCTTAGCTCCCCCCGGAGGCCCAGCTGTGAAACATATTGGTGTCTGTGATACCTGATTGGAGGAACTCCTTCGGTGCCATCGAACGTACCATGGCTCCCCTTAGTGGCAGAGCCACAGTACTGCAACGACCAGAACTCTGGGGCGCTGCACTCCCCCCTGGTTAAACACAGTACTCCGGGACTGGGAAGAAAAACAACAATACAGATTAGTAAACAGACATACAATTTTGTTGAGTGCAAACCAATAAGTATACTTGAACAGGCTTCCCTTTATGGGAGGTGAGGACACTTTTAACGTTACAAACATGGTCAACATTATAAATTACAGGCTATGCATAACTCCTGTTACCCAACCGGGTATTCTACTTAGTGCAAATTCTGGAACAATAAATTAACATTGCCTTTAAGAAACATACACTCTTAGTTTACCAAAGGCCTTCCTATAATCACATTACAGGGTAAGGTAACTACACATTCTCCTACTTTGAACCTGCAGGACCGTCTGTCCCTATGGCACCAGACCTACTGCCTCTCCTTTCTTTTACAGGACCGCCCCGTTCAGCCAGGGCCTACTGCCTTTCGCTACTATACATAGTATAGACATAACATTCCTTTCGTTTAAAGAACTCTGAGCCCGCTCTACTCGGCTCCTTTAAGGACTCACTCTCTAACCCCTACGGGTTCGCCTTCTGTCCTTAGTAACAAAGTAACTTTCTATGGGGACGCAGGGTTGACCTTCTATCCTCACCTTCATCATTACTTCCTTACTTTCAGCTATGCAGATCTCTATCTCTACCCCTACGGGCTCTCTGCATCTTTTCTTTCTGCAAAACATTATTTGGATTTCACATTTCAACAAATTCAACACATATAACTTAGCATGTAAAACAGTTACATTTCTTTTCAAAGCATCATTATGGCATTACTGTTCTGCAACAGTATCTCTCTCAAGTTCAGTTTCTCACATCTCCTTTAAGAGGGGACCAAGTCTTTCTGAGGTAGCTCGTCTTCTCAGCCTACCAGCCTACGCAAAGGTTCCGGTATGGTATCTTCGCAAAGTGTCTTTAACTAGAACCGGTAGGAAAGGTATCTTCACAAAGTGTCTTTGGCTCAAACCAATAGGGCAAATATCTTCGCAAAGTGTCTTTGGCTAAAACCAGTAGGGAGCACCTTTAAGAAGGTGCAAACTATTTACAAAGGAAGTTCGAATCATGCACAGTCCATGATTTCTGCAGTTCTTTAAACTTGTGCAAAATTTTAGGAAAACTCAGAACAAACACAGGGATCCCGGGTCAACAAAGGGATCCATTAACCCTGGACGGGTTTTAGCAGCAACAGGAACAGTTAAAACAATAAAGTAGCAACTATGTACATTTTCATAAACATTGAAAGCTATATCTTACTGAGGTTCTGCGGAAGGTGATCTTCTTCCTGGCTTCACCAGACTCACAGATCGGCCCGGTGAGCCAGGACGCCGTTCTGGTCCCAGTAAAGATAAGATTCCTCTCCGGGAGGTCCTTCTCGTCGGTAGGCGTACCCGCCTCTCCGGGGCGCGGTGAGGTCGAACTTCCCCTGGTTCCGCGGGGTCAGGTCCCGCTGCCTTTCCTCCAGGACTATCCTCTTCTGGTGTCCCAGCAGCAGCCTGGAGGGCGACACATCGTTGGACCCCCCGGGCAAACCAGCCCGTCTCACTGGTGTTCTTTCTCCACCTCGTATAGGTGACGGCGTCCCCCGGCTCCAGGTTACAATCAAACCGCCTGCCAGAAGGTTCCACCTCTTCTCGGTCCACCCGGACCTGGATCGGCTCCCCGATCTCCTGTATGACCCCTCTCCCTTGCTGGGGATGGAAGGCCACCACAACACCCCAGTGTGAGGGCGGAATCTCGGGGACACTAACCAAGTCCACTTGTTCTGCAGGCTGGGGCCGGCTCCGCCACTCTGCCATAAGGCGCCGTAAGTGCTCCGCATCCGGCATGATCTTCAGACCCGGTGCAGGTAGGGTGCTTTCAGCCGGGCCCGGGTAAGGAGCAATGGAAGACAGCTTAATCTCAGTGGGTTGGCCCACCCGGGTGAGCACGCGGGCATCGGCCCCCAGTCGGCGGGCCAGCTGGCGGGCCTCGGCCGCAGCCACACGTTCCTCCGATAACGGCGTCGGAGGTCGGCCCATCGGGGACTCGGTAAGGGTCAGACCTCCCAGCAGCGGTGCCTCGGAGCCTATCTCGGACGCCGCGGCCTCAGACTGAGCCGACTCAGCTCCGCGTGGTGCTTCTGGTGCCGCCATCTCTTGCTCTTTTCCCGCGTCTCCTTCCCGCGGTCTCTTCCGTGGGCGGCCCCGTCCCCATGGTCTCCACCCTCCGACCAAGATCAGGAGGCGTACCTCAGCTGTTGACGGGCACGTCCTCAGGACACAGAAATACTTAGACTGGGCGGCCATTACTGTTCGCGCTCTCCAGCTCGTCTACGCCCACTCCACGCCCCTCTTCTCTTCCTGCGCTCTCCTCAGCGCTGCAATGGCGGCGGATTTTGGCGGCAAATGGCACAGCACACAGTCTTGCAATAAAGTACAGTCCAAGCACAGTAAATCACAGTCTCTAGGCACACATGACCTGATTCTTCAGGCTTAAGTAGATCCTGTTCGTGACGCCAAGTTTGGAGCGCCCCCACACCGCCGCAGGGCCGAGGGGGTACCCGGAGCCGGGCCTCTAGTTCTCAGTCTCGGGGTTGTCACGGTGGCTAGACCCGGTCCGTGGCCCTGTCCGTCAGTGGGGGACGTCCGGTGTAATAGGTGGTAGTAATGGTAGCGATGGAGCGGTACGGTTGTGGGGTGTAAGTCGCGGTAAATAACAAGGACACCAAGTTGCAGTCTCTTTACCTCTTTACTGGAGATCTCTGAGTCCTCAGTCCAGAACATGGTTCACCAGGCTACGCAAGTCCAGCCGGTCCAATGGCACCTCCAGAGTCCTCCTCTCAGGTGGAGATCTGTGCCTTCCTACTAGCGCTATGTGTTGTAGTCCTTCCCTGCTGTGCTCACGGAAAGTGACCCCACAACGGTTGTGTCTGTTTCTTAAGTTCCCTCACAACTCGATTTGATGTTCCTCTGTAATCCACCCCTTCCCTGTATTCAGGTTGGAATGGCACCCGTTTGTCAGGTAGGCCTGGAGTTCTTCCGGGACCCTAGAGTCGCCCCTCTCCCGCAATTGCCCCCCAAGACTTCATAGGTGATATGTGGTAGACAGCCCGCCTGAGACCGACTGTCCTGCCGCTGTTTGGAGTATGGCTTGAAGCTGTATTCTAATCCACTCCCTCGGCGTTCCGGCCACCGGTATTGCGCCTCAGCAGGGTGCTGCCTCTTTCAACAAAACCCCTGCTGGTATTCTCCTTCTGCTTGATCTCGTTTCTCACTCAGCACAATCTATCTCGCTTCTAGTCCTTTCCTGAGTCCCGCCGCTTCCAGGAGCCTGCGCGGACCCGTTACGTTCTTTCAATGCCAAGCCTCTGCCAGGATCCCACCCCTGGCAGAGACCCTACAGTCTCTCCCTTCACAACACCCCCTGCCACAGGGTGTTGCTCCGTTCAATCCCGTCAGCGTTCTCTTCTAACTTCCTGCCTGACCCCCAGTTTACCCACTATGGTGGGGAGTGGCCTAATGAATAGCACCCTTAGCTCCCCCCGGAGGCCCAGCTGTGAAACATATTGGTGTCTGTGATACCTGATTGGAGGAACTCCTTCGGTGCCATCGAACGTACCATGGCTCCCCTTAGTGGCAGAGCCACAGTACTGCAACGACCAGAACTCTGGGGCGCTGCATAACCCCTTTCTAATGTACAGCACCATGGAATTAATGGTGCTATATAAATAAATAATAATAATAATAATAATAATTGCAAGGTGACATTAACCCTTTATTACCCCATATCCCACCGCTACAGGGGAGTGGGAAGAGAATGGCTAAGTGCCAAAATAGGCGCATCTTACAGATGTGCCTTTTCTGGGGTGGCTAGCGACAGGTGTTTTTAGCCGGAGGGGGCCAATAACCATGGTTCCTCTCTAAGCTATTAATATCTGCCCTCAGTCACTGGCTTTCCCACTCTGGCGGAGAAAATTGCGCCGGAGCCCACGCCATTTTTTTCCGTGATTTAACCTTTTATTTTAACAGCTAGAGCCCCCAAATTTTGCACACCGACTCTACTAACATTATTAGTGAGGAATATGTAAAAAGGGGATATGAAATGATTTACTGTATGTAAACCATGTCTCATATCATGTCGGGTTTGTGAAGGAGATAGGAAAAGCCGGCAATTGAATTACTGGCTTTTCTGCTATCTAGCTCTGCATGAAATATAAATATATATATGTCTCAATGACATATATATGTATATATATATATAAATACATACAGTACAGACCAAAAGTTTGGACACACCTTCTCATTTAAAGATTTTTCTGTATTTTCATGACTATGAAAATTGTACATTCACACTGAAGGCATCAAAACTATGAATTAACACATGTGGAATTATATACTTAACAAAAAAGTGTGAAACAACTGAAATTATGTCTTATATTCTAGGTTCTTCAAAGTAGCCACCTTTTGCTTTGATGACTGCTTTTGCACACTCTGAGCATTCTCTTAATGATCTTCAAGAGGTAGTCATCGGGAATTTCACTTCACAGGTGTGCCCTGTCAGGTTTAATAAGTGGGATTTCTTGCCTTATAAATGGTGTTGGGACCATCATTTGTGTTGTGCAGAAGTCTGGTAGATACACAGCTGATAGCCCTACTGAATAAACTGTTAGAATTTGTATTATGGCAAGAAAAAAGCTGCTAAGTAAAGAAAATGAGTGGCCATCATTACTTTAAGAAATGAAGGTCAGTCAGTCTGAAAAATTGGGAAAACTTTGAAAGTGTCCCCAAGTGCAGTGGCAAAAACCATCAAGCACTACAAAGAAACTGGCTCACATAAGGACTGCCCCAGGAAAGGAAGACCAAGAGTCACCTCTGCTTCTGAGGATAAGTTTATCTGAGTCACCAGCCTCAGTAATCGCAGGTTAACAGCAGCTCAGATTAGAGACCAGTTTAATGCCACACAGAGTTCTAGCAGCAGACACATCTCTGCAACAACTGTTAAGAGGAGACTTTGTGCAGCAGGCCTTCATGGTAAAATAGCTGCTAGGAAACCACTGCTAAGGACAGGCAACAAGCAGAAGAGACTCGTTTGGGCTAAAGAACACAAGGAATAGACATTAGACCAGTGGAAATCTGTGCTTTGGTCTGATGAGTCCAAATTTGAGATCTGTGGTTCCAACCTCTTTGTGCGACGCAGAAAAGGTGAACGGATGGACTCTACATGCCTGGTTCACCCCATGAAGCATGGAGGAAGAGGTGTGATGGTGTGGGGGTGCTTTGCTGGTGACACTGTTAGGAATTTATTCAAAATTGAAGGCATACTGAACCAGCATGGCTACCACAGCACCTTGCAGCGGCATGCTACTCCATCTGGTTTGCGTTTAGTTGGACCATCATTTATTTTTCAACAGGACAATGACCCCAAACACACCTCCAGGCTGTGTAAGGGCTATTTGACCAAGAAGGAGAGTGATGGGGTGCTACGCCAGATGACCTGGCCTCCACAGTCACCAGACCTGAACCCAATCGAGATGGTTTGGGGTGAGCTGGACCGCAGAGTGTAGGCAAAAGGGCCAACAAGTGCTAAGCATCTCTAGGAACTCGTTCAAGATTGTTGGAAGACCATTCCCGGTGACTACCTCTTGAAGCTCATCAAGAGAACGCCAAGAGTGTGCAAAGCAGTCATCAAAGTAAAAGGTGGCTACTTTGAAGAACCTAGAATATAAGAAATAATTTCAGTTGTTTCACACTTTTTTGTTAAGTATATAATTCCACATGTGTTAATTCATAGTTTTGATGCCTTCAGTGTGAATGTACAATTTTCATAGTCATGAAAATACAGAAAAATCATTAAATGAGAAGGCGTGTCCAAACTTTTGGTCTGTACTGTATATATATACCTATACTATGTGTAGACATCTATTCGATTCTAACCTGTCAGTTTGATTTTACTGTACACTGCGCTGAATTGCTGGCTTTTCTATAGAACACCGGTGCGTATTTCTCGCAAGTCACGCTGATGGTCCGTGTGTAATCCGTATTTTTCTCGCCCCCATAGACTTTCATTGGCGGATTTTTTTGCACAATACGCTGACAAACGCAGCATGCTGTATTTTCTACGCCCGTAAAATACGGCCTAGAAATATACGGCAGATGGGAGTTGCCTCATAGAGAATCATTGGTCCGTGTGCAATGTGTAGTTTTTGCGCCTCTCATACGTCCGTAAAACTCTCTAGTGTGACGCCGGCCTAAGATGTTGCATTTTCTGGGCACCATAAAAAAGTCACCAAAAACGCATTGTGGGAACTTAACCTTACACAACATAGTTTTATCCTAAATATATTTATATCACTTACATCCATACAAATGAACAAAAGGTATCCCCCCTAATCTAAATTCCTTATCTTACGCATATACAACCTACACAAACATATTTTATAGGGGTCCGATTTAACCTTTCAGTATGCAGTATGGAAGGAAAACCAGAGAAACAATGCACTGGTTAGAAAGCATTCACAGTGAAATTTACCAAGTATAGAGACATTTACTCATTGACACCGGAAAAGCAAAAAAAAAATTGGAAAACTTGTTCCCCAGCTGTGACATGTCAATCAAATGATCTCAAAAGTTAATCTTAGAGTTTTCTTCACCATCCATAGGGAGCGCAGACATGACTTCTTCAGGACTAGCAAAACCACAAGTGGCTTTGTCTCCTGACAACACATGAGTTATGGTGTGAATTTTGTCATATTTCTGCATGATCCATTGAATTAGCCATCTGTTCAGAAGAAACGGTGCATTGTTTCCCGGTCATTTTGAGCTGCAGACACATTAATAAATAGCCCTATCACTAAACACTAGTTCAATTTTCAGGTGAACACATAATAAAGTAGAATTAATTTTTTATTGGGGACACGGAATTGTTTTTTAGCAGAACGTGTGTCTAATCAATCAGCGTTCCGGGAAACAGGCTCATACATAAAGTATTACCTCTTGTTATGGACAGAACTAGCCAGCTGTTTTGTGTTGTAACCTAATCCGCAGGACATGTTGACAAGCTTTAAAATGATAATATTAAAGCCACTCATGCTGGAGCAAATGGCAAAATAGAGACATAGATGCTTGGACAAACGTGAAAAAATTATTCAAATGTCATCAGAAACAAACAATTTTACAGATAAAATGTTAAAGGTGATCTCAGCAGCTCCTAGATAGATAGACACAGTCGGTGGCGTAACTAGAGTCTGATGGGCCCGAGACAAAAATTTGGACATGGGCCCCACCTGCATGTTAGTCAGATGTATGGGCTCTAGATCCTATAAAGACATACTTATTTGCCCTCCATGTACTAATGTCCCTCATCCTGGCTCCTTCTTGTAATAATGTCCCCCATCCTGGGATCCATGCAATTATATTTTCCCCATCCTGGGCCCCTTCCTGGTATCATGTTCCCCATCCTAGTATAATGCCCCCCATGCTGACATAATGTCCCCCATTCTGTTATAATGTCTCCCATTGTGTGATAATGTATCCCACTCTGGTATAAGGTACCTATTCTGGTATAATGTCCTCCATGCTGGTATAATGGCCCCATTCTGATATAATGTACCCATTTTGGTATAATGTCCTCATTCTGGTATAATGCCCACCATTCTGGTATAATGTCTCCCACTCTGGTAAGGTATCCATCCTGGTTTAATGTCCCCATTCTGGTATAATGTCCCCCATGCTAGTATAATGTTCTGCATTCTGGTGTAATGTCCTACATGCTGGTATAATACTCAACTTCCTGGGCCCCTCCTTTCTTCTCCAGCACATTTTAAAAAGAAACAAATGATTGTACTCACCTTCCCCAGCTCCCACACTGTGCGGTATCCTCTTCTATAGCCGACATAGGAGCCACAGCTGATTTATCATGCCGATATGGGCAGCGCATGATGTCACTGTCATGCACCGCGCATCACTGGCAAGCTGACGTCTGCTGCCAGCCTCTGATTGGGGCATGTGTTGCAGTGAAGGGACCTGACGTGTCTATGCACCGCAATACATTTCATCTGAATGCAATGTCTGAGTATCAGAAAAATAGAGGGCACTCACCGGTCTTCACTAGATAAAGTCCTTTATTGTTAAAATACAACACACGAATTCATGGCCGGAGTCGATGGAGCCGAAGCTCGTGTGAGCAGGGGAGATAGCAGACGACGGCCGTTTCGCGCTGTGCCTGCGCTTCCCGTAGAAGCAGGCACAGCGCGAAACGGCCGTCGTCTGCTATCTCCCCTGCTCACACGAGCTTCGGCTCCATCGACTCCAGCCATGAATTCGTGTGTTGTATTTTAACAATAAAGGACTTTATCTAGTGAAGACCGGTGAGTGCCCTCTATTTTTCTGATACTCAGACATTGCATATATACGTCTATTTTCAGAGGAGCACCCGAAGTCTAGATTTCTGGGATGTGTCAAAGGCACCAATATTGCAGTCTGTAATATACCTCATACAGTCAGTGCCGCCCCATTTTCTTTCTTTCTTTTGTTGGACCATTTCATCTGAATGTTTGTCCGAGGAAGCACATCCTGGTAAAATTGATGTCAACGGGCACCCGCGATCATTACGCCCCTGTACCCAGCAGATATGTCATTAGTTTTATAACATGATATGTCTTCACTACTTCATGGGTGTTGGAACTATAAGGCCTTATTCCCATATGCAAAAAAAAAATATATATATATTTTTAAGAAGGTGATCATCCCACCGAAGAAGCCCACTTGAAATGCATGTCGGGGTTGTGGATAAGCGGTCCAAATACAGAGAACAATGGGTAAGCAGGATGACGCTATTTAAATTTATATTGCGCATTATGATCTTTACATTCTCCTTGTTGCTGAAGGCTATTTGCT
This sequence comes from Ranitomeya variabilis, assembly GCF_051348905.1. Lineage (NCBI taxonomy): Eukaryota > Metazoa > Chordata > Amphibia > Anura > Dendrobatidae > Ranitomeya > Ranitomeya variabilis. The sequence continues at coordinate 682,234,037 of NC_135232.1, read as the reverse complement.
TGATCAGAGGTAATTTTTTTTATTTATTTATTCTTCATCTCTGATTTTATCAGTAAACTTGTTTATGACTATTTCTTGTAATACTTAACAAAATATATATTTTTTATCATAATTAATATATCCTTGACGCCATACCCTTTTTGTAGGATATATTATATACAGGATGGAGCTTGTAGTGGGCTCATCCAAACATGTCAGATTCCGGCTACATTACATAGCCTGCATGTTACTTTAACAGCAGCTATCATTTTAATGTATTTTTCACCCAAAAAATCTGCACATAAAACTCAACATACCCGTAAAAGAAAATTTAACTAAAAACTCAAAGGGTCCTTCCATATCTTATTTAAAGACGAACCTTTTTGACAAGAGAGTAGCACCCAGATGACAGAGGAATATACCAGCTCAAACTTCAAAGAAAAACAATATTACTGCATGGTGAATACAAGTATTCAGTAAAACAGATATTTGAGAAGAGCTGAGTTGTCTTCTATAAATTATGCATACTCATAATTCCTATATACTAAGTCCTGTCTTGGTACTAAGCTTTTTGCTCATTGTCCATGCATGGAAACAGCTATTTTGTATTGGACTTGGGCACTCAGAGGTTAATTAAGATGGGGTAGTAGCTAAGGCTTCTTTGAGGCTCAGCCTTCCTTCAGCTGTTCTGAAATAAGTTGTAAGGCATAAAACATCAGGGATTGCTGCTCAGCTGCTGTCAGGAGACAGGGATATGCTGCTGAGAAGTTGCTGAATCGCTCATACAGTCTGAAACTTAATCTGGTCATGGGACAAAAGTTTACCCAACTCCGGACACAACAAATAGATATGGTAGGAAACACAACTGGCAGGCACGCTAAGAACACAGTATCATTGATGAACCTTTTGTTATGTCAAATGGTGAGTAGACAGTGATGAATCTGCCATTTAGCGATCCCAACAGATGATTTGCATCTATGATTACCTGAAGAAACAAAATAAGGATAAAACTATATTAGAACTTGGCAGGGAAAAATGTTCAAATGATATAATCTGAAGGCTGCCCGGGTTACTCCAACTATCAGGTCCTAAGGGTTCCTTGGCCTTCTCACTTTAACCCCTGTTCAGGGATGTTGATTTATATAGGGTCCATGAGTTGAGTTCTCGAAGTAGTCGCTGGCCAATAGAGCTAGCTGGCAGAAGTGGCCAAGTCGCTGAGTTCTAATCAGGGAGGCAGATAAGGATCAAAATGAAAAGATAAATGAATAGTCTGGAAACAGGACAAGGTCAAAACGGGAATAACATAGGCTAAATAAGAGCTGAACTTGAGCTGTGAACCAGTCCTGGCAAATCTATAACTGGCAGCTCACAGCAATAAGTTGGGAGTTTCACTAAGGTATGGTGCTCTCCCATTGGCCAAAGCAGGGAGCTGTTAATGTCTTCTGGACAGTACACACACCCATATTGCCTGACTGTATCGTATAGCATACATTATAGCCTTACAGCCACCCAAGTCTCAGCGGCTGGACAGAGCCTGGATCCCCCAGAGCTTCTGGTGCCAACGTCTTCTGCATCACCAGAACTGCCCACAGAATAATTACAGCGGTGCCTGGTGACAGAAACAGATGTTGCAGCAGTAGATCAAAGAGGAGATGTGACACTAACCTAGGAAAGGTCCATCAATGTATGCACAATCTATCCTTAGAAAGTTCATATATTTTTTACTCGCATTAAACACAAAATCAAGAAAAACCTGCAAAGCAAAAATGTATGATTGTCAGCACAAGAAATAATTCTGACATTAGTCTGGCAAGAAAAACATAGAAGCACAATCAACATCATGTATAAAAATAACAGTGAATGCACCCTAAGGCCATGTTAACACAAGGTGAAACTTTTTGTTGCCAATATTGTGGAAAAAAATGTGAATATGCTGCAATTTGTGGCATGTAAATTGTGTACTAATAAGGGTGTAGTTAATAGCTGGAAGAAAATCTGATGTGTGCTCTAAAATCTGTGCAGATTCTCTTTGTGCAGTATGTAGGACACCATTAATGGGTAATGCTGTACTGACTTTGTTAGGAGTCTCATTAATAAAATGGTAAAGTGGTGAATATCAACGGTGGGGGCAGGGAGTAATAGATTAAATCTAGTGACTTAACTTACAGAGAGCACTTAGATTGTATACATCGGGTTTCTTCTCTTTGTACTCATTTAAAAAATAGTTGTGATTGCAACAAAACCACAACATTATGGTCATAACTAGTTACTTGTTAGGCCAGTCTCACACGTCCAGATATTTCCAGTACCGGAAGAAACGGTCCCGGAGCTATCCGTGTCCGTGTGTCATCCGTGTGCTATCCCTGTGTCCGTGTGCTGTCCGTGTGCTGTCCGTGTGTCTTTGTCCGTGTATTGAAACAATTTGTTTCAATTTTAACCCTATGACTTTAATAAAAGCACACGGACAGCACACGGACGGCATCCGTGTACGGTACGTGTTTACACGCACCCATTGACTTTAAAGGGTCCTTGTGATCCGTGCGCTCCCACGAACACTGACATGTCTCCGTGTTTTGCAAACGGACACACGGTCCGTGAAAACACGCTGACATCTGCAGAGACACATTTATATTAATGTGTCTACGTGTGTCAGTGTCTCCGGTACGTGAGGTAACTGTCACCTCACGTACCGGAGCCACTGACATGTGAAACTGGCCTTACTCACTCGAGCATCAGTGTGCTCGGGATGCTCGTTACTCAGCGAGTCCCAGCCCCGTATGTTTGCCGCTTTTTAGACAGCCAATGAACATGTAGGGATTGCCTGCCAGTCTCTGTAATGCCATAGCCATCTTGGTTGTGGCATTGCCGTGATTGGCTGACCGCATAGCATCATCATGTCTATATAAAACCAATGACGTTATGCTTGTCACACTGTACCCCGGACACAGGCAGGTTAGGGAGAGGTTCTGGTGAAAGATGGGCAGAATTGTAGCTGCGTATTAGCCAGGGATTCAACCACATTAACATTTCTTTTAAGTACAACAACAGCCCTTCTTAGGTCTAATGATAATCAATAGCAATACTGCTGTTAGCAGCACTTAGAGAGAGATTGTGCTGAAGGGATAGTATAGGACAGGATAGGTTGAATTGTACATCCTTTATGCTGCATCCTGCAACTCATACCAAAACCCCTTCTCAGGGCTAATAATAATCTTTTTACTCTTAATCCTGCAAATTGTTCTGAGCAGGGAAATATTATACACCATTTTTACTGCTGCAGTTGTGTATACAGTTAGACTTTGTTGAATCTCAATAGCATCACTATATTGCTCCTGCAGTGTAACCAGTCCATCTGATGTATTCAAATTTTCCTACAATAGTAATACTGCATTTTTTTTCAGCAGTCAAATTTTATATGGCATTTATCGTACTAGAGTTGGGCCTCAAAACACCGAAAAAAGTTGATTGGTTACAAATAGCATTGCTATATTGATACTGCAGTCTTAAATGTCCATCTGAAGTGGGCAAATTTTCCTGCCATTGTAATACTGCAATTTTTTTCAGCAGAGACATTTTATATGACATTTATCATGCTAGAGTTGGGCCTCAAACCACACAAAAAATTACTTGGTTACAAATAGTATTGGTATATTGATACTGCAGTTTTGTACGTCAATCTGAAGTGGGCAAATTTTCCTGCCATTATAATACTGAAATGTTTTCTCAACAGAGCTACCGTATTTTTTGGCATATAAGATGCACTTTTTCCCCAAAAAAATTGTGAGGAAAATGGGGGGTGCGTCTTATATTCGGAACGCAGGCTTACCGGCATTGTGGCGGCGACAGAGGTGCGGGCATGATGTGGCACGGTGAGCTGTATGGCGTGAGCAGGTCCCATCCATATTTGAGGTGAATCCGCGGCCCGGTATTGATGGAGAGCAGCAGCGCTGGTGAGTTATGGTATTTTCCGGTAGCGGCGGCCATCTTGCTGAGGCCGCGTGTGCGCAGATTCACTACTCTGCGTCCCAGGGCTTCAGGAAAATGGCCGCGGGAGGCCACGCGTGCGCAGATGGAGATCGCGGTGGCCATTTTCCTGAAGCCCTGGGACGCAGAGTAGTGAATCTGCGCACGCGCGGCCTCAGCAAGATGGCCGCCGCCAACGGAAAATACCGTAACTCACCAGCGCTGCTGCTCTCCATCAATACCGGGCCGCGGATTCACCTGAAATATGGATGGGACCTGCTCACGCCATACAGCTCACCGTGCCACATCATGCCCGCACCTCTGTCACCGCCACAATGCCGGTAAGCCTGCCGCCACCAGGAAAACCACCCAGCTCTGCTGCTCTCCTTCACTACTGCTGTGGCGTCACCTCAAATGTGGAAGGGACCCTGGCCGCTGCCACCTGAGGAAGTGACCGCACGTCTGCCACCGCCACAGCAACCTCCCCATGGACACCAGGCCATGGCGTCGCCCACCTAAGCAGGATGGGACCTGTTATGATCCTTAGTGGTTGAGGATCACAAATTACTCCAGCTAAGTAACAAACATAGGACAAGCTCTAGGGAGGTGGCAAACTGGACTGACCGCAAATTTGAACCTATCCAAACACACTAGAAGTAGCCGGTGAACGTGCCTAAAAATCCTAGAGGTCTCGAGCCAGCCTGAGGAACTAACTACCCCTAGAGAGAAAGAAAGACCTCTCTTGCCTCCAGAGAAATAATCCCCAAAGATATAGAAGCCCCCAACAGATAATAACGGTGAGGTAAGAGGAAGGCACATACACAGGGGTGAAAGCAGATTCAGCAAATGAGGCCCACTAATACTAGATAGCAGAAAATAGAAAAGGGAATCTATGCGGTCAGTAAAAAACCCTTACAAAATATCCACTCTGAGATTTCAAGAACCCCCACACCAACTAACGGTGTGGGGGGAGAACCTCAGTCCCCTAGAGCAACCAGCAAGCGAGGAAATCACATTTTAGCGAGCTGGACTAAAAACATAATGAACACTGATAATCAAAAAATGATCAAACAAAAACTTAGCTTGTCTTGGAGAGACTGGGAGCAAGGTAGACACAAGGAATCTGAAGAGCACTGAATTGATAGCAGGCAAGGAACTGAGTATCCAGGTGAGCTAAATAGGAAACCAACCAAGGATAACGAACCAGCTGATGCTGCAACCTGCAGAAAGACAACACTACACAGTACCGCTTGTGACCACTAGAGGGAGCCCAAAAATAGAGTTCACAACAGGGACCCTGCTCAGGTGCACGCCGTTCCGCCCACCGCACCTCAGCATCACCTCACCTCTGCCACCACCATGCCTCCTGTGACCCTGCTCTGCCACTGCCTGCCCTCAGGTAAGAGATCTTAAATTCGGACAATAAGACGGACCCCCATCTTATAAAAAATCTTTTTTTCTGCATTTTTCACCCCAAATTTGGGGTGCGTCTTATAGGACGGGGCGTCTTATATGCCAAAAAATACGGTATATCATACGTAATTTAAAATGGGCAAGACATGTGGTAAGGGGCTGGTAAGTGGACGTGATGCTGATAGTGAGCGCATAGGCCTAGTGTCATGAATCATTGTGGGGTTCGTGGCAGCTCTTGGTCTGCTGTAATTTAAATGTAGTTTTTTTTCCTTTGGTCCAGCAAGAGTTAATGTCAGTCTCTTGCTAGCAGCTTCTTTTAGGCTGGTCAGCTGATGTTGGTTGGTATCCACTCCCATCTCCCTTTAAATAGCCACATGACCCATCAGCTCATCGTCGGTTATAGAGTTTACTTCTATACAGACCAGCTAAGTGTGGGGAGCTCTCTTGTAACTGTGGTATTGCTGCTGTTGGAGTCCTGTTTACCTGGTGCCGCTTACTTTGCTGATGTGATGCGCAGCAGCAGATTCTGAGCGGAGTTGTATCCTTTCTTTCAGTCCCTTGTTTGTCTCTTTCCCTGTGTTATATTACTTGCAGTGGCAATGCTAGTGCAGCGCCCCAGAGTCCTGGTCGTTGCAGTACTGTGGCTCCGACGCTAAGGGGGGCTATGGTATGTCTGATGGCACTGAAGGAGTTCATCTGACCAGGTATCACATACACCAATACATTTCACAGTCTGGCCTCCAGGGGGAGCTAAGGGTTCTATTCATTAGGCCACTCCTCACATACTGGTAAAACTGGGGGTCAGGCAGGAAGTTAGGGAGAACGCTGACTGGGTTGGAACCAGGCAACACCTTGTGGCAGAGTGTGTTGCAGGGGAAGATTCGGTAGGGTCCCTGTCAGGGGTGGGATCCTGACAGAGGCCTGGCAAACAGAGAGAAAGCTACGGGACCGCGCCTGCACTTCATAGCGGCGGTGCCCTAAGAAAGGACAAGAAGCGAGATTTATTGTGCTGAGTGAGAAACGAGATCAAAGCAAGAAGGAGAATACCAGTAGGAGTCGTGCTGTAAGATCGAGGCAACATCCTACTGAGGCGTAAACAACCGGCGGCCGGAACGCCGAGGAGGTACAGAGCTCTAAGCCATACTTCAAACCAACGGCAGGACAGTCAGTCACAGGCGGGCTGTCTCACTTAAATCACCTACGCAGACATAGGGGGCAACCTGTGGAGAGGGGCGACTCTAGGGTCCCGGAAGAGCTCCGAGCCTACCCGTCATACGGGTGCGTCCCAACCATAACACCTGGGAGGGACGGAAGATTAGCAGATCATCTAATCGAGTTGTGAGGGAACACGAGAAACAGACACAACAGTTGTGGGGACTATCCCGTAAGCACAGCAGGGGAGGACCACAACACATAGCGCTAGCAGGAAGGCACAGATTTCCACCTGCAAGGAGAACTCTGGAGGTGCCATTGGACCGGCCGGACTTGCGCAGCCTGGTGAACCATATTCCGGACTGAGGACCCAGAGACCTTCAGTAAAGAGGTAAAGAGACTGCAACCTGGTGTCCTCGTTATTTACTGCACCGCACTACCACCATTATCCACATCTATTACTGTACGCCCCTCAGCAGGGTCACGGACCGGGCCTAGCCACCGTGACAACCCCAGAGCAGAGACTCAGAGGCCCGGTACCGGGTACCCCTTGGCCCTGCGGCAGTGGGGGCGCTACACTAGCATCCTTGCCGGCCAGTGCACTAGCCAGGTTTAGCAGAGGTGACAGCTAGGGACTAGGCACGTGATGGCGTTGGGGGGGACACACTTGCATAGGGCATTAGGGGCAGCTTAGGGACAGAGACAGATTAGTGTCAGATGATGCCCCATCCCTACTGTTAGGGCCTTCTTCTTCCTTTATCATCATGTTGTACCTATGTGTTGTGATGCTTGTCGGACGTACTCATGTACGGACATGACACTGAGGCCGTGGGCAAGGTGAAGCTGTGCCTGTCACGGGAGCACAACAAGCACACATCACGTCGATCTAGCTTCCTGCTCACTTTGTAGGGGGGCGCAGAACACCACTCTTGAAGCCAGATCAGTGTGAAAAGGTTGTTGGATTGATAGCAGATAATGCTGGTCTCTCATAAGGTCCAGTCTCAGTAGCCATGATTCTGGACCACATAATCCTGATCCTCCGTCCTCCCACCAAGCCGAATGCCCAGAGACAAGTGATCCCACACTTGCACTCTCCAAAGAACTGTTCACGTTTTCATTTATAGATTTTGGCCTCTCGCCCTGCCTGTTTCAAGTGGTACATGAGGAAATCGCATGTAGCGATGCCCAAATATTTGAGCAGCCACACTCACAAGAAGGTGAGATTAGGAAAATGCAATTACTATCGCAAGAGCAGGCTGATGAGACACAATTGCAAACAAGTGGTGTTGTTATATCAGCAGGAGGACCAGGGTGTGGAAGTGGAAAACGAGGTGGTGGATAATGAAGTCACTGACCCAATCTGGGAAGTTGACATGCAGAGCAAGGACAACAGTGTGCAGGGTGAGGGATCCACAGCACCACAACAGGCAGGAAGAGGCAGTGGGGTGGCCAGAGACGCAAGGCTGGCAACTGTTCCCCAGAGCACCAACATGGGTGAAGTTGCCAAGCTAAGGGTTAGGTTTTCCCGAGTGTGGCGCTTTTTTAAAGACAGTCCAGGTAACCCAAAAAAAAGCCATTTGCAACATCTGTCATACTAGCATCAGCAGGGGCAGCAGAAATACCAGCCTGACCACCACCAGAATGCTCAGGCACATGCAAGTAAAGCACCCGACTACTTGGGTTGAATACCAGGGTCCAGAAACAGTGTCGGCAGGTGACACCACTGCCTCTTCCCCTGTTCTAGGTGCACGCCAATCCCCTGTCCACGATATCCCAACCCAATATATTAAATTAATGAGGGTCAAAGAGTATATTAAGCTATATAAAAGATTTTTTTAGTAGTATAAATAAATAACATTAAAATTGTTGGAACAAAGTAACATTACCAAAAAATGCAGGACAAAGTATGGGGCAATAAAAATGGAGGTATAGCCAGAGAATTATACCAAATAGGTGCACATAAAGTAAAAATGAATGTATGTGCTAAATAATGCTAACACATGGTATGGTAAGTTAATTAAGAGTTAATACTTGTGCAAATATAGAGCAACAGCAAAGTACTGTACCAAAAAGTTCTAACCCAAGGAGGGAAAATTAATGCACAAATAATATCATTATTAATTAGCATCAGTACAAAAAAAGGTTAGTCAGCAGGGAAGAGACCAATATGTCAGTGCAATGAGAATACTAGGGTACATTTAACAGTTCAAAATCTCCATAGCTGCATGTGGCATACTCAATTGAGATGGAGAAAGTTAGAATAAGTAAGGAAATTTTAAAGTGCCTGCTGTGCCAAAGAAAAAAGTGCTGTGCAATACAAAGTCAAATACCTACATAATTATGGAGAGTGGACCCCGACCTGCCGCCCCTACTCGCGTTTCGCCGTGTCTTCGTCAGAAGGCGTGATCTAGAGCCAAGCTAGGGCTAGTATATGTATAGTAAATTAACCAATCAAATGTGCCGATTAATGTGAGCCTTTGGTCTGTAATCGGCACATGCGCAGGTGTGACCGTACCACATGGGGGCACTTCCTCCTGCGCCCGTAGGATGCAAGCGATCCACTGCTGCTAAGCAACGGGTTCACTTGCGAACACACTGTGGCGCATCGGGAATATCCGTGCGAGGTCAGACCTGGGCATGCGCACAGGACACCAATAGAAGGTATTTCACCTAACGGGGCCAAATGTCTATGTGATGAGGAGCATACCGTGGACTGGACGCACTACATGGACTAAGCGCACTGCATGGGAATTTAAGGACATCAAATTAAATGCAATATGTGAAAAAAGTGTATAATTAAAAAATTCCATTAGATTGATATAAATGGGGAGATAAAGTGAAAATTAAGTAACTACAGGGAAACTCCCAATATAATGGTGTAAGAGGATAAAGTAATATACAATACGGGGAAAGTAAAAGTATGAAGATTACACAGGACACTATAAAATGTAACATAGTGGGGTATGTAAACTAAATAAGAAAAATAAAGGAAAAATAAAGAATAAATAATAGTAAAGTGGTGAATAAAATAAATAATAAACAATGAAATACATTCCAATGGAGATCATAACAGAATGTCCACTACTGGTCACAAAAAATGATGTTCCCGATGGCTCCCAAATAATAGTGAAAAATTGCCCACGGAGGGTCATCCAAATCAATGTCACTGAAGATGACAATCCGGAGAAATACTAAGGAGTCCATATCCAGCCAGTCCCGATATAGGTCCAATACACAGGATATCCCAAGCTGAAGTGAATCAATTATTAGAAAAATACCAAATTCTATCAAAAAAAGGAAAGAAACATAAGAATTAAAAAACACACAAAGACATATACTAACATAAATATGAAATATACCCATAGGATAAAGGAAATTAGAGAAAGGACCCAAAGCCATGGTTCTCATTTAATCCCTCGGGCACCAAGGTATTAAACCTGAAAATCCACCGGCTCTCGACCTGGGACAGGATTTTAAATAGATTACCACCCCTCATACCCAAGGATACCTGATCGATAGCCATAATCCAAAGTCCCCTTGACTCAGAGTCATGCGCTTCCTTGAAATGTCTGGGAAGAGTCTTTAATTGTTCCCCTTCCTTGGCATCCTTGGATTTTTCAATGTCACGTACATGTTCGTGAATTCTTATATGCAATTCTCTGTTTGTCATTCCTATATATACCTTATTACAGGGACAGCTGGCATGATAGATTACTCCCTGGGAGGTACAAGTTAGATGTTTTCTAATCCGGAAGATTTTAGTATGGTCCAAGTTGTAGAAATCATTACCCCTAATGGTATTAGTACAGGCCTTACATCTCTTGCAAGGCAAAAAGCCTTGTGCTATACCTAAAAAATTAGTTTGAGAAGATTTTTTGGAGGAGTAATGGCTTCTTACCAAAAAGTCTGACAAGTTCTTAGATCTTTTTGCTGTGATGAGGGTTCTAGGAGTGAGTGTTTCCTTCAAAATGGAATCCTTGAGTAATATATTCTAACGATTATGAATAATCTCAGTCAACTCCCTCCACTGCTCATTGTATGGTGTGATCAATCTTTATATTGTTTTCCTTTGTTTTCCTATTTTTTCTATTTTGGTACAACAGTTGGTTTCTAGTTACCTTTTTTGCCTCTCTATAGGCGTGTCTAATTTGTCTATGCCCATATCCCCTCTCCCAAAATCAGGAATATAGATCAGTTGCTTGTTCCTGATAGATTTGGTCAGTAGAGCAGATTATTTTAGCTCTAAGATATTAGCCCACTGGAATTGCTCTTATTGTGGATTATAAATGCGAGGATTTAGCATGTAATATAGAATTTGTTGCGGTGGGCTTTCTAAAGATATTAGTCAAGATCGAGCCATCGTGATTACCTGTAATGTCAATATCAAGGAAGGTGACTTTACATCCATAGGAGTAGGTAAGATGGATGTTCATATCGTCATTATTGAGCATAGACATTAGATTCTCAAGTTCATCGACATTGCCCTCCCACACAAACATAATATTATTAATATATCTTATCCAATTCTGGATCTTGTCAATGCCAGGGATAGAGGAACATTGGAAGATGTCACGTTCCAAAAGGCAGACATTTCAAGAAAGCGCATGATTCTGATGCAAGGGGACTTCGGATTATGGCTATCGATCAGGTATCCTTGGGTATGAGGGGTGGTAATCTATTTAAAATCCTGTCCCAGGTCGAGAGCCGGTGGATTTTCAGGCTTAAGACCTTGGTGCCCGAGGGAGAACCATGGCTTTGGGTCCTTTCTCTAATTTCCCTTATCCTATGGGTATATTTTATATTTATGTTAGTATATGTCTTTGTGTGTTTTTTAATTCTTATGTTTCTTTCCTTTTTTTGATAGAATTTGGAATTTCTCTAATGATTGATTCCCTTCAGCTTGGGATATCCTGTGAATTGGACCTATATCGGGACTGGCTGGATATGGACTCCTTAGTATTTCTCCGGATTGTCATCTTCAGTGACATTGATTTGGATGATCCTCCGTGGGCAATTTTTCACTATTATTTGGGAGCCATCGGGATCATCATTTTTTGTGAGCAGTAGTGGTAGTGTTATGATCTCCATTGTAATGTATTTCATTGTTTATTATTTATTTTATTTACCACTTTACCATTATTTATTATTTATTTTTCCTTTATTTTTCTTAGTTCACATACCCCAATATGTTACATTTTATAGTGTCCTGTGTAATCTTCATACTTTTACTTTCCCCGTATTGTATATTACTTTATCCTCTTACACCATTATATTGGGAGTTTCCCTGTAGTTACTTAATTTTCACTTTATCTCCCCATTTATATCAATCTAATGGAATTGTTTAATTATACACTTTTTTCACATATTGCATTTAATTTGATGTCCTTACATTCCCATGCAGTGCGCTTAGTCCATGTAGTGCATCCAGTCCACGGTATGCTCCTCATCACATAGACATTTGGCCCCGTTAGGTGAAATACCTTCTATTGGTGTCCTGTGCGCATGCCCGGGTCTGACCTCGCACAGTGTGTTCACAAGTGAACCCTTCGCTTAGCAGCGGTGGATCGCTTGCATCCCACGGGTGCAGGAGGAAGTGCCCCCATGTGGTACGGTCACATCTGTGCATGCGCAGATTACGGCCCAAAGGCTCACATTAAGCGGCACATTTGATTAGTTAATTTACTATACATATACTAGCCCTAGCTCGGCTCTAGACCACGCCTCCTCATGAAGACATGGCGAAACGTGTAGGGACGGCAGGTCGGGGTCCACTCTCCATAATTATGTAGGTATTTGCCTTTGTATTGCACAGCACTTTTTTCTTTGGCACAGCAGGCACTTTAAAATTTCCTTACTTATTCTTACTTTCTCCATCTCAATTGAGTATGCCACATGCAGCTATGGAGATTTTGAACTGTTAAATGTACCCTATTATTCTCATTGCACTGCCATATTGGTCTGTTCCCTGCTGACTAACCTTTTTTGTACTGATGCTAATTAATAATGATATTTTATGTGCATTAATTTTCCCTCCTTGGGTTAGAACTTTTTGGTACTTTCCTATTGCTCTATATTTGCACAAGCATTAACTCTTAATTAACTTACCATACCATGTGTTAGCATTATTTAGCACATACATTCATTTTTACTTTGTGTGCACCTATCTATATATATAATTGTCTAAGGGTTTTTCCGTCTGTCTGTCTGTCTGTCTGTCTTTCTGTCTGTCTGTCTGTCTTTCTGTCTGTCTGTCTGTCCTGGAAATCCCGTGTCTCTGATTGGTCGAGGCCGCCAGGCCTTGACCAATCAGCGACGGGCACAGTATCGACGTAGATGTCATAATGGTTGCCAAGGCGACGATGATGTCATAAAGGTATACTACGGGGACATGCATATTCTAGAATACCCGATGTGTTAGAATCGGGCCACAATCTAGTTTGGTATAATTCTCTGGCTATACCTCCATTTTTATTGCTCCATTCTTTGTCCTGCATTTTTTGGTAGTGCTACTTTGTTCCAACGATTTTAATTTTATTTATTTATTCTAATAAAAAATCTTTTATATGGCTTAATATACTCTTTGACCCTCTCATTAATTTAATGTATTGGGTTGGGACCTCAGGTTTTGAATGCATTGCTAGAGTTTTGGCCTTGTACTTATTGCTGCAACATCCTTTTGGAAACCCTTGTGTTTAACCCCTGTCCATGATGTAGGCAAAGATGACTCCCACTCTGAAACTGCCTTTGCACACTTGCAACCATCATCAGCAACAACGTCCTTGTCCCAGCGCAGCATTGAGTTGTCCCTACCCCAGTCCTTGGAACTCAGGAGTAAATACGTAGTCACTCACCCACAGGCTAAAATACTAAATAGCCACATTTCCAGACTGCTTGCCTTGGAAATGTTGCCGTTTAGGCTTGTGGAGATGGAACCTTTCCAAAACCTTATGGCGGCGGTTGTCTGTTATGATCCGGTGACCTTGGAGCCGCATGAGAGACTTTCTCAGGAGTAGGTGGTACCTGTACTGACCGCAAACCCTAAACTAACACCGCAACTAGAAGTAGCCATGGGATGTACCTAACACGTCCTAGACACCTTGACACAGCCGGAGGATTAAATACCCCTATAGATGGAAATGGAATTCTATCTTGCCTCAGAGCAGAACCCCAAAGGATAGGCAGCCCTCCACAAATATTGACTGTGAGTATAAGAGGAAGACACACGCAGGCAGAAAAACAGGATTTAGCAAAAGAGGCACTTCTAGCTAAATAGAAAAGGATAGGACAGAATTCTAAGCGGTCAGTATTAAAATCCTAAAAATATCCACAGCAGATAATACAAATATTCTACATCTAACTAAAGACATAGAAAGTATATCTGCATCTCCTGAGAATCCAGCATGACTGAAAAATCCAAACAAAGTCTAAGCTGGACAAAAACACAATGAATTGTACTGAATTGCAAAGCACACTGCATGTGTGCACAGAGACAAAAACCAGACACTTATCTTAGCTGAATTGGCAGCAGGGCATGAGGAACCAGAGAGAGATGCAATCCCTCCATGAACCATGGACAACTGGCCAGGACTCATGGATCCTGCACACCTAAATACCTAATAGAGCTACAATCAGCAGAAACACCTGCCCTGGATTACAACCCCAAAACAACTGCACTACCACCAACAGCCACCGGAGGGAGCCCAAGAGCAGAATTCACAACAGTACCCCCCCCCCCCCCCTTGAAGAGGCGTCACCGAACCCTCACCAGAGCCCCCAGGCCGATCAGGACGAGTCAGATGAAAGGCATGGACCAAATCAGCAGCATGGACATCAGAGGCAAAAACCCAAGAATTATCCTCCTGGCCATAACCCTTCCATTTGACAAGGTACTGAAGCCTCCGCCTCGAAAAGCGAGAATCCAAAATCTTCTCAACCACATACTCCAACTCCCCATCAACCAACACAGGAGCAGGAGGATCAACAGAGGGAACAACGGGCACCACATATTTCCGCAATAAAGATCTATGGAAAACATTATGGATGGCAAAAGAGGCCGGAAGGGCCAAACGAAAAGACACCGGATTGATAATCTCAGAAATCCTATAAGGACCAATAAACCGAGGCTTAAACTTAGGGGAAGAAACCTTCATAGGAACATGATGGGAAGACAACCAGACCAAATCCCCAACCCAAAGCCGGGAACCAACACACCGACGACGGTTAGCAAAACGCTGAGCCTCCTCCTGAGACAACACCAAATTGTCCACCACATGAGCCCAAATCTGCTGTAACCTGTCAACCACAGAACCCACACCAGGACAATCAGAAGGTTCAAATTGCCCCGAAGAAAAACGAGGATGAAAACCAAAATTACAAAAGAAGGGCGAAACCAAGGTAGCCGAACTAGCCCGATTATTAAGGGCAAACTCGGCTAATGGCAAGAAAGCCACCCAATCGTCCTGATCAGCAGACACAAAGCATCTCAAATAAGTTTCCAAAGTCTGATTAGTTCGCTCGGTCTGGCCATTTGTCTGAGGATGAAATGCGGAAGAAAAAGACAAATCAATGCCCAGCCTAGCACAAAAGACCCGCCAAAACCTAGAAACAAACTGGGAACCTCTGTCGGACACAATATTCTCCAGAATACCATGCAAACGAACCACATGCTGAAAAAACAACGGAACCAAATCAGAAGAGGAAGGCAATTTAGGCAAAGGCACCAAATGAACCAACTTAGAAAACCGGTCACAAACCACCCAGATAACGGACATCCTCTGGGAAACCGGAAGATCTGAAATAAAATCCATAGAAATATGCGTCCAGGGCCTCTCAGGGACCGGCAAAGGCAAAAGCAACCCACTAACATGGGAACAACAAGGCTTGGCCCGCGCACAAGTCCCACAGGACTGCACAAAAGAACGCACATCATGCGACAAAGAAGGCCACCAAAAGGACCTACCAACCAAATCTCTGGTACCAAAAATACCAGGATGGCCAGCCAACACAGAACAATGAACCTCAGAAATCACTCTACTAGTCCATCTATCAGGAACAAACAGTTTCCCCACTGGACAGCGGTCAGGTTTGTCAGCCTGAAATTCCTGCAGAACCCGTCGCAAATCAGGGGAAATGGCAGAAAGGACCACCCCTTCCTTCAGAATGCCGACCGGCTCAAGTACCTCAGGAGAATCAGGCAAAAAACTCCTAGAGAGGGCATCAGCCTTAACATTCTTAGAACCCGGAAGATACGAGACCACGAAATCAAAACGGGAGAAAAACAGGGACCATCGAGCCTGTCTAGGATTCAGCCGTTTGGCAGATTCGAGGTAAATCAGATTTTTATGATCGGTCAAGACCACAATACGGTGCTTGGCTCCCTCAAGCCAATGTCGCCATTCCTCAAATGCCCACTTCATAGCCAACAACTCCCGATTGCCGACATCATAATTGCGTTCAGCAGGCGAAAACTTACGGGAAAAGAAGGCACACGGTTTCATCAAGGAACCATCAGAATTCCTCTGAGACAAAACGGCCCCTGCCCCAATCTCAGAAGCATCAACCTCAACCTGAAACGGAAGAGAAACATCTGGCTGACGCAACACCGGGGCAGAAATAAATCGGCGTTTAAGCTCCTGAAAGGCAGAGACAGCCACAGAGGACCAATTTGTTACATCAGCGCCTTTCTTCGTCAAATCGGTCAGGGGTTTAACCACACTGGAGAAGTTAGCAATGAAACGGCGATAAAAATTAGCAAAGCCCAAAAATTTCTGAAGGCTCTTCACGGATGTGGGCTGAATCCAATCATGAATGGCCTGAACCTTAACCTGATCCATCTCTATAGATGAGGGAGAAAAAATGAAGCCCAAAAAAGAAACCTTCTGCACTCCAAAGAGACACTTAGACCCCTTCACAAACAAAGCATTATCACGAAGGATCTGAAATACCATCCTGACCTGTTTCACATGAGACTCCCAATCATCGGAAAAAATTAAGATGTCATCCAAATATACAATCATGAATTTATCAAGATAATTCCGAAAGATATCATGCATGAATGACTGAAAAACAGATGGAGCATTAGAGAGCCCGAATGGCATCACAAGGTATTCAAAATGGCCTTCGGGCGTATTAAACGCAGTTTTCCATTCGTCACCCTGCTTAATACGAACAAGGTTATATGCCCCCCGAAGGTCAATTTTAGTAAACCAACTAGCCCCCTTAATCCTGGCAAACAAATCGGAAAGCAAAGGTAAAGGGCATTAAAACTTGACCGTGATCTTATTCAAGAGGCGATAATCAATACAGGGTCTCAAGGAGCCATCCTTCTTAGCAACAAAAAAAAATCCCGCTCCCAACGGTGAAGAAGATGGCCGAATATGCCCTTTTTCCAAAGACTCCTTAACATAACTCCGCATGGCGGTAAGTTCCGGCACAGACAGGTTGAAAAGTCGGCCCTTAGGAAACTTACAGCCTGGAATCAAGTCAATAGCACAATCACAGTCCCTATGCGGTGGAAGGGAACTGGACTTGGGCTCATCGAATAAATCCTGAAAATCAGACAAAAACTCTGGAACTTCAGAAGAGGAGGAAGAGGAGATTGACATCACAGGAACGTCATTATGAACCCCCTGACAACCCCAACTAGTCACAGACATAGACTTCCAATCCAACACAGGATTATGTATCTGCAACCATGGAAAACCCAGCACAATAGCATCATGCAAATTATGCAACACCAGAAAACGACAATCTTCCTGATGGGCTGGCGCCATGCACATGGTCACCTGTGTCCAAAACTGGGGTTTATTTTTAGCCAAAGGTGTAGCATCAATGCCCCTTAAAAGAATAGGGTTCTGCAAAGACTGCAAGGGGAAACCACAACGCCTGGCAAATTCAAAGTCCATTAAGTTCAAAGCGGCGCCTGAATCCACAAATGCCATGACAGAAAATGACGACAATGAGCAGATCAAGGTCACAGATAACAGAAATTTAGGTTGAACAGTTCCGATGGTAACTGAGCTAGCGATTCTCTTTGTACGCTTTGGGCAGACTGAAATGACATGAGAAGCATCGCCACAATAAAAACACAACCTATTCTGACGTCTGAATCCTTGTTGTTCCGTTCTAGACAGAATCCTATCACACTGCATAGGCTCAGGCATCTGCTCTGAGGACAACACCACAGCGCGCACAGTTCTGCGCTCCCGCAAGCGTCGATCAATCTGAATGGCCAGAGACATAGAATCACTCAGACCAACAGGCGTGGGAAACCCCACCATAACATCTTTAACAGATTCAGAAAGACCCTTTCTGAAAATTGCCGCCAAAGCATCCTCATTCCGTTTAGTCAGCACAGACCATTTTCTAAATTTCTGACAATACAATTCTGCCGCTTCTTGACCCTGAGACAGGGCCAACAAGGTCTTCTCCGCTTGATCCACAGAATTTGGTTCATCATATAATGATCCTAGAGCCTGAAAAAAGGCATCTACATTAAGCAAGGCCGGATTCCCAGATTCCAGGGAAAATGCCCATTCCTGAGGGTCGCCACGCAGCAGGGAGATGACAATTTTAACCTGCTGAATGGGATCACCAGAGGAACGAGGCTTCAGAGCAAAAAACAGTTTACAGTTGTTTTTAAAACTCTAAAATTTGGACCTGTCCCCAAAAAACAAATCAGGAGTAGGAATCCTAGGCTCTAAAAGCGGAGTCTGAACAATATAATCAGAAATACCCTGTACCCTAGCAGCAAGCTGGTCTACACGAGAAACTAATCCCTGAACATCCATGCTAGCACAAGACTCCTCAGTCACCCAGAGGAAAAGAGGGAAGAAAAGACAAAGCAGGCTACAGAAAAAAAAATGGCTCTTTCTTCCCTTCTTCTGAGATGCATTTAACTCATTGTTGGCCAGTTGTACTGTTATGATCCGGTGACCTTGGAGCCGCATGAGAGACTTTCTCAGGAGTAGGTGGTACCTGTACTGACCGCAAACCCTAAACTAACACCGCAACTAGAAGTAGCCGTGGGATGTACCTAACACGTCCTAGACACCTCGACACAGCCGGAGGATTAAATACCCCTATAGATGGAAATGGAATTCTATCTTGCCTCAGAGCAGAACCCCAAAGGATAGGCAGCCCTCCACAAATATTGACTGTGAGTATAAGAGGAAAGACACACGCAGGCAGAAAAACAGGATTTAGCAAAAGAGGCACTTCTAGCTAAATAGAAAAGGATAGGACAGAATTCTAAGCGGTCAGTATTAAAATCCTAAAAATATCCACAGCAGATGATACAAATATTCTACATCTAACTAAAGACATAGAAAGTATATCTGCATCTCCTGAGAATCCAGCATGACTGAAAAATCCAAACAAAGTCTAAGCTGGACAAAAAAACAATGAATTGCACTGAATTGCAAAGCACACTGCATGTGTGCACAGAGACAAAAACCAGACACTTATCTTAGCTGAATTGGCAGCAGGGCATGAGGAACCAGAGAGAGATGCAATCCCTCCATGAACCATGGACAACTGGCCAGGACTCATGGATCCTGCACACCTAAATACCTAATAGAGCTGCAATCAGCAGAAACACCTGCCCTGGATTACAACCCCAAAACAACTGCACTACCACCAACAACCACCAGAGGGAGCCCAAGAGCAGAATTCACAACAGTTGTCCCTTGGTACTCGGTCACCAGCCACCACTATATCTCCCTGTGTGCCGTCCCCGCCTTACACAAGCATGTGTCCCATAACATCAGCCATACCCTGACTAACACTGTGACTGGGAGGGTCCACTTAACCACGGATATTTTACAAGTGCTTGTGGCCAGGGACGCTACATTTTCCTGATGGCACACTGGGTGAACATTGTGGAAGTCGGGAACTAGTTGGACCCTGGGGCGGAATACGTACTACTGACACCAAGCATTGCGGGTCCTAGTTCAATCAGGGTTGCCCCCACCTTCTACAGCAGTTCCTGCACTTCCTCCTCACCCTCCATCTCAGAAATGTTAACATCAGTTGCAAGCTGGAAGCACTGCCTCGGCCAAGCGACAACATGCTCTGCCGAGGCTAATTTGTTTAGGTGATAAACCGTACACTGCCGCAGAGTTGTCTATCAGAACAGACTAATTTGTGGCTCTCGCCCCTAAACTTACAACCAGGGATGGTCATGTGTGACAATGGCTGTAACCTGGTGACAGCTCTGAAGCTTGGCAACCTCACAAACTTGATAGTAAATCGATAGTAGGTGATCACCTGCGCTGTAAGGTGCACCTAAAGTTGAGCTCTAGGGATGTGTATGGGGGCAACACGTCCACTAAAAACCTAAAAGAATGTAATTATGCACTTACTGAATGCTGCAGTAAACGTAGTCTCCAGGTGCAAATGAGTGGGTCCTCCCAAAATAGTGTGACCGGCTCCGTGCTGTAGAAGAAGCCGGGGGATGGGGGTAGCGCTCAGCTCCCCACACAGCAGCTCAGGCAATCGGGTGCCGGGGACAGGTAGATACCGCCAACTTCTAGCGTGCCCCGGCCGGAAGCAACGCCGAAGCAGTGGCGGAGTGTGAGGGGGGCGGGCGCGTATAGGGTTTGTCCAATCCTTTCTACACAATTTTTTAATGTCTGTGGTAACTAGGGTTTCAAAGGACCGAAAGCCACTAGAATACTCATTAACGGGATTAAACATGGATTGTGGTGCTAAATTTGTATGGATATAGTTCTGAATAAATGTTGTAGTTGTTGTTGAATCAGACTTTGTATTGCTAGTGGTTTCCCTTTTTAGGAAATGTTTTTTTTAAGCCAAATTATGCATTAATTTTTTGATACTAATATATAAATTAAAGGGATTCGCCGTAGCCGTAGGGGCGAATTTGAGACCTTTTTGCAAGAGGTTCTCCTCACTAAGAGTTAAGTGGTATGAACTGAGATTAAAGATTTTTTGCGTATGAGCTTTTAGCAGTTTTTTTAGGGTTTTCTTTTTGGCGAGTTTCCCACCCCTCTTACCTCTTTTGGTTTTGAGTTTAGGGGGTGGAAAAAATCCCATTTGATTGATGAATGTACTAATGGTTTTTTGGCTGTTTTATTAATAACCCTATTTTTATTATTAATAACCCTATTTTTGTTGTTGGACATACTGTTCGGTATCCTCATGAGGTTAATACTGGGATTCAAAGCTGATACTTGTTTGCTACTGGGATTAGTTTTATTGTGATATTTGGTGTTGGATTTATTTAGCAGAGTTTTATGGGGCCTATTACCACTTGTACTTGTAGTGGGGATGGGTTCTTCCCATTCGGTTGTTGTTTCTATATCTTCCACCATTGTGGACAACTGGGAAAATCTATTTGAAGTCGGAATTTGAGTGTTTATCTCGGTGTTAGACTCTAATAATGGGGAGTCTACCCCGTCCATAAATCCCTTTGAGGTCTCGCAAATTGTTGGAGAATTAATAAGTACTAAGTAATATGGACTGGGGTCTGTTCTCGGTGACTCCAGGCTCCTAGGTGCTGCTGTGCCACAGGTAATTATGGGCAAAGTCCTTGTAGAACAATACCTTCTGGTTCTGCTCTGTGTTTTATAATCCACAAAAGCCTCGGGCTCATGGTACCCAGATTCTTGCACTGATACTCTTCAGAGGCCTGCTCATGGCCTCCTGGAGCTCTCTCTTTCCTCTGTGCTCCACTCCTGTCTGTCCTCGCACACAGACTTCTGCTACAAACTGAGCTCTCTCCACCTCCAAACCAGGATCTTTATTCAGGGAAGCTGCCCTAAAACAGGGCTTGGAGCTCCCCCTCCTGGCCTGGAAGTGGAAGGTGTTCTGTGTGTGTAAACCTACCAAAGAACATCTCACTTGTCTCTGGACATAGCACTATCCTCCCCATGAGGAAGACAGCACTACTGTGGTACTCGATCTCCTGGTGTGCCACATTCCCCCCTGTTAAATCCAGTACTCCTGGACTGGGAAAAGAGAATAACAAAATACAAGTTAAATAATGCAAACAATTTGACAAACATTTGAACAATAATAAACTTTGGCTTCCCTTTATGGGAGGTAAGGACACTTGAACGTTGCAACAACAAGTCTATAAAAATTTTGACTCGTCCTTCTGATTAGGGTTATTCTTCTGTTTTTCATATTTATTTGCTGTGTATTTTCACAGAATTGAATACTTTCTACACTCATGGATTTTAAAGCCAGGGATAGCGTCTGGCTAACACAAGTAGCCAAGGTGTTTGGTGAGTCAAATTGCACGGGGTCGGGAGTAAATAACGACCTGAGCACTTTACAATTGAAAATACAACAGCTCATGCACAAGAGAACCAAAATCTGGTGGAATAGGGGATTCCTTGAAAACTACATAAAAAAGAAATATATTCCACGCGGCCTCCGAATCCAAATTTTCCCCTCATTCCCAGTTGAAGATGAAAGTTTCATCACAAAATGGGAAGATATATGCAGTAAGGGATCCTACCAATTTATGGAGCTACTAATTGAGCTAAATAAAAGCTCAATCATCGCAATTGAAGGTGAGAGTGATGAACTCTATACTACATTAAAGAGAGATGGCACCCCAGAGATAATCGCCACCTTTAATGCATCTATGACTAAAAAATCTGAGGAATGGGAGGAACAGATTAAGTTAACACAAGGGAAAAATTGACACGTGACACTATGGATTACCAACACAATCAGGTGTACAGGTGGCGGAGACGAGACACGAAGACACAAAATAAAAGATCAGCTTCTATGTCTTCAGCATCTTCAGTTGGTAAATCATCTGATAATTCCCAATACTCCTATAAAGCAATGAGGACTCGCTTTGGCAGTAATAATCGAAAAGGTGACCACAAACTCCCAAACACAAAAAGAGGGGCACACGAATCGAAAAATGTACCAAAGGTGATTAATTTGTCTGAGCACTCTTTTTCTGATGTTGAACTTGAGCTTTTGTCTAAAGGTCTAACCTCTTCGCACAGTAGTAGGTTTGACATCTTCCCGGCCATCAAAGATCTTCATATCTGTGCCAGATCGCCTGTTTTAAAAAAATGGTTCCACAATGAAGATATTAGACGTACGTTCCCGATGCCCGAAGAGCAGGAGGCACAGATTTTAGAGGATCTCAGCAGGGAGCATAATTTGCCATCCTTAGGTACTGTACCCTCAACAATTAAGCAAAAATCCAAAAAATTTCCTCCGCTGTCAATGTGTCCTAATATTGAAATTTTTGCACAACTTGTAGCTAAAGACATTGAGGAGATATCTACTAAAATTTCCAAGGATAATCTGACTATACTTGAACATGTGGGCCTAAAACGTCTTAAAAAGCTTGACGATGTAATATTCAAGCCCGCAGATAAAGGGGGCAATATCGTAGTATGGCCACACAAGATGAATGAAACTGAAGCGTATCGCCAACTCAGGGAACCAACCTGTTACAAAAAACTTACTTTTAACCCTATGTCATCATACAGGGAGACATTGGGAAAGATTCTTCAAACAGCATTGGATATGGAGATCATTACCCAGGAGATACAAAACATCTTGTGGACCAAAGACCCAGTTGTCCCCACACTATATTTGCTACCGAAAGTACACAAGGATACTAAAAATCCACCAGGTAGGCTCATCATATCTGGGATTGGGGGATTAACCAAAAATGCAGGCAAATATATTGATTCTTTTTTAAAACCCTTGGTTGAGACGATGCCATTGTTTCTGCGGGATACCTCTGATTTCTTGTGTAGAGTGGACTCCATACACATTGATGAGGACATGTTGTTCGTCACATGTGATGTGGAGTCCCTCTACACAAGTGTCCGACACCATGATGGACTACAGGCTGTAAGACATTATCTTACATGACTACACTATCCGAAGATGAGATCAGGTTTTTAATACAACTGTTGGAGTTTCTTCTAACACACAATTTCTTCATTTTTAACGGGTCCTTCTACCTGCAGCTCCAGGGAACAGCGATGGGAGCGGCATGTGCACCATCTTATGCCAACCTGTTCCTGGGGCTGTGGGAGAGGGACCTGTTCTCCACAGATCAATGTCTGTCGATGGACCGGGTCATTCTCTGGGCCCGGTACATCGACGACATTTTTCTGATCTGGCGGGGGACACCAACTGCCTTGGAAGAATTTTTTCATGATCTCAACAAGAATGACTGTAACATCAGATTGACGTATAAATATCATATCACTCAGATTGAATTTCTCGATGTTATGGTTAAGCAAGATGTCTCCGGTTTTTTGCAGACAGAAATTTTCCGCAAAGACACGGCTGTTAATGCCATCTTACATGCAGCCTCATCTCACCTCACACATACTGTGAAATCAATCCCTATCAGCCAGTTTCTAAGAATTTGACAAATCTGTTCAACAACCAGTGATTTTGAAAGACAGGCGACTGAGATGAAGAAAAGATTTTACGAACGTGGGTATAGTAGACTCTCTATAAAGTATGCATATAATAGAGCAAGAAATGCTAATCGCCATGACCTGATGTATTGGAAGCCACTGAAATAAAAAATGAACTCTTTAAGGATGGTGACACAGTATCGCTCTCAATGGCGGAGAATGCACGAAGTAATGCAAAGGCACTGGCCGATTTTATTGGCAGATAAGACATTGAGACAATATCTACTTCAAACACCTGCAATAACAGCTAAATGATGAGACAACTTGAGGGACCACCCGGTGAGGAGTTATTACATACCGATGAATCAGCAACAGATCTTTACAGGTAAGAATAAGAGACCCACTAATATCTGGGGATGCACACCGTGCGGAAAATGTATAGCATGCCCAAATATAGAAAATACTATCATCTGAGGGGAAAAAATTTGTGATTACACATACCATCAATTGCTCGACACAAACAGTTGTATATCATGCAACGTGTCCCTGCTCATTAATATACATAGGTCTTACGACACGGGCTCTCAAGGTCAGAGTACGGGAGCATGTCCGCGACATTTTGGCAGCCGCAAAAGAAGATGACTTGGAACAATTAAAGACACTTCCAAGACACTTCAAAAAATATCACTCCTGCGACCCATCTGGCTTGAGAGTCAAGGGTATTGACCACATTCAATCTAATCTTCGGGGGGGGGGGGAATTTAAGCCACAGTTTGGCACAAAAAGAGGCCAAATGGATCTGGACACTACGCACATTGCAACCAGATGGACTTAATGAGGCATTGAGTTTTGCTCCGTTTGTTTAAACCCCGACACCGTGCAATGAACTATATATTCTTTTCAGCATCTTTGTATATAGTGTATTTATGTTTTTATGGTTTTAAAATTCTTTTATTCTGGTATTAATATCTGTTACTCCTTATGCCCCTTAGTGTGTTGTCGTGGACTGATGGATTGATTACATTTTATCGTGTCTCATTTGGTGACCATCTTCCTCCCTTCCCTCGGCTGGTTTGTGAAAAAGGACAATACTAAGAAGAATGGAGTTTCTTGTGAAATAGCAAAAGTCAGACCTGAACCTATAATATTCAGTATACCAACATGGACTCCCTTGATTCATAATAGGGACAATTGTGGCCTATGCTAGTATGAAGACTTATATGTTCAATTTATAATTGAACAAAGAAATCTATTATCCTCTATGTTTATTCTTTTTTCTCCTTTCACTATCTAATGTATAATATATTGGAACATTCTAAAAAATGTGCAGTTGATTCTCGTTAAAGGTTCTTCTACGTAGGCTCCATACTAGTCCTTTCTTTTAATTGGATGTGGTCCTACTGTTAAGATGTTCCTAATCACAACTGTGGTTTGAGTGTAATATCTTACACATTTCACAATATTGGCACTTGTTGCACTTTATTTGAATATCACTTTTTTTAGAAAATGGGGGCGTCTTTTTATGATGGCTTTTATGTATACCAGCCATTTGGGGGTTTTTTGTCAGTCACTTTGTGCACTATTGGTCGACTTTTGTTGGCCCATTTTTTGTATTATTGTTCTCCATTAAACTGCACTTTGGCACTTTACTAGGTTTTCTAGTGACCTATGTTACCGTTACCCCTTTTATATTGACACTTCTATATGGGTAGTAATATAATGATTCTTTTCTGTATTTTATATATGTTTAGCCATTTGTTCTTATGTGGCTGCACTTTTTTTGTCAAGACTGCTTGCATGTGTGTAGACATGGGTATACTTACCCATCAATACGTTTGTCCTTGTGCACCCCTTAATGTGGGATCCTTGTTGGTTATGTCACTTTTACCCGCTTTTATATTGACACTTCTATATGGGTATTAACCCCTTCCCGACCTGTGACGCCACGTAGGCGTCATGAAAGTCGGTGCCAACCCGACCTGTGACGCCTATGTGGCGTCATGGAGGGATTGCGTCCCTGCAGATCGGGTGAAAGGGTTAACTCCAATTTCACCCAATCTACAGGGACAGGGGGAGTGGTACTTCAGCCAAGGGGGGGTGGCTTCACCCCCCCGTGCCTACGATCACTCTGATTGGCTGTTGAAAGTGAAACAGCCAGAGCAATTTGTAATAATTCACAAATGAAAACTGGTGAAATATTACAATCCAGCCATGGCGGATGCTGCAATATCATCGGCCATGGCTGGAAACCCTGATCTGCCCCCCCACCGCCACCAATCTCCTCCCCAGTCCTCCGTCCTGTGCTCCGCTCCCCTCCGTCCGCCTGTCCACTCCCCCATCCTCCTGTCTGCTCCCCCGTGCTCCGATCCCCCCCTCATACTTACCGAGCCTCGCGGTGTCCGTCCGTCTGCTCCATGGGCGCCGCCATCTTCCAAAATGGCGGGCGCATGCGCAGTGTGCTCGTCGAATCTGCCGGCCGGCAGATTCGTTCCAAGTACATTTTGATCGCTGTGATAAAACCTATCACAGTGATCAAAATAAAAAAAATTGTAAATGAACCCCCCATTTATCACCCCCATAGGTAGGGACAATAATAAAATAAAGAAATTATATTTACTTTTATTTTTCCACTAGGGTTAGGGTTAGAACTAGGGTTAGGGTTAGGGCTAGGGTTAGAATTAGGGTTAGAACTAGGGTTAGAGTTAAAATTAGGCTATGTGCACACAGTGCGGATTTGGCTGCAGATCCGCAGCAGATTAGCCGCTGCGGATTCGTAGCAGTTTTCCATCAGGTTTACAGTACCATGTAAACCTATGGAAAACCAAATCCGCTGAGCCCATGGTGCGGAAAATACCACGCGGAAACGCTGCGTTGTATTTTCCGCAGCATGTTAATTCTTTGTGCGGATTCCGCAGCATTTTACACCTGTTCCTCAATAGGAATCCGCAGGTGAAATCCGCTCAAAAAACACTGGAAATCCGCTGTAAATCTGCAGGTAAAACGAAGTGCCTTTTACCTGCGGATTTTTCAAAAATGGTGCTGAAAAATCTCACACAAATCCACAACGTGGGCACATAGCCTTAGGGTTAGGGTTGGAATTAGGGCTAGGGTTGGAACTAGGGTTAAGATTAGGCTTGTGGTTAGGGTTATGGTTAGGTTAGGGTTGGGATTAGGGTTAGGATTAGGGTTAGGGTTGGGATTAGGGTTAGGGGTGGGTTGGGGTTGTGGTTAAGGGTGTATTGGGGTTAGGGTTGTGATTAGGGTTATGGCTAGAGTTGGGATTAGGGTTAGGGGTATGTTGGGGTTAGTGTTGGAGTTAGAATTGAGGGGTTTCCACTGTTTAGGCACATCAGGAGTCTCCAAACGCAACATGGCGCCACCATTGATTCCAGCCAATCTAGCGTTCAAAAAGTCAAATGGTGCTCCCTCCCTTCTGAGCCCGACGTGCGCCCAAACAGTGGTATACCCCCACATATGGGGTACCAGCATACTCAGGACAAACTGGGCAACAACTATTGGGGTCTAATTTCTCCTGTTACCCTTTCAAAAATAAAAAATTGCTTGCTAAAACATAATTTTTGAGGAATGAAAATTTTTTTTTTATTTTCACGGCTCTGCGTTATAAACTTCTGTGAAGCACTTGGGGGTTCAAAGTGCTCACCACACATCTAGATAAGTTCCTTGGGGGGGTCTTGTTTCCAAAATGGGGTCGCTTGTGGGGGGTTTCTACTGTTTAGGCACATCAGGGGCTCTGCAAACGTAATGTGATGCCCGCAGACCATTCCATCAAAGTCTGCATTTCAAAACGTCACTACTTCCCTTCCGAGCCCCGACATGTGCCCAAACAGTGGTTTACCCCCACATATGGCATATCAGCGTACTCAAGACAAACTGGGCAACAAATATTGGGGTCCAATTTCTCCTGTTACCCTTGTGAAAATAAAAAATTGTGTGCTAAAACATCATTTTTAAGGTAAGAAAAATGATTTTTTATTTTCACGGCTCTGCGTTGTAAACTTCTGTGAAGCACTTGGGGGTTCAAAGTTCTCACCTCATATCTAGATAAGTTCCTTGGGGGGTCTAGTTTCCAAAATGGGGTCACTTGTGGGGGGTTTCTACTGTTTAGGCACATCAGGGGCTCTGTAAACGCAACGTGACGCCCGCAGACCATTCCATCAAAGTCTGCATTCCAAAACGTCACTACTTCCCTTCCGAGCCCCGACGTGTGCCCAAACAGTGGTTCCCCCCCACATATGGGGTACCAGCGTACTCAGGACAAACTGGACAACAACTTTTCGGGTCCAATTTCTCCTGTTACTCTTGTGAAAATAAAAAATTGCGGGCTAAAAAATAATTTTTGAGGAAAGAAAAATGATTTTTTATTTTCACGGCTCTGCGTTATAAACTTCTGTGAAGCACTTGGGGGTTTAAAGTGGTCACCGCACATCTAGATTAGTTTCATGGGAGGTCTAGTTTCCAAAATGCGGTCACATGTGGAGGAGCTCCAATGTTTAGGCACACAGGGGCTCTCCAAACGCGACATGGTGTCCGCTAACGATTGGAAGTAATTTTTCATTAAAAAAGTCAAATGGCGCTCCTTCCCTTCCGAGCCCTGCCATGTGCCCAAACAGTAGTTTACCCCCACATGTGAGGTATCAGTGTACTCAAGAGAAATTGCCCAACACATTTTAGGATCCATTTTATCCTGTTGCCCATGTGGAAATGAACAAATTGAGGCTAAAAGAATTTTTTTGTGAAAAAAAAAGTACTTTTTCTTTTTTACGGATCAATTTGTGAAGCACCTGGGGGTTCAAAGTGCTCACTATGCATCTAGATAAGCTCCTTGGGGTCTAGTTTCCAAAATGGGGTCACATGTGGGGGAGCTCCAATGTTTAGGCACACAGGGGCTCTCCAAACGCGACATGGTGTCCGCTAACGATTGGAGCTAATTTTTCATTCCAAAGTCAAATGGCGCTCCTTCCCTTCCGAGCCTTGCCGTGTGCCCAAACAGTAGTTTACCCCCACATATGAGGTATCGGTGTACTCAGGAGACATTTCCCAACACATTTTAGGATCCATTTTATCCTGTTGCCCATGTGAAAATGAAAAAATTGAGGCTAAAAGAATTTTTTTGTGAAAAAAAAGTACTTTTTCATTTTTACGCATCAATTTGTGAAGCACCTGGGGGTTCAAAGTGCTCACTATGCACCTAGATTAGCTCCTTGGGGGGTCTAGTTTCCAAAATGGGGTCACTTGTGGGGGAGTTCCAATGTTTAGGCACACAGGGGCTCTCCAAACGCGACATGGTGTCCGCTAAAGATTGGAGCCAATTTTTTATTGAAAAAGTCAAATGGCGCTCCTTCCCTTCCGAGCCCTGTCGTGCACCCAAACAGTGGCTTCCCCCCACATATGGGGTATTAGCGTACTCAGGACAAATTGTACAATAACGCTTGGGGTCCAGTTTCTCTTTTTACCCTTGAGAAAATAAAAAAATTGTTGCTAAAAGATCAATTTTGTGACTAAAAAGTTAAATGTTCATTTTTTCCTTCCATGTTGCTTCTGCTGCTGTGAAGCACCTGAAGGGTTAATAAACTTCTTGAATGTGGTTTTGAGCACCTTGAGTGGTGCAATTTTTAGAATGGTGTCACTTTTGGGTATTTTCAGCCATATAGTACCCTCAAACTGACTTCAAATGTGAGGTGGTCCCTAAAAAAAATGGGTTTGTAAATTTCGTTGTAAAAATGAGAAATCGCTGGTCAAATTTTAACCCTTATAACTTCCTAGTAAAAAAAATTGGTTTCCAAAATTGTGCTGCTGTAAAGTAGACATGTGGGAAATGTTATTTATTAAATATTTTGTGTCACATAACCCTCTCGTTTGACAGAATAAAAATTCAAAATTTGAAAATTGCGAAATTTTCAAAATTTTCGCCAAATTTCCATTTTTTTTCACAAATAAACGCAAAAATTATCGACCTAAATTTACCACTAACATGAAGCCCAATATGTCACGAAAAAATAATCTCAGAACTGCCAGGATCCGTTGAAGCGTTCCTGAGTTATTACCTCATAAAGGGACACTGGTCAGAATTGCAAAAAACGGCTAGGTCATTAAGGTCAAAATAGGCTGGGTCATGAAGGGGTTAATATGATTTCTTTCTGTACTTTATAGATGTTTAGCCATTTGTTCTTATGTGGCTTCACTTCCTTCGTTAAAACTGCTTGTATGTGTGTAGACATGGGTATACTTACCCATCAATACGTTTGTCTTTGTGCACCCCTTAATGTGGGATCCTTGCTGGCTATAGACTGTTTTAGATTTAGGGTGGGAGCAACCTTATGGACCACTATGTACCATTAGGTATGGAGACTCAGTGCCATGTTCTCGCTGCACAAGTAATTTAGTGTGGTTACAATGGATAGCCTCTGTACCTGTATTGTTAGTAACTGCGGCCGGCGCGCATGCGCTTTGGCATCCTGGAGGAGTGTCTGGCGGTGGGGTCCGTCATCGGCAGTGGGCGGGCTGCTGGGCCGGGCCTCCTTCCGTGTACGGCTGCACGGTTGGTGGTCAGTGCTCAGCGCATCGCTGACTGCTGGTGGGTGCGCCTCCCTGTCCAGCCCACTCCGGGAGTGCTGGTGCTGCATGCGCTGATTTCCGGATCGGGTGGTGGTGGATTACTTGTCCGTGGCCCACCCCTATTTGAGGACTACAAGTACCGGCGTTCCATCTGTTCATGCCACGTGACGTGATGTTTGGGGCAGGGCTCTGTCACCATTGGTTAACCTCAACTTAAAAGGGGCATTTCTGGAGTATGATGCCACTCCCCCTGACGAAGGCATGTTGCCGAAACGCGCGTAGGGGCAGTGGCACCATCTCCTGAGTATTGGTAAGGTCACATTTTCTATTATTATCCTTGTGGTTTATTTGGTAAGTAAACGTGTTGCTGTCAGACGTACTGTTAAGTAGTGGTAACCTGGGCACGCCACTATGGTTTGATGCTTTTGCTGGGAATTAGGTGCATTGACAGTGCTCCCTATGTTCCGCTCTGTACTACTATAGTAATAGTAATACGCCTATGTGTATACTATCACTTTTTGTTGTACTACCTGCTCAGTAGTGGTGCTACTTATACTTGTTTGGCTCATGTACCAAACATTATTTTTGGATACCAGTTTTAAATTTTGTATGTTTAAATGTTAAATTCTTTTTAATAAAGATTGTTATAACGTTTATATACGCATCTCTCTTATATGATTTCATGTATGTAGCGTAGAACGTGTGCCTACTAGTAGTTTATGTGGACGCTGTACTTTTTTTCAAAAAATTGCTTATTGATATTTCTCCTTTGCAATTTTGACGCGTCCTTCTGATTAGGGGTATTTTTCTGTTTTTTAACAAGTCTATAAAAGTACATCTGGTATTGTCTTTGGTCAGATGAACCAAGCAAGGTTCTACCCATGCCACAAATGGGCAGAACCAGTGTGCACCATGAGGGTGCCAAACTATTTACAATGAAAGCTTTTGGGTAAGCAGTGTCCATTACCGCAATGTCCATTTTAAACCTGTAACAGATAAGCAAGAAATTAAAACAAATAACAGCAATTATTAACATTTCTAGTCCTTGTAACGAGTTGGGATTTGACTCTTGGTGCTACGTGTAGACCTACGCAGTACAGGGATTGCTAGTGACCTGACAGGATTCACTGTTCTCGCTACCACTGGTGTAGTGCACTGTCTTATGGCTACACTTCTGGTGAGTCTACGTAGCACTGGTATACTGGACCTTCTGGGACTACTTCTACTTACTGTAAGGAATGGCAGATTCACCAATAGCAGAGGGTGGATTTTCTGGTGGAGATGTTCCTGGGTCTGCTTCTCTGTTCCTCAATTTCTCAGGGCATATCTTGAGATCGTCTCTGGATACTGCAGTCGAAATTTCTCCTCCATCTTTCCTATAAGGCAGACTTTTGTGTTGTCGAAGTTTGAAGGTAGGATAGTATACGGTTCCGCTTCCCATTGGTCATCAAGTTTGTGTAATCTCCTTTTACGCTTGAGCACTTGTTCACCTGGTGACAAGGGATTTGCAGGAGCATGTTGTTTAAAGTGTCTTTCTTGCTTTTGTCTGGCTTGTGCTAAACTTCTCTCTACGCATTCTTGCACTTGGCGGTACTTTTCTTTTCTCTCAGTTTCCCAATCTGTATCTGGTGAGATATCTTCTGGGGTTAAGACTCCCATGTCTAGATCGACAGGTAGTTGACTGGACCTTCCCCTCATTAAGTATGCTGGCGTACAGTTGGTGGAATTTATTGGGACATGGTTGTATAGGTCTACCAAGTCTGGTAACATTTCTGGCCATAAGTTCCTTTCGTGTGAAGGCAATGTCTTCAGGACATCAATCACTATCTGATTCATTTTCTCACACATTCCATTTGTTTGTGGGTGATACGGAGTTGTTCTGATCTTTTTACATCCGTACAGGTGGCAGAATTCCTGAAATACCTCCGCTTCAAAGGCTGGACCTTGGTCAGTGAGCACCTTCTCAGGGTATCCATGGGGTCTACAGAAGTACTGTTGGAAGGCTTGGGCTGCTGTCTTGGCTGTCTGATCCTTGACAGGTACAACCACCAGGAATCTGGAGTAGTGATCCACAATAGTCAAAGCGTAGACATAGCCTGACCGGCTTGGGGTTAGCTTCACATGGTCTAAGGCCACAAATTCAAGTGGCTTTTTGGTGACTATGGGCTGTAGGGGAGCCCTTTGGCTGTCATGGTCCTTTCTGCGCAGACTACATGGGCCACACTCACGGCACCACTTTTCGATGGTTTTCCTCATACCAGGCCAGTAGAATCTTCCACGTAACAGGATCTCCAATTTCTTCCATCCAAAGTGTCCTGCTCCGTCGTGGTACGCTTCTAGAACCATGGGCGCATCTCGTCTTGGGACCACTATCTGCCAGACTAGCTCATGTGTGTGTGGATCAAT
The DNA here is from genome assembly GCF_051348905.1 of Ranitomeya variabilis. Classification (NCBI taxonomy): domain Eukaryota; kingdom Metazoa; phylum Chordata; class Amphibia; order Anura; family Dendrobatidae; genus Ranitomeya; species Ranitomeya variabilis. The sequence continues at coordinate 682,201,176 of NC_135232.1, read as the reverse complement.
GTTTCTTCTGCACAGTTTACCATCGTAGATGAATAGTTTGCCTTTTTCCTTCCAGAGTCGCTGTTTCTTGTGGATCATCTGGACTAGGGTGCGAGTCTGCCTGTGTCAGCAGTTCTTTCACCAGACAGATTGCGGGGTCGCTATCCTGTGTTTCCACCCATCCATGGTGGGGCAATGGATTCAGCGTGGTTCCGCGTTTGTTTTTCCGCCTGTTTCTCATGTAATGAGAGTACTGAGTCACTCCAGGGCGATGGAATGCTGGCAGCTCTACTTCTTCAAGTTCTTCTGGATCCTCTCCCACGTCTGGTAGGTTGGGCATTCTGGACAATGCATCTGTATTGGCATTCTTGAGCCCTGCACGGTATTTGATGGTGAAGTCATAATTGGACAACCGAACCATCCATCGCTGCTCCAAAGCACCGAGTTTTGCAGTCTCTAAGTGGGTCAGTGGGTTGTTATCCATGTAGACTGTAAATTTAGCAGAGTCTAGATAATGTTTGAATCTCTCTGTCACTGCCCAGACGATGGCGAGGAATTCCAGCTTTAAGGAGCTGTAATTTACGGGGTTCCTTTCTGTGGGGCGCAGCTTCATGCTGGCGTACGTGAATACTCTCTCTTTTCCTTTTTGTACTTGGGACAGTACTGCTCCCAATCCCACGTTGCTGACATCCGTGTACAGCACAAAGGGTTGTTCGTATTCTGGGTAGGCCAGTACTTCTCCCGTGAGAGCCAACTTCAATCGAGTGAAGGATCTCTCCAGCCCGTCATCCCAGTCAAATGGGGTATTCTTACCCTTGGCTTTCTTGGATTGGCCCACCAACAGGTCTTGGAGTGATGTGGCTATCTTAGTGAAGTCTTTCACAAATCTTCGGTAATAGCCTACCAACCCGAGGAACTGTCGGACTTCATGGAGGTTACTGGGTTTTGGCCAGTTCTTGATGACGGTGACCTTGTCTGGCTCTGGGGCCACTCCTTCTGAGCTCACCACATGGCCCAGGTATTGCACTTTCAACAGATGACATTTTGAGGGTTTTACCTTCAAGTCAAAGTTGGACAGGGCTTCAAACACCTCGGCCAGGTGCTTCAGATGATCCTCATACGTCTTGGAGAAGACAATGACGTCGTCCAGGTACAACAAGACAGTTTTGAAGTTCTTGTGTCCTAGACAGCATTCCATCATCCTCTGAAACATTCCTGGCGTGTTACACAGGAACTCGGAGAGACCCATCGGTGTTGTGAAGGCTGTCTTCTCCTTGTCCGCCTCTGCTACGGGAACCTGCCAGTACCCACTGGTGAGATCCAAGGTAGAGAAGTAGTTAGCAGATTTTAAAGCAGCTAAGGACTCTTCTATTCTGGGCAATGGGTATGCATCCTTGTGTGTAATGCGGTTTATCTGTCTATAATCTACACACATCCTCATGGTGCCGTCTTTCTTTCTGACGAGGACTAATGGAGCTGCCCAGGGGCTAAAACTATCTCTGATTACCCCAGCCTCCTTCATCTCTCGCAACATACTTTTGGCACACTGGTAATGAGCTGGAGGTAGAGGCTGGTATCTCTCCTTGATGGGTGGATGACTACCCGTGGGGATGTGATGTTGTACCCCTTTTACCTCCCCGAAGTCTAGTGGGTGTTTACTGATGACTCGTTCATACTCTTGAACCACCCTGTAAGCCCCTTGTTTCTGGTGTGCAGGTGTAGAGTCAGTGCCCACGTGCAATTTTTGACACCAATTTTCCATTTGACCTGCAGAGCCCTTGTCCTCCGCCTGGGTTGATGGGACCAAGGGTTCTGCCATCTGTATCACATTATTATCAACAGTAAACAGTTTGGCAATTGTGGCATATCTGGTGTTAGGGGTCGAGTTCCTGCCTCCGCACAGGGGGAATCTTGAGCCATCTCCGCTGCGGTCTCCCATTCTTCTCCTGCCGCAGTGGAGCCTGCTCAGCAGAGGCATCGGTCCCAGGGTCATGCTCAGTCTGACACTGTGCGAAGGGTTACTGCTGCCTTTCCAGCTTCTGCCATTATAGCCAGTACTGGTCAGCGGCAAGCAGACGACTTTGGGACTAAGTCCTACTTTTCCCCTTCTGCGCATGCCCAGGGTAAGATCTCTCATTGGAGATCAAGGGTCACATGCTCAGGTACTGCAACTATTCCCATTGGTACTCTAGGAAGGTCCTGAAGTTGCTCAAGTTCTGTGGCAGCTTCCCATTGGTCCTTTTTTGGAAGGTCCTGTAGTTGCTGCAGCTATAAAAGGTGCGCATGTCCGCACGGCCATGCGCTAGTATCTTTCTGAGTTATATGCTTTGCGCCAGTGTGGTCAAGTGAGCTTATATTCAGGGACCCAGCTGAAATAAGCCCCTAGAATACCGGCACCTCTGGTGAGGAGATTGTGTGTTTGAGTGTATTCAGGGACCCGGCTGAAATAAGCCCTTAGAATACCGGCACCTCCGGTGAGGAGATTGTGTGCATGCATGACCACTGACTGCTCTCTGTTGGGCAGTTAGCCTGTGCTCCTGTGTAGTCTAACAGGGTGCAGTGCTTTCCTTTCACGGCTACTCTGTGAAGTAGCAGAGCTAGTCTATACCACCAAATAGTGCCACCATTTACTAGCAGCAGGTTCCCCTGCACAGTAGACCCCGGGCTGCGAATGCATCAATAATAATAAACATCTATATTTACTCGGTGCGTTCCGCTAGCCCTAACATGTGGTTTGGTGAACTTCTTTCTCTCCACAGTTGAGAACACGTACTGGTACTCTGCCTTTGTGGACTTCAACCACCCCCCTGGCTGTCAGGATCGTAGACCTACTATCAGAATACACAGGTTCTACTAGCACCTGGTAGTCTTTACCTCTGATACCTATTGATGCCCGACACCATATCAACATTTCACTTCTGGGGGGGATTGCAATGGGGATTGGATCACTCACTGTGACTCTGCCAATTTCTCCACCAGACAGTTCTACCTGTTGTCTTTGTACCAGAGCTCTGATTTCTTTCTGTAGGACTCTTTGTTCACTGGAACCAGCTGTTTCGGCCACCTGCTGTAACAAGACAATAATCTTGGACAGACAATTTTCAATAACATTAGTACCAATGGTCATCATGGGGTTACATTCACGTTGATCAATATCAACAATCACAATCCCTTGGGACTTTAACTCTACCCGTCCCACTTTAATGGTGACCTCTTTGTATCCCACTTGTGGTAATGGCTGACCGTTACTGGCTACTATGGTGAAATCATCATCAGGGCCACAGGTAATGTCTGTGTCAACCCAATAACGTTTATATAGAATGTAAGGCATAGTTGTCACCTGAGAACCAGTGTCCAACAAAGTGTTCATGGGGATACCGTCGATCACATTGGGGAGAACAGGTCGTCCTCCAACATATTTGGCTCTCCAATTGTTTGGGCCTGGTCGTCCTACTCCTGAGGATTGGCCCTCTGCCCCAGGGGTTTCTCGCTTAAATGACAGTACCTTGCAATGTGGCCTGCCTGGTTGCAGCGGCGGCAGATGAGTCGTCCGTCCTGATGATAGCGATCATCGTCTCTCCCTCTGGTTGGCGGAATCCTCTTCTGTCGTCACCAGGGAACATCCTCCGGTCTGGAAGCCAGCTTGATCTTCTCCTTGGGGGCCTCCTGTAGGGACTGCATGGTCCGGGCTAATGCAGCAAAGTTCTTGGTCAACTCCTGCATCGGGAGACGTAGTCCTGCGGGAGAATCATCATCGAGGACCTGGGCATCAGCCTCAGCAGGGACTTGAGGATATGGCGCCACCTCCTGGTGGTACGTGAGGGCTGGTCGCTAAGGAGGTACTGCACAGCTGGGTGCAGGTTCGTGCAACACCCGGATGGCGTTGTCCTATTGCGCAAAGTCTAGGTTAGGGTTTTGGAAAGCCAGAATATGTAATTGAGCCTTGTGGGTATGAGATAGAAGCCCCTCAATGAACTGCTCTTTCAAAAGTGTATCTGCATCCTGTATGCTATTAGGATCTACCGTACTTGTTTAACAGCCCGGAGTGCCTCCTACAAATTAAGTGCATAGTCCCATATGGTGTCTTGTGCTTTTTGCTTACATCCAAAGAACTTCATTTTTATCTCTGCAGCGGTGCGGGTCACAGGGGGATGTCACGGTGGCTGCGACCCGGTCCGTGGACCAGGGCGCCCATGTAAAAAGGAAAGGTCTTTAAAGGGATAGAGTTTATGTTCATGACGCCACCTGAGGTATTCGGTCAGGACGACCGACGCTGCTTTAGGGGGTCCGCTGGGGGATGTTAGGTCAGCTAGATGGTATATCTTCCCACAAGTGAAGTATATCCCCAGGGCTCCCGGTGTGTAGATGGTGGTATGGTGAGAGGTGCAGAGAAGAACAAGGACACAGGGTTGCATTCTCTTTACCTTGCTTACTGTTGGTTTCAGCAGCCACAGTCCAGGGCACCAGACCACAGGGCAGGCAGACAAGTCTGGGCAGTCCAGAGACAAGCAAGTTCCCCTGGGTAAGTCAGCTGGGAGCCTACCACTCTGTGCTTTCTGTCTCTAAGTCCCTGCTGCCACTAAGTGTCTCAACAAAGTCTTTAATCATTCTGCTGTCCTAGGACAGGTACCTGTATGGCAGGCAGCTCGGGCCGTGTGAACTGGGGTCTGTTCTCGGTGACTCCAGGCTCCTAGGTGCTGCTGTGCCACAGGTAATTATGGGTAAAATCCTTGTAGAACAATACCCTCCGGTTCTGCTCTGTGTTTTATAAACTACAAAAGCCTCGGGCTCACGGTACCCGGATTCTTGCGCTGATACTCTTCAGTGGCCTGCTCATGGCCTCCTGGAGCTCTCTCTTTCCTCTGTTCTCCATTCCTGTCTGTCCTCGCACACAGACTTCTGCTTTCAAAATGAGCTCTCTCCGCCTCCAAACCAGGATCTTTATTCAGGGAAGCTGCCCTAAATCAGGGCTTGGAGCTCCCCCTCCTGGCCTGGAAGTGGAAGGTGTTCTGTGTCTGTAAACCTACCAAAGGAAATCTCACTTGTCTCTGGACATAGCACTATCCTCCCCGTGAGGAAGACAGCACTACTGTGGTATCCGAACTCCTGGGGTGCCACAGTTCCCATGCCATTTCAGTGCTATTTCCATCATTTTCAGGCCCCCTCCAGAACTGCGGGGGAGGGGGGCACCAGAAAAATGCTGGCGTATCCCATTGACTTCTATTATACTCATTACTTCAGTTGAGTACCCGACATTACGATTTGCTCGACTCGACTAACGAGTACCCAATCATTTTATTGCTCGCTTATCAGGATTCATAACTACAAATTTTGCTACAAAAAAAAGCAACAAAACTGTGAAAAAGTGTAGCTATGACCTAAGCAAGATTACTCTTGAATGCACAGAGCTTCACACAAGTATCGATGGAGCAGCAGATAACTAGCAAATATTTTAGGAAATTTCCCATTGAAAAGTCTGCAGATACAGTAATATCCGGATAAGCAAAACATTATACAGACATCAACCACCCCTCATAGACACTAATTATCTCTTCTTGCAGAAGCCTTCTGTCAGATTACATTTGCAGGGAATTCATTCTCCGGTGTCAATCACTTATTGGCATTTAGTGGTACCTTTTTTTATTTATTTATTTATTCCAATATCTCCAACCGCTGCAGCTTGGAAATTATAGTCATGTGTTCTTGCTACCAAAAATCAGATGCTGCAGAATATAATTATAGACACAGAGGCATAGCTAGGGTTCTGGTTCAGGGGGGCGAAGCTTCTGAGTGGGCCCCTAACCAGGTAACCTTGATTACAACTGAGTGACGCACCCTAATAGTGGAGGAGAACCTCAGCAGATGACCGCGATGTTACTGTAAATAATCTCTATATAAAGACCAACATGGATATTACTGCCATATGGTCAGTGGTAGATACCAGCCCTGCAGAACATTTAACAGATCACGGCACAGTTACAGATAATGACTTACCGCTGACGTTCTTTCTGATGGATTCGTCACTTTTCACATCCTTTCCATTAGGCCCAGACCGACACGACAACTTCTTCCAGCCACGTCTCGGCTGTAGAGAAAACAACAAAGACACATTTCATATTTTCACCATGTAACCATCTATTCCCAACCTGCACAAACTCCTCATCCTACTGATACCCCAATACTGAGCCGCTGCTGCCATATGTGTCCCTATTACTGCACCTACTGCGTGGTTCTGTGTGCCCTTTAAATCCTAAAGCAACCCTCTATAATATAGTAATGCCGGGTGCAAGTGCCCTAGAAAACAGTGCCCATATTTTGCCCCCTAGAAAGTAATGATGCCCTGTGTGCCCCTTTGATAGTCACAGTAGCCTGAGTTCCCCTATAAAAATAAGTGCCCACTTAACAGTGAATAATGTCCCGAGTCTCCCCCCCTTACAGCTCCTCTATACATAGTATGATACTCTTTTATACACAGTATAATGCACCCTCACTGTATAGTACCACCCACATACTGGCCCCTTAGTAGCCCCCAAACTGTTTGATGGCTCCAACACTGTGCGATGACCCCCTCATTGTAATCTCCACACTGTATGATGGCCCACTAGATAGCCTCCATATAGTATAATGCACCAGATGGTCCTCAATATAGTATAATGCACTCCCCATAGGACTCCATATAGTATAATGCACTCCCCATAGGCCTACTCTATATTGTATAATGCACCCCATAGGCAGACTCTATAGCATAAGGCAGCACCCATAGGCAGACCCTGTAGTATAAGGCAGCACCCAATAGGCAGACTCTGTAGTATAAGACAGCACCCCATAGGCAGACCCTGTAATATAAGACAGCACCCCATAGGCAGACTTTGTAGTATAAGACAGCACCCCATAGGCAGACTCTGTAGTATAAGGCAGCACCCCATAGACAGACTCTGTAGTATAAGGCAGCACTGTGCACGCCAATACAGTTACAGTAGTGTAGCTCCGGGTGGGCCCGCTCTGAGCACCGTGCCCAGGCGATAGCTCCTTCTGCCCCTCGGTAGCTACGCTACTGTATAGACAACTTAGATGCTGCAGAACATCAGTATACAGTGGGTACAGAAAGTATTCAGACCCCTTAACATTTTTCACTCTTTGTTTCATTGCAGTAATTTGCTAAATTCAAAAAAGTTAATTTTTTCTCATTAATGAACACTCTGCACCCCATCTTGACTGAAAAAAAGAAATGTAGACATTTTTGCAAATTAATTAAAAAAGAAAAACTGAAATATCCCATGGTCATAAGTATTGAGACCCTTTGCTCAGACAGAAATTTAGGGGTCTGAATACTTTCTGTACTCACTGTAGATACCTCAGATGCTGCAGAACATCAGTATAGACACCTCAGAAGCTGCAGAACATCAGAATAGACACCTCAGGTGCTGCAGAACATCAGTATAGACACCTTAGATGCTGCGGAACATCAGTATAGATACCTCAGATGCTGCAGAACATAAGGAAAGACACCTTAGATGCTGCGGAACATCAGTATAGATACTTCAGATGCTGCAGAACATCAGTATCGACACCTTAGATGCTGTGGAACATCAGTATAGATACCTCAGATGCTGCAGAACATCAGTATAGACACCTGAGATGCTGCAGAAATCATTAAATACATCTAAGATGCTGGCAAACTTCAGAATAGACACCTCAGGTGCTGCAGAACCTCATCTAATATATAATTGCCTAGAATACTACTTCCTGCAATTTGTGCCAACTTCCGTGGCTTTGTCCGGAGCTAATGTCCGGAGATAATGTCCGGAGCTAATGTCCGGAGCTAATGTCCAGAGCTAATGTCCGGAGATAAGTGACGTCACCAGTGTCCTACACCCAGGCAGAGCACAGGGGCCCCAGGCAGCATATGGGGCCCCAGGCAGAGCACAGTGGCCCCAGGCAGAGCACAGGGGCCCCAGGCAGCATATGGGGCCCCAGGCAGAGCACAGTGGTCCCAGGCAGAGCACAGGGGCCCCAGGCAGCCTATGGGGCCCCAGGCAGAGCACAGTGACCCCAGGCAGAGCACAGGGGCCCCAGGCAGCATATGGGGCCCCAGGCAGAGCACAATGGCCCCAGGCAGAGCACAGGAGCCCCAGGCAGAACATGGGGCCCCAGGCAGAGCACAGGGGCCCCAGGCAGCATATGGGGCCCCAGGCAGAGCACAGGGGCCCCAGGCAGAGCACAGGGGCCCCAGGCAGCATATGGGGCTCCAGGCAGAGCACAGGGGCCCCAGGCAGCATATGGGGCCCCAGGCAGAGCACAGGGGCCCCAGGCAGAGCACAGGGGCCCCAGGCAGAGCACAGGGGCCCCAGGCAGCATATGGGGCCCCAGGCAGAGCACAGTGGCCCCAGGCAGAGCACAGGGGCCTCAGGCAGAACATGGGGCCCCAGGCAGAGCACAGGGGCCCCAGGCAGAGCACAGGGGCCCCAGGCAGCATATGGGGCCCCAGGCAGAGCACAGGGGCCCCAGGCAGCATATGGGGCCCCAGGCAGAGCACAGTGGCCCCAGGCAGCATATGGGGCCCCAGGCAGAGCACAGTGGCCCCAGGCAGAGCACAGGGGCCCCAGGCAGCATATGGGGCCCCAGGCAGAGCACAGTGGTCCCAGGCAGAGCACAGGGGCCCCAGGCAGCTTATGGGGCCCCAGGCAGAGCACAGTGGCCCCAGGCGGAACATGGGGCCCCAGGCAGAGCACAGTGGCCCCAGGCAGAGCACAGGGGCCCCAGGCAGAACATGGGGCCCCAGGCAGAGCACAGGGGCCCCAGGCAGAGCACAGGGGCCCCAGGCAGCATATGGGGCCCCAGGCAGAGCACAGGGGCCCCAGGCAGCATATGGGGCCCCAGGCAGAGCACAGTGGCCCCAGGCAGAGCACAGGGGCCCCAGGCAGCATATGGGGCCCCAGACAGAGCACAGTGGTCCCAGGCAGAGCACAGGGGCCCCAGGCAGCCTATGGGGCCCCAGGCAGAGCACAGTGGCCCCAGGCAGAACATGGGGCCCCAGGCAGAGCACAGGGGCCCCAGGCAGAGCACAGAGGCCCCAGGCAGCATATGGGGCCCCAGGCAGAGCACAGTGGTCCCAGGTAGAGCACAGGGGCCCCAGGCAGCCTATGGGGCCCCAGGCAGAGCACAGGGGCCCCAGGCAGCATATGGGGCCCCAGGCAGAGCACAGGGGCCCCAGGCAGCATATGGGGCCCCAGGCAGAGCACAGTGGCCCCAGGCAGAGCACAGGGGCCCCAGGCAGAACATGGGGCCCCAGGCATTGCACAGGGGCCCCAGGCAGAGCACAGGGGCCCCAGGCAGCATATGGGGCCCCAGGCAGAGCACAGGGGCCCCAGGCAGCATATGGGGCCCCAGGCAGAGCACAGCGATATTTTGGACCACTGTGCGGTGTTTCAGACCCCCTGTGTGATGTCTGGGGCCCTGTTCTTAAGTATATTAAAGATTAAAGTAACGTATATTAAAGTATATTATAGATCAAATTTGACACGTTTATGAGCACCATTGAGTGATATACTCAAGAATGACATAATTTTTCAACATTTTATGGTTTCAAACTGTAAACACTCAGAGTTTTTTTTACTTCAACCAGAAAACCTTAACGGTTCATAAAAAACTTGACTGTTCAGGATATGATAAAAGTCATAGTATTCTGAATCTTTAACTTATAAAGATACCTTTACATGGGGTGATTATTGGTTCCAGAGAGGCTTTCGGCCGATAATCGTACACATGGCTGGTGACAGGACAATACAATATAAACGTTCAAAGGTAAACACTGATAACATTAAAATCTAATATATAATTGCCTAGAATACTACTTCCGGCAATTTGTGCCAACTTCCGTGGCTTTGTCCGGAGATAATGTCCGGAGATAAGTGACGTCACCAGCGTCCTACACCCGCTCAGGGTTGACAAAGATATATGCCTTCGTGGTGCGCGGCACTTTTCTGATTGGTTGCCGCCTGCCGCGAGCGACCAATCAGAAATGTGCCGTACTGTCAAGAATTGTCAAGAGCTGGTGAGTGCAGCCATTTTTTGTTCTTTCTAACTATTATTTATTAATTGTATTATTCTTACATTTGAATAAATAAAGTATATATGGATTCTAGACTCCCGATTCTTTAGAATCGGGCTGCCATCTAGTCTAATATATAATTGCCTAGAATACTACTTCCTGCAATTTGTGCCAACTTCCGTGGCTTTGTCCGGAGCTAATGTCCGGAGCTAATGTCCGGAGCTAATGTCCGGAGCTAATGTCCGGAGATAAGTGACGTCACCAGTGTCCTACACCCAGGCAGAGCACAGTGGCCCCAGGCAGAGCACAGGGGCCCCAGGCAGAACATGGGGCCCCAGGCAGAGCACAGGGGCCCCAGGCAGCATATGGGGCCCCAGGCAGAGCACAGTGGCCCCAGGCAGAGCACACACCAAATCGGAGGCCGAGGGGCCCCGCCAACCAAATCGGAGGCCGAGGGGCCCCGCCAACCAAATCGGAGGCCGAGGAGCCCCGCCCACCAAATCGAAGGCCGAGCGGCCCCGCCCACCAAAGCGGAGGCCGAGGGGCCCGGCCCCGCCCACCAAAGCGGAGGCCGAGGGGCCCCGACTACCACATCGGAGGCCGAGGGGCCCCGCCCACCAAATCGGAGGCCGAGGGTCCTCGCCCACCAAATCGGAGGCCGAGGGTCCCCACCCACCAAATCGGAGGCCGAGGGGCCCCGCCCACCACATCGGAGGCCGAGGGGCCCCGCCCACCAAATCGGAGGCCGAGGGTCCCCGCCCACCAAATCGGAGGCCGAGGGTCCCCGCCCACCAAATCGGAGGCCGAGGGTCCACACCATCCAAATCGGAGGCCGAGGGGCCCCGCCCACCAAATCGGAGGCCGACGGGCCCCACCCACCAAAGCGGAGGCCGAGGGTCCCCGCCCACCAAATCGGAGGCCGAGGGTCCCCGCCCACCAAATCGGAGGCCGAGGGTCCCCGCCCACCAAATTGGAGGCCGAGGGGCCCCACCAACCAAATCGGAGGCCGAGGAGCCCCGCCCACCAAATCGAAGGTCGAGGGGCCCCGCCCACGAAAGCGGAGGCCGAGGGTCCCCGCACACCAAATCGGAGGCAGAGGGACCCCGCCCACCAAATCAGAGGCCGAGGGGCCCCGCCCACCAAAGCGGAGGCCGAGGGTCCCCGACCACCAAATCGGAGGCCGAGGGTCCCTGCCCACCAAATCGTAGGCCGAGGGTCCCCGCCCACCAAATCGGAGGCCGAGGGTCCCCGCCCACCAAATCGGAGGCCGAGAGTCCCCGCCCACCAAATCGGAGGCCGAGGGGCCCCGCCAACCAAATCGGAGGCCGAGGGGCCCCGCCAACCAAATCGGAGGCCGAGGGACCCCGCCCACCAAATCGGAGGCCGAGGGTCCCCGCCCACCAAATCGGAGGCCGAGAGTCCCCGCCCACCAAATCGGAGGATAAGGGGCCCCGCCAACCAAATCGGAGGCCGAGGGGCCCCGCCTACCAAATCGGAGGCCGAGGGTCCCCGCCCACCAAATCGGAGGCCGAGGGGCCCCGCCCACCAAATCGGAGGCCGGGGGTCCCCGCCCACCAAATCGGAGGCCGAGGGGCCCCGCCCACCACATCGGAGGCCGAGGAGCCACGCCCACCAAATCGGAGGCCGAGGGTCCCCGCCCACCAAATCAGAGGCCGAGGGTCTCCGCCCACCAAATCGGAGGCCGAGGGTCCCCGCCCACCAAATCGGAGGCCGAGGGTCCCCGCCCACCAAATAGGAGGCCGAGGGTCCACAACAACCAAATTGGAGGCTGAGGGGCCCCGCCCACCAAATCGAAGGCCAAGGGGCCCCGCACACCAAAGCGGAGGCCGAGGGCCCCCGCACACCAAATCGGAGGCAGAGGGACCCCGCCCACCAAATCGGAGACCGAGGGGCCCCACCCACCAAAGCGGAGGCCGAGGGTCCCTGCCCACCAAATCGGAGGCCGAGGGTCCCCGCCCACCAAATCGGAGGCCAAGGGTCCCCGCCCACCAAATCGGAGGCCGAGAGTCCCCGCCCACCAAATCGGAGGCCGAGGGGCCCCGCCAACCAAATCGGAGGCCGAGGGGCCCTGCCAACCAAATCGGAGGCCGAGGAGCCCCGCCCACCAAATCGAAGGCCGAGCGGCCCCGCCCACCAAAGCGGAGGCCGAGGGGCCCGGCCCCGCCCACCAAAGCGGAGGCCGAGGGGCCCCGCCCACCACATCGGAGGCCGAGGGGCCCCGCCCACCAAATCGGAGGCCGAGGGTCCCCACCCACCAAATCGGAGGCCGAGGGTCCCCGCCCACCAAATCGGAGGCCGAGGGTCCCCGCCCACCAAATTGGAGGCCGAGGGTCCCCGCCCACCAAATCAGAGGCCGAGGGTCCCCGCCCACCAAATTGGAGGCCGAGGGGCCCCACCAACCAAATCGGAGGCCGAGGGGCCCCGCCCACCAAATCGGAGGCCGAGGGTCCCTGCCCACCAAATCGGAGGTCGAGGGGCCCCGCCAACCAAATCAGAGGCCGAGGGGCCCCGCCCACCAAATCGGAGGCCGAGGGGCCCTGCCAACCAAATCGGAGGCCGAGGGGCCCCGCCCACCAAATCGGAGGCCGAGGGGCCCTGCCCACCAAATCGGAGGCCGAGAGTCTCCGCCCACCAAATCGGAGGATAAGGGGCCCCGCCAACCAAATCGGAGGCCGAGGGGCCCCGCCAACCAAATCAAAGGCCGAGGAGCCCCGCCCAACAAATCGAAGGCCGAGGGGCCCCGCCAACCAAATCGGAGGCCGAGGGGCCCTGCCCACCAAATCGGAGGCCGAGGGGCCCCGCCCACCACATCGGAGGCCGAGGAGCCACGCCCACCAAATCGGAGGCCGAGGGTCCCCGCCCACCAAATCAGAGGCCGAGGGTCTCCGCCCACCAAATCGGAGGCCGAGGGTCCCCGCCCACCAAATCGGAGGCCGAGGGTCCCCGCCCACCAAATAGGAGGCCGAGGGTCCACAACAACCAAATCGGAGGCTGAGGGGCCCCGCCCACCAAATCGAAGGCCGAGGGGCCCCGCACACCAAAGCGGAGGCCGAGGGCCCCCGCACACCAAATCGGAGGCAGAGGGACCCCGCCCACCAAATCGGAGACCGAGGGGCCCCACCCACCAAAGCGGAGGCCGAGGGTCCCTGCCCACCAAATCGGAGGCCGAGGGTCCCCGCCCACCAAATCGGAGGCCAAGGGTCCCCGCCCACCAAATAGGAGGCCGAGAGTCCCCGCCCACCAAATCGGAGGCCGAGGGGCCCCGCCAACCAAATCGGAGGCCGAGGGGCCCCGCCAACCAAATCGGAGGCCGAGGAGCCCCGCCCACCAAATCGAAGGCCGAGCGGCCCCGCCCACCAAAGCGGAGGCCGAGGGGCCCGGCCCCGCCCACCAAAGCGGAGGCCGAGGGGCCCCGCCCACCACATCGGAGGCCGAGGGGCCCCGCCCACCAAATCGGAGGCCGAGGGTCCCCACCCACCAAATCGGAGGCCGAGGGTCCCCGCCCACCAAATCGGAGGCCGAGGGTCCCCGCCCACCAAATTGGAGGCCGAGGGTCCCCGCCCACCAAATCAGAGGCCGAGGGTCCCCGCCCACCAAATCGGAGGCCGAGGGGCCCCACCAACCAAATCGGAGGCCGAGGGGCCCCGCCCACCAAATCGGAGGCCGAGGGTCCCTGCCCACCAAATCGGAGGTCGAGGGGCCCCGCCAACCAAATCAGAGGCCGAGGGGCCCCGCCCACCAAATCGGAGGCCGAGGGGCCCTGCCAACCAAATCGGAGGCCGAGGGGCCCCGCCCACCAAATCGGAGGCCGAGGGGCCCTGCCCACCAAATCGGAGGCCGAGAGTCTCCGCCCACCAAATCGGAGGATAAGGGGCCCCGCCAACCAAATCGGAGGCCGAGGGGCCCCGCCAACCAAATCAAAGGCCGAGGAGCCCCGCCCAACAAATCGAAGGCCGAGGGGCCCCGCCAACCAAATCGGAGGCCGAGGGGCCCTGCCAACCAAATCGGAGGCCGAGGGGCCCCGCCAACCAAATCGGAGGCCGAGGAGCCCCGCCCACCAAATCGGAGGCCGAGGGTCCCCACACACCAAATCGGAGGCCGAGGGTCCCCGCCCACCAAATCGGAGGCCGAGGGTCCCCGCCCACCAAATTGGAGGCCGAGGGTCCCCGCCCACCAAATCGGAGGCCGAGGGTCCCCGCCCACCAAATCGGAGGCCGAGGGGCCCCACCAACCAAATCGGAGGCCGAGGGGCCCCGCCCACCAAATCGGAGGCCGAGGGTCCCTGCCCACCAAATCGGAGGCCGAGGGGCCCTGCCAACCAAATCGGAGGCCGAGGGGCCCCGCCCACCAAATCGGAGGCCGAGGGGCCCTGCCAACCAAATCGGAGGCCGAGGGCCCCGCCCACCAAATCGGAGGCCGAGGGGCCCCGCCCACCAAATCGGAGGCCGAGAGTCCCCGCCCACCAAATCAAAGGCCGAGGAGCCCCGCCCACCAAATCGGAGGCCGAGGGGCCCCGCCAACCAAATCGGAGGCCGAGGGGCCCCGCCAACCAAATCGGAGGCCGAGGAGCCCCGCCCACCAAATCGAAGGCCGAGCGGCCCCGCCCACCAAAGCGGAGGCCGAGGGGCCCGGCCCCGCCCACCAAAGCGGAGGCCGAGGGGCCCCCGACTACCACATCGGAGGCCGAGGGGCCCCGCCCACCAAATCGGAGGCCGAGGGTCCTCGCCCACCAAATCAGAGGCCGAGGGTCCCTGCCCACCAAATCGGAGGCCGAGGGTCCCCGCCCACCAAATTGAAGGCCGAGGGTCCCCGCCCACCAAATCGGAGGCCGAGGGGCCCCGCCTACCAAATCGGAGGCCGAGGGTCCCCGCCCACCAAATCGGAGGCCGAGGGGCCCCGCCCACCAAATCGGAGGCCGAGGAGCCCCGCCCACCAAATCGGAGGCCGAGGGTCCCCACACACCAAATCGGAGGCCGAGGGGCCCCGCCAACCAAATCGGAGGCCGAGGGGCCCCGCCCACCAAATCGGAGGCCGAGGGTCCCTGCCCACCAAATCGGAGGCCGAGGGGCCCTGCCAACCAAATCGGAGGCCGAGGAGCCCCGCCCACCAAATCGGAGGCCGAGGGTCCCCACACACCAAATCGGAGGCCGAGGGTCCCCGCCCACCAAATCGGAGGCCGAGGGTCCCCGCCCACCAAATTGGAGGCCGAGGGTCCCCACACACCAAATCGGAGGCCGAGGGGCCCCGCCAACCAAATCGGAGGCCGAGGGGCCCCGCCCACCAAATCGGAGGCCGAGGGTCCCTGCCCACCAAATCGGAGGCCGAGGAGCCCCGCCCACCAAATCGGAGGCCGAGGGTCCCCACACACCAAATCGGAGGCCGAGGGTCCCCGCCCACCAAATCGGAGGCCGAGGGTCCCCGCCCACCAAATTGGAGGCCGAGGGTCCCCACACACCAAATCGGAGGCCGAGGGGCCCCGCCAACCAAATCGGAGGCCGAGGGGCCCCGCCCACCAAATCGGAGGCCGAGGGTCCCCGCCCACCAAATCGGAGGCCGAGGAGCCCCGCCCACCAAATCGGAGGCCGAGGGTCCCCACACACCAAATCGGAGGCCGAGGGGCCCCGCCAACCAAATCGGAGGCCGAGGGGCCCCGCCCACCAAATCGGAGGCCGAGGGTCCCTGCCCACCAAATCGGAGGCCGAGGGGCCCCGCCAACCAAATCGGAGGCCGAGGAGCCCCGCCCACCAAATCGGAGGCCGAGGGTCCCCACACACCAAATCGGAGGCCGAGGGTCCCCGCCCACCAAATCGGAGGCCGAGGGTCCCCGCCCACCAAATTGGAGGCCGAGGGTCCCCGCCCACCAAATCGGAGGCCGAGGGTCCCCGCCCACCAAATCGGAGGCCGAGGGGCCCCACCAACCAAATCGGAGGCCGAGGGGCCCCGCCCACCAAATCGGAGGCCGAGGGTCCCTGCCCACCAAATCGGAGGCCGAGGGGCCCTGCCAACCAAATCGGAGGCCGAGGGGCCCCGCCCACCAAATCGGAGGCCGAGGGGCCCTGCCAACCAAATCGGAGGCCGAGGGCCCCGCCCACCAAATCGGAGGCCGAGGGGCCCCGCCCACCAAATCGGAGGCCGAGAGTCCCCGCCCACCAAATCAAAGGCCGAGGAGCCCCGCCCACCAAATCGGAGGCCGAGGGGCCCCGCCAACCAAATCGGAGGCCGAGGGGCCCCGCCAACCAAATCGGAGGCCGAGGAGCCCCGCCCACCAAATCGAAGGCCGAGCGGCCCCGCCCACCAAAGCGGAGGCCGAGGGGCCCGGCCCCGCCCACCAAAGCGGAGGCCGAGGGGCCCCCGACTACCACATCGGAGGCCGAGGGGCCCCGCCCACCAAATCGGAGGCCGAGGGTCCTCGCCCACCAAATCAGAGGCCGAGGGTCCCTGCCCACCAAATCGGAGGCCGAGGGTCCCCGCCCACCAAATTGAAGGCCGAGGGTCCCCGCCCACCAAATCGGAGGCCGAGGGGCCCCGCCTACCAAATCGGAGGCCGAGGGTCCCCGCCCACCAAATCGGAGGCCGAGGGGCCCCGCCCACCAAATCGGAGGCCGGGGGTCCCCGCCCTCCAAATCGGAGGCCGAGGGGCCCCGCCCACCACATCGGAGGCCGAGGGGCCCCACCCACCAAATCGGAGGCCGAGGGTCCCCGCCCACCAAATCGGAGGCCGAGGGTCCCCGCCCACCAAATCGGAGGCCGAGGGTCCACACCATCCAAATCGGAGGCCGAGGGGGCCCGCCCACCAAATCGGAGGCCGACGGGCCCCACCCACCAAAGCGGAGGCCGAGGGTCCCCGCCCACCAAATCGAAGGTCGAGGGGCCCCGCCCACGAAAGCGGAGGCCGAGGGTCCCCGCACACCAAATCGGAGGCAGAGGGACCCCGCCCACCAAATCAGAGGCCGAGGGGCCCCGCCCACCAAAGCGGAGGCCGAGGGTCCCCGACCACCAAATCGGAGGCCGAGGGTCCCTGCCCACCAAATCGTAGGCCGAGGGTCCCCGCCCACCAAATCGGAGGCCGAGGGTCCCCGCCCACCAAATCGGAGGCCGAGAGTCCCCGCCCACCAAATCGGAGGCCGAGGGGCCCCGCCAACCAAATCGAAGGCCGAGGGGCTCCGCCAACCAAATCGGAGGCCGAGGGACCCCGCCCACCAAATCAGAGGCCGAGGGGCCCCGCCCACCAAAGCGGAGGCCGAGGGTCCCCGACCACCAAATCGGAGGCCGAGGGTCCCTGCCCACCAAATCGTAGGCCGAGGGTCCCCGCCCACCAAATCGGAGGCCGAGGGTCCCCGCCCACCAAATCAGAGGCCGAGAGTCCCCGCCCACCAAATCGGAGGCCGAGGGGCCCCGCCAACCAAATCGGAGGCCGAGGGGCCCCGCCAACCAAATCGGAGGCCGAGGGACCCCGCCCACCAAATCGGAGGCCGAGGGTCCCCGCCCACCAAATCGGAGGCCGAGAGTCCCCGCCCACCAAATCAGAGGATAAGGGGCCCCGCCAACCAAATCGGAGGCCGAGGGGCCCCGCCTACCAAATCGGAGGCCGAGGGTCCCCACCCACCAAATCGGAGGCCGAGGGGCCCCGCCCACCAAATCGGAGGCCGGGGGTCCCCGCCCACCAAATCGGATGCCGAGGGGCCTCGCCCACCACATCGGAGGCCGAGGAGCCCCGCCCACCAAATCGGAGGCCGAGGGTCCCCGCCCACCAAATCAGAGGCCGAGGGTCTCCGCCCACCAAATCGGAGGCCGAGGGTCCCCGCCCACCAAATCGGAGGCCGAGGGTCCCCGCCCACCAAATAGGAGGCCGAGGGTCCACAACAACCAAATCGGAGGCTGAGGAGCCCCGCCCACCAAATCGAAGGCCGAGGGGCCCCGCCCACCAAAGCGGAGGCCGAGGGTCTCCGCCCACCAAATCGGAGGCCGAGGGTCCACACCATCCAAATCGGAGGCCGAGGGGGCCCGCCCACCAAATCGGAGGCCGACGGGCCCCACCCACCAAAGCGGAGGCCGAGGGTCCCCGCCCACCAAATCGAAGGTCGAGGGGCCCCGCCCACAAAAGCGGAGGCCGAGGGTCCCCGCACACCAAATCGGAGGCAGAGGGACCCCGCCCACCAAATCAGAGGCCGAGGGGCCCCGCCCACCAAAGCGGAGGCCGAGGGTCCCCGACCACCAAATCGTAGGCCGAGGGTCCCTGCCCACCAAATCGTAGGCCGAGGGTCCCCGCCCACCAAATCGGAGGCCGAGGGTCCCCGCCCACCAAATCGGAGGCCGAGAGTCCCCGCCCACCAAATCGGAGGCCGAGGGGCCCCGCCAACCAAATCGGAGGCCGAGGGGCCCCGCCAACCAAATCGGAGGCCGAGGGACCCCGCCCACCAAATTAGAGGCCGAGGGGCCCCGCCCACCAAAGCGGAGGCCGAGGGTCCCCGACCACCAAATCGGAGGCCGAGGGTCCCTGCCCACCAAATCGTAGGCCGAGGGTCCCCGCCCACCAAATCGGAGGCCGAGGGTCCCCGCCCACCAAATCGGAGGCCGAGAGTCCCCGCCCACCAAATCGGAGGCCGAGGGGCCCCGCCAACCAAATCGGAGGCCGAGGGGCCCCGCCAACCAAATCGGAGGCCGAGGGACCCCGCCCACCAAATCGGAGGCCGAGGGTCCCCGCCCACCAAATTGGAGGCCGAGAGTCCCCGCCCACCAAATCGGAGGATAAGGGGCCCCGCCAACCAAATCGGAGGCCGAGGGGCCCCGCCTACCAAATCGGAGGCCGAGGGTCCCCGCCCACCAAATCGGAGGCCGAGGGGCCCCGCCCACCAAATCGGAGGCCGGGGGTCCCCGCCTACCAAATCGGATGCCGAGGGGCCTCGCCCACCACATCGGAGGCCGAGGAGCCCCGCCCACCAAATCGGAGGCCGAGGGTCCCCGCCCACCAAATCAGAGGCCGAGGGTCTCCGCCCACCAAATCGGAGGCCGAGGGTCCCCGCCCACCAAATCGGAGGCCGAGGGTCCCCGCCCACCAAATAGGAGGCCGAGGGTCCACAACAACCAAATCGGAGGCTGAGGAGCCCCGCCCACCAAATCGAAGGCCGAGGGGCCCCGCCCACCAAAGCGGAGGCCGAGGGCCCCCGCACACCAAATCGGAGGCAGAGGGACCCCGCCCACCAAATCGGAGACCGAGGGGCCCCGCCCACCAAAGCGGAGGCCGAGGGTCCCCGACCACCAAATCGGAGGCCGAGGGTCCCTGCCCACCAAATCGGAGGCCAAGGGTCCCCGCCCACCAAATCGGAGGCCGAGAGTCCCCGCCCACCAAATCGGAGGCCGAGGGGCCCCGCCAACCAAATCGGAGGCCGAGGGGCCCCGCCAACCAAATCGGAGTCCGAGGAGCCCCGCCCACCAAATGGAAGGCCGAGCGGCCCCGCCCACCAAAGCGGAGGCCGAGGGGCCCGGCCCCGCCCACCAAAGCGGAGGCCGAGGGGCCCCGCCCACCACATCGGAGGCCGAGGGGCCCCGCCCACCAAATCGGAGGCCGAGGGTCCCCACCCACCAAATCGGAGGCCGAGGGTCCTCGCCCACCAAATCGGAGGCCGAGGGTCCCCGCCCACCAAATTGGAGGCCGAGGGTCCCCGCCCACCAAATCGGAGGCCGAGGGGCCCCACCAACCAAATCGGAGGCCGAGGGGCCCCGCCCACCAAATCGGAGGCCGAGGGTCCCTGCCCACCAAATCGGAGGCTGAGGGGCCCCGCCAACCAAATCGGAGGCCGAGGGGCCCCGCCCACCAAATCGGAGGCCGAGGGGCCCTGCCAACCAAACCGGAGGCCGAGGGGCCCCGCCCACCAAATCGGAGGCCGAGGGGCCCCACCCACCACATCGGAGGCCGAGGGGCCCCGCCCACCAAATCGGAGGCCGAGGGTCCCCACCCACCAAATCGGAGGCCGAGGGTCCCCGCCCACCAAATCGGAGGCCGAGGGTCCCCGCCCACCAAATTGGAGGCCGAGGGTCCCCGCCCACCAAATCGGAGGCCGAGGGGCCCCACCAACCAAATCGGAGGCCGAGGGGCCCCGCCCACCAAATCGGAGGCCGAGGGTCCCCGTCCACCAAATCGGAGGCCAAGGGTCCCCGCCCACCAAATCGGAGGCCGAGAGTCCCCGCCCACCAAATCGGAGGCCGAGGGGCCCCGCCAACCAAATCGGAGGCCGAGGGGTCCCACCAACCAAATCGGAGGCCGAGGAGCCCCGCCCACCAAATCGAAGGCCGAGCGTCCCCGCCCACCAAAGCGGAGGCCGAGCGGCCCCGCCCACCAAAGCGGAGGCCGAGGGGCCCCGCCCACCACATCGGAGGCCGAGGGTCCCCGCCCACCAAATCGGAGGCCGAGGGGCCCCACCAACCAAATCGGAGGCCGAGGGGCCCCGCCCACCAAATCGGAGGCCGAGGGTCCCTGCCCACCAAATCGGAGGCCGAGGGGCCCCGCCAACCAAATCGGAGGCCGAGGGGCCCCGCCCACCAAATCGGAGGCCGAGGGGCCCTGCCAACCAAATCGGAGGCCGAGGGGCCCCGCCCAACAAATCGGAGGCCGAGGGGCCCTGCCCACCAAATCGGAGGCCGAGAGTCTCCGCCCACCAAATCGGAGGATAAGGGGCCCCGCCAACCAAATCAGAGGCCGAGGGGCCCCGCCAACCAAATCAAAGGCCGAGGAGCCCCGCCCAACAAATCGAAGGCCGAGGGGCCCCGCCAACCAAATCGGAGGCCGAGGGGCCCTGCCAACCAAATCGGAGGCCGAGGGGCCCCGCCAACCAAATCGGAGGCCGAGGAGCCCCGCCCACCAAATCGAAGGCCGAGCGGCCCCGCCCACCAGAGCGGAGGCCGAGGGGCCCGGCCCCGCCCACCAAAGCGGAGGCCGAGGGGCCCCGCCCACCACATCGGAGGCCGAGGGGCCCCGCCCACCAAATCGGAGGCCGAGGGTCCCCACCCACCAAAGAGGAGGCCGAGGGTCCCTGCACACCAAATCGGAGGCAGAGGGACCCCGCCCACCAAATCGGAGGCCGAGGGTCCCTGCCCACCAAATCGGAGGCCGAGGGTCCCCGCCCACCAAATCGGAGGCCAAGGGTCCCCGCCCACCAAATCGGAGGCCGAGAGTCCCCGCCCACCAAATCGGAGGCCGAGGGGCCCCGCCAACCAAATCGGAGGCCGAGGGGCCCCGCCAACCAAATCGGAGGCCGAGCGTCCCCGCCCACCAAAGCGGAGGCCGAGCGGCCCCGCCCACCAAAGCGGAGGCCGAGGGGCCCCGCCCACCACATCGGAGGCCGAGGGGCCCCGCCCACCAAATCGGAGGCCGAGGGTCCCCGACCACCAAATTGGAGGCCGAGGGTCCCCGCCCATCAAATCGGAGGCCGAGGGTCCCCGCCCACCAAATCGGAGGCCGAGGGGCCCCACCAACCAAATCGGAGGCCGAGGGGCCCCGCCCACCAAATCGGAGGCCGAGGGTCCCTGCCCACCAAATCGGAGGCCGAGGGGCCCCGCCAACCAAATCGGAGGCCGAGGGGCCCCGCCCACCAAATCGGAGGCCGAGGGGCCCTGCCAACCAAATCGGAGGCCAAGGGCCCCGCCCACCAAATCGGAGGCCGAGGGGCCCTGCCCACCAAATCGGAGGCCGAGAGTCCCCGCCCACCAAATCAAAGGCCGAGGAGCCCCGCCCACCAAATCGGAGGCCGAGAGTCCCCGCCCACCAAATCGGAGGCCGAGGGGCCCCGCCAACCAAATCGGAGGCCGAGGGGCCCAGCCCACCAAATCGGAGGCCGAGGGGCCCCGCCAACCAAATCTGAGGCCGAGGGCCCCACCCACCAAATCGGAGGCCGAGGGGCCCCGCCCACCAAATCGGAGGCCAAGAGTCCCCGCCCACCAAATCAAAGGCCGAGGAGCCCCGCCCACCAAATCGGAGGCCGAGAGTCCCCGCCCACCAAATCGGAGGCCGAGGGGCCCCGCCAACCAAATTGGAGGCCGAGGGGCCCCGCCCACCAAATCGGAGGCCGAGGGTCCCCGCCCACCAAATCGGAGGCCGAGGGTCCACAACAACCAAATCGGAGGCCGAGGGGCCCCGCCCACCAAATCGAAGGCCGAGGGGCCCCGCCCACCAAATCGGAGGCCGAGGGTCCCTGCCCACCAAATCGGAGGCCGAGGGGCCCCGCCAACCAAATCGGAGGCCGAGGGGCCCCGCCCACCAAATCGGAGGCCGAGGGGCCCCGCCCACCAAATCGGAGGCCGAGGGGCCCCGCCAACCAAATCGGAGGCCGAGGAGCCCCGCCCACCAAATCGAAGGCCGAGCGGCCCCGCCCACCAGAGCGGAGGCCGAGTGGCCCGGCCCCGCCCACCAAAGCGGAGGCCGAGGGGCCCCGCCCACCACATCGGAGGCCGAGGGGCCCCGCCCAACAAATCGGAGGCCGAGGGTCCCCACCCACCAAATCGGAGGCCGAGGGTCCCCGCCCACCAAATCGGAGGCCGAGGGTCCCCACCCACCAAATCGGAGGCCGAGGGTCCCCGCCCACCAAATTGGAGGCCGAGGGTCCCCGCCCACCAAATCGGAGGCCGAGGGTCCCCGCCCACCAAATCGGAGGCCGAGGGGCCCCACCAACCAAATCGGAGGCCGAGGGGCCCCGCCCACCAAATCGGAGGCCGAGGGTCCCTGCCCACCAAATCGGAGGCCGAGGGGCCCCGCCAACCAAATCGGAGGCCGAGGGTCCCCGCCCACCAAATCGGAGGCCGAGGGGCCCCACCCACCAAATCGGAGGCCGAGGGTCCCCGCCCACCAAATCGGAGGCCGAGGGGCCCTGCCAACCAAATCGGAGGCCGAGGGGCCCCGCCCACCAAATCGGAGGCCGAGAGTCCCCGCCCACCAAATCGGAGGATAAGGGGCCCCGCCAACCAAATCGGAGGCCGAGGGGCCCCGCCAACCAAATCAAAGGCCGAGGAGCCCCGCCCAACAAATCGAAGGCTGAGCGGCCCCGCCCACCAAAGCGGAGGCCGAGGGGCCCGGCCCCGCCCACCAAAGCGGAGGCCGAGGGGCCCCGACCACCACATCGGAGGCCGAGGGGCCCCGCCCACCAAATCGGAGGCCGAGGGTCCCCGCCCACCAAATCGGAGGCCGAGGGGCCCCGCCCACCAAATCGGAGGCCGAGGGTCCCCACCCACCAAATTGGAGGCCGAGGGTCCCCGCCCACCAAATCGGAGGCCGAGGGGCCTCGCCTACCAAATCGGAGGCCAAGGGTCCCCGCCCACCACATCGGAGGCCGAGGGTCCCCGCCCACCAATTCGGAGGCCGAGGGGCCCCGCCCACCAAATCGGAGGCCGGGGGTCCCCGCCCACCAAATCGGAGGCCGAGGGGCCCTGCCAACCAAACCGGAGGCCGAGGGGCCCCGCCCACCAAATCGGAGGCCGAGGGGCCCTGCCCACCAAATCGGAGGCCGAGAGTCTCCGCCCACCAAATCGGAGGATAAGGGGCCCCGCCAACCAAATCGGAGGCCGAGGGGCCCCGCCAACCAAATCAAAGGCCGAGGAGCCCCGCCCAACAAATCGAAGGCCGAGGGGCCCCGCCAACCAAATCGGAGGCCGAGGGGCCCTGCCAACCAAATCGGAGGCCGAGGGGCCCCGCCAACCAAATCGGAGGCCGAGGAGCCCCGCCCACCAAATCGAAGGCCGAGCGGCCCCGCCCACCAGAGCGGAGGCCGAGGGGCCCGGCCCCGCCCACCAAAGCGGAGGCCGAGGGGCCCCGCCCACTACATCGGAGGCCGAGGGGCCCCACCCACCAAATCGGAGGCCGAGCGTCCCCACCCACCAAAGCGGAGGCCGAGGGTCCCTGCACACCAAATCGGAGGCAGAGGGACCCCGCCCACCAAATCGGAGGCCGAGGGTCCCTGCCCACCAAATCGGAGGCCGAGGGTCCCCGTCCACCAAATCGGAGGCCAAGGGTCCCCGCCCACCAAATCGGAGGCCGAGAGTCCCCGCCCACCAAATCGGAGGCCGAGGGGCCCCGCCAACCAAATCGGAGGCCGAGGGGTCCCACCAACCAAATCGGAGGCCGAGGAGCCCCGCCCACCAAATCG
The DNA here is from genome assembly GCF_051348905.1 of Ranitomeya variabilis. NCBI lineage: Eukaryota > Metazoa > Chordata > Amphibia > Anura > Dendrobatidae > Ranitomeya > Ranitomeya variabilis. The sequence continues at coordinate 682,176,993 of NC_135232.1, read as the reverse complement.
AAGGCCGAGCGTCCCCGCCCACCAAAGCGGAGGCCGAGCGGCCCCGCCCACCAAAGCGGAGGCCGAGGGGCCCCGCCCACCACATCGGAGGCCGAGGGTCCCCGCCCACCAAATCGGAGGCCGAGGGGCCCCACCAACCAAATCGGAGGCCGAGGGGCCCCGCCCACCAAATCGGAGGCCGAGGGTCCCTGCCCACCAAATCGGAGGCCGAGGGGCCCCGCCAACCAAATCGGAGGCCGAGGGGCCCCGCCCACCAAATCGGAGGCCGAGGGGCCCTGCCAACCAAATCGGAGGCCGAGGGGCCCCGCCCAACAAATCGGAGGCCGAGGGGCCCTGCCCACCAAATCGGAGGCCGAGAGTCTCCGCCCACCAAATCGGAGGATAAGGGGCCCCGCCAACCAAATCAGAGGCCGAGGGGCCCCGCCAACCAAATCAAAGGCCGAGGAGCCCCGCCCAACAAATCGAAGGCCGAGGGGCCCCGCCAACCAAATCGGAGGCCGAGGGGCCCTGCCAACCAAATCGGAGGCCGAGGGGCCCCGCCAACCAAATCGGAGGCCGAGGAGCCCCGCCCACCAAATCGAAGGCCGAGCGGCCCCGCCCACCAGAGCGGAGGCCGAGGGGCCCGGCCCCGCCCACCAAAGCGGAGGCCGAGGGGCCCCGCCCACCACATCGGAGGCCGAGGGGCCCCGCCCACCAAATCGGAGGCCGAGGGTCCCCACCCACCAAAGAGGAGGCCGAGGGTCCCTGCACACCAAATCGGAGGCAGAGGGACCCCGCCCACCAAATCGGAGGCCGAGGGTCCCTGCCCACCAAATCGGAGGCCGAGGGTCCCCGCCCACCAAATCGGAGGCCAAGGGTCCCCGCCCACCAAATCGGAGGCCGAGGGGCCCCGCCCACCAAATCGGAGGCCGAGGGGCCCCGCCAACCAAATCGGAGGCCGAGGGGCCCCGCCAACCAAATCGGAGGCCGAGCGTCCCCGCCCACCAAAGCGGAGGCCGAGCGGCCCCGCCCACCAAAGCGGAGGCCGAGGGGCCCCGCCCACCACATCGGAGGCCGAGGGGCCCCGCCCACCAAATCGGAGGCCGAGGGTCCCCGACCACCAAATTGGAGGCCGAGGGTCCCCGCCCATCAAATCGGAGGCCGAGGGTCCCCGCCCACCAAATCGGAGGCCGAGGGGCCCCACCAACCAAATCGGAGGCCGAGGGGCCCCGCCCACCAAATCGGAGGCCGAGGGTCCCTGCCCACCAAATCGGAGGCCGAGGGGCCCCGCCAACCAAATCGGAGGCCGAGGGGCCCCGCCCACCAAATCGGAGGCCGAGGGGCCCTGCCAACCAAATCGGAGGCCAAGGGCCCCGCCCACCAAATCGGAGGCCGAGGGGCCCTGCCCACCAAATCGGAGGCCGAGAGTCCCCGCCCACCAAATCAAAGGCCGAGGAGCCCCGCCCACCAAATCGGAGGCCGAGAGTCCCCGCCCACCAAATCGGAGGCCGAGGGGCCCCGCCAACCAAATCGGAGGCCGAGGGGCCCCTCCCACCAAATCGGAGGCCGAGGGGCCCTGCCAACCAAATCGGAGGCCGAGGGCCCCGCCCACCAAATCGGAGGCCGAGGGGCCCCGCCCACCAAATCGGAGGCCAAGAGTCCCCGCCCACCAAATCAAAGGCCGAGGAGCCCCGCCCACCACATCGGAGGCCGAGAGTCCCCGCCCACCAAATCGGAGGCCGAGGGGCCCCGCCAACCAAATTGGAGGCCGAGGGGCCCCGCCCACCAAATCGGAGGCCGAGGGTCCCCGCCCACCAAATCGGAGGCCGAGGGTCCACAACAACCAAATCGGAGGCCGAGGGGCCCCGCCCACCAAATCGAAGGCCGAGGGGCCCCGCCCACCAAATCGGAGGCCGAGGGTCCCTGCCCACCAAATCGAAGGCCGAGGGGCCCCGCCCACCAAATCGGAGGCCGAGGGTCCCTGCCCACCAAATCGGAGGCCGAGGGGCCCCGCCAACCAAATCGGAGGCCGAGGGGCCCCGCCCACCAAATCGGAGGCCGAGGGGCCCCGCCCACCAAATCGGAGGCCGAGGGGCCCCGCCCACCAAATCGGAGGCCAAGGGTCCCCGCCCACCAAATCGGAGGCCGAGGGGCCCCGCCCACCAAATCGGAGGCCGAGGGGCCCCGCCAACCAAATCGGAGGCCGAGGGGCCCCGCCAACCAAATCGGAGGCCGAGCGTCCCCGCCCACCAAAGCGGAGGCCGAGCGGCCCCGCCCACCAAAGCGGAGGCCGAGGGGCCCCGCCCACCACATCGGAGGCCGAGGGGCCCCGCCCACCAAATCGGAGGCCGAGGGTCCCCGACCACCAAATTGGAGGCCGAGGGTCCCCGCCCATCAAATCGGAGGCCGAGGGTCCCCGCCCACCAAATCGGAGGCCGAGGGGCCCCACCAACCAAATCGGAGGCCGAGGGGCCCCGCCCACCAAATCGGAGGCCGAGGGTCCCTGCCCACCAAATCGGAGGCCGAGGGGCCCCGCCAACCAAATCGGAGGCCGAGGGGCCCCGCCCACCAAATCGGAGGCCGAGGGGCCCTGCCAACCAAATCGGAGGCCAAGGGCCCCGCCCACCAAATCGGAGGCCGAGGGGCCCTGCCCACCAAATCGGAGGCCGAGAGTCCCCGCCCACCAAATCAAAGGCCGAGGAGCCCCGCCCACCAAATCGGAGGCCGAGAGTCCCCGCCCACCAAATCGGAGGCCGAGGGGCCCCGCCAACCAAATCGGAGGCCGAGGGGCCCCTCCCACCAAATCGGAGGCCGAGGGGCCCTGCCAACCAAATCGGAGGCCGAGGGCCCCGCCCACCAAATCGGAGGCCGAGGGGCCCCGCCCACCAAATCGGAGGCCAAGAGTCCCCGCCCACCAAATCAAAGGCCGAGGAGCCCCGCCCACCACATCGGAGGCCGAGAGTCCCCGCCCACCAAATCGGAGGCCGAGGGGCCCCGCCAACCAAATTGGAGGCCGAGGGGCCCCGCCCACCAAATCGGAGGCCGAGGGTCCCCGCCCACCAAATCGGAGGCCGAGGGTCCACAACAACCAAATCGGAGGCCGAGGGGCCCCGCCCACCAAATCGAAGGCCGAGGGGCCCCGCCCACCAAATCGGAGGCCGAGGGTCCCTGCCCACCAAATCGGAGGCCGAGGGGCCCCGCCAACCAAATCGGAGGCCGAGGGGCCCCGCCCACCAAATCGGAGGCCGAGGGGCCCCGCCCACCAAATCGGAGGCCGAGGGGCCCCGCCAACCAAATCGGAGGCCGAGGAGCCCCGCCCACCAAATCGAAGGCCGAGCGGCCCCGCCCACCAGAGCGGAGGCCGAGGGGCCCGGCCCCGCCCACCAAAGCGGAGGCCGAGGGGCCCCGCCCACCACATCGGAGGCCGAGGGGCCCCGCCCAACAAATCGGAGGCCGAGGGTCCCCACCCACCAAATCGGAGGCCGAGGGTCCCCGCCCACCAAATCGGAGGCCGAGGGTCCCCGCCCACCAAATCGGAGGCCGAGGGTCCCCGCCCACCAAATTGGAGGCCGAGGGTCCCCGCCCACCAAATCGGAGGCCGAGGGTCCCCGCCCACCAAATCGGAGGCCGAGGGGCCCCACCAACCAAATCGGAGGCCGAGGGGCCCCGCCCACCAAATCGGAGGCCGAGGGTCCCTGCCCACCAAATCGGAGGCCGAGGGGCCCCGCCAACCAAATCGGAGGCCGAGGGTCCCCGCCCACCAAATCGGAGGCCGAGGGGCCCCACCCACCAAATCGGAGGCCGAGGGTCCCCGCCCACCAAATCGGAGGCCGAGGGGCCCTGCCAACCAAATCGGAGGCCGAGGGGCCCCGCCCACCAAATCGGAGGCCGAGAGTCCCCGCCCACCAAATCGGAGGATAAGGGGCCCCGCCAACCAAATCGGAGGCCGAGGGGCCCCGCCAACCAAATCAAAGGCCGAGGAGCCCCGCCCAACAAATCGAAGGCTGAGCGGCCCCGCCCACCAAAGCGGAGGCCGAGGGGCCCGGCCCCGCCCACCAAAGCGGAGGCCGAGGGGCCCCGACCACCACATCGGAGGCCGAGGGGCCCCGCCCACCAAATCGGAGGCCGAGGGTCCCCGCCCACCAAATCGGAGGCCGAGGGGCCCCGCCCACCAAATCGGAGGCCGAGGGTCCCCACCCACCAAATTGGAGGCCGAGGGTCCCCGCCCACCAAATCGGAGGCCGAGGGGCCTCGCCTACCAAATCGGAGGCCAAGGGTCCCCGCCCACCACATCGGAGGCCGAGGGTCCCCGCCCACCAATTCGGAGGCCGAGGGGCCCCGCCCACCAAATCGGAGGCCGGGGGTCCCCGCCCACCAAATCGGAGGCCGAGGGGCCCCGCCCACCACATCGGAGGCCGATGGGCCCCGCCCACCAAATCGGAGGCCGAGGGTCCCCGCCCACCAAATCGGAGGCCGAGGGTCCCCGCCCACCAAATCGGAGGCCAAGGGTCCCCGCCCACCAAATCGGAGGCCGAGGGTCCACACCAACGAAATCGGAGGCCGAGGGGCCCCGCCCACCAAATCGAAGGCCGAGGGGCCCCGCCCACCAAAGCGGAGGCCGAGGGTCCCCCCACACCAAATCGGAGGCAGAGGGACCCCGCCCACCAAATCGGAGGCCGAGGGGCCCCGCCCACCAAAGTGGAGGCCGAGGGTCCCCACCCACCAAAGCGGAGGCCGAGGGTCCCCGCACACCAAATCGGAGGCAGAGGGACCCCGCCCACCAAATCGGAGGCCGAGGGTCCCTGCCCACCAAATCGGAGGCCGAGGGTCCCCGCCCACCAAATTGGAGGCCGAGGGTCCCCGCCCACCAAATCGGAGGCAGAGGGACCCCGCCCACCAAATCGGAGGCCGAGGGGCCCCGCCCACCAAAGCGGAGGCCGAGGGTCCCCGCCCACCAAATCGGAGGTCGAGGGTCCCCGCCCACCAAATCGGAGGCCGAGGGTCCCCGCCCACCAAATCGGAGGCCGGTCCCCGCCCACCAAATCGGAGGCCGAGGGTCCCCACCCACCAAATCGGAGGACGAGGGGCCCCACCAACCAAATCGGAGGCTGAGGAGCCCCGCCCACCAAAAGTAAGTGCGGCCCCAAAAGTAAGTGCGCCCCTGGGTGCAAAAGTAAGTGCGCCCCCGGGTGCAAAAGTAAGTGCGCCCCCGGGTGCAAAAGTAAGTGCGCCCCCGGGTGCAAAAGTAAGTGCGCCCCCGGGTGCAAAAGTAAGTGCGCCTCCGGGTGCAAAAGTAAGTGCGCCCCCGGGTGCAAAAGTAAGCGCGCCCCCGGCCCCGGGTGCAAAAGTAAGCACGCCCCTAGTCCCATGTGTGAAAAGTGCCGCTGTAAAGCTGGTAGCGCTGTTCAAGCACCATGTATTTCCTTCAGGAAATGCCCATCTAATATATAATTGCCTAGAATACTACTTCCTGCAATTTGTGCCAACTTCCGTGGCTTTGTCCAGAGCTAATGTCCGGAGCTAATGTCCGGAGCTAATGTCCGGAGCTAATGTCCGGAGCTAATGTCCGGAGATAAGTGACGTCACCAGTGTCCTACACCCAGGCAGAGCACAGGGGCCCCAGGCAGCATATGGGGCCCCAGGCAGAGCACAGTGGCCCCAGGCAGAGCACAGGGGCCCCAGGCAGCATATGGGGCCCCAGGCAGAGCACAGTGGTCCCAGGCAGAGCACAGGGGCCCCAGGCAGCCTATGGGGCCCCAGGCAGAGCACAGTGGCCCCAGGCAGAGCACAGGGGCCCCAGGCAGCATATGGGGCCCCAGGCAGAGCACAGGGGCCCCAGGCAGCATATGGGGCCCCAGGCAGAGCACAGTGGCCCCAGGCAGAGCACAGGGGCCCCAGGCAGAACATGGGGCCCCAGGCAGAGCACAAGGGCCCCAGGCAGAGCACAGGGGCCCCAGGCAGCATATGGGGCCCCAGGCAGAGCGCAGGGGCCCCAGGCAGAGCACAGGGGCCCCAGGCAGCATATGGGGCCCCAGGCAGAGCACAGTGGCCCCAGGCAGAGCACAGGGGCCCCAGGCAGCATATGGGGCCCCAGGCAGAGCACAGTGGTCCCAGGCAGAGCACAGGGGCCCCAGGCAGCCTATGGGGCCCCAGGCAGAGCACAGTGGCCCCAGGCAGAGCACAGGGGCGCCAGGCAGCATATGGGGCCCCAGGCAGAGCACAGGGGCCCCAGGCAGAGCACAGGGGCCCCAGGCAGCATATGGGGCCCCAGGCAGAGCACAGGGGCCCCAGGCAGAGTACAGGGGCCCCAGGCAGCATATGGGGCCCCAGGCAGAGCACAGTGGTCCCAGGCAGAGCACAGGGGCCCCAGGCAGCCTATGGGGCCCCAGGCAGAGCACAGTGGCCCCAGGCAGAGCACAGGGGCCCCAGGCAGCATATGGGGCCCCAGGCAGAGCACAGTGGCCCCAGGCAGAGCACAGGGGCCCCAGGCAGCATATGGGGCCCCAGGCAGAGCACAGTGACCCCAGGCAGAGCACAGGGGCCCCAGGCAGCATATGGGGCCCCAGGCAGAGCACAGTGGTCCCAGGCAGAGCACAGGGGCCCCAGGCAGAACATGGGGCCCCAGGCAGAGCACAGGGGCCCCAGGCAGAGCACAGGGGCCACAGGCAGCATATGGGGCCCCAGGCAGAGCACAGGGGCCCCAGGCAGCATATGGGGCCCCAGGCAGAGCACAGTGGCCCCAGGCAGAGCACAGGGGCCCCAGGCAGAACATGGGGCCCCAGGCAGAGCACAGGGGCCCCAGGCAGAGCACAGGGGCCACAGGCAGCATATGGGGCCCCAGGCAGAGCACAGGGGCCCCAGGCAGCATATGGGGCCCCAGGCAGAGCACAGTGGCCCCAGGCAGCATATGGGGCCCCAGGCAGAGCACAGTGGCCCCAGGCAGAGCACAGGGGCCCCAGGCAGCATATGGGGCCCCAGGCAGAGCACAGTGGTCCCAGGCAGAGCACAGGGGCCCCAGGCAGCTTATGGGGCCCCAGGCAGAGCACAGTGGCCCCAGGCAGAACATGGGGCCCCAGGCAGAGCACAGGAGCCCCAGGCAGAGCACAGGGGCCCCAGGCAGAACATGGGGCCCCAGGCAGAGCACAGGGGCCCCAGGCAGAGCACAGGGGCCCCAGGCAGCATATGGGGCCCCAGGCAGAGCACAGGGGCCCCAGGCAGCATATGGGGCCCCAGGCAGAGCACAGTGGCCCCAGGCAGAGCACAGGGGCCCCAGGCAGCATATGGGGCCCCAGGCAGAGCACAGTGGTCCCAGGCAGAGCACAGGGGCCCCAGGCAGCCTATGGGGCCCCAGGCAGAGCACAGTGGCCCCAGGCAGAACATGGGGCCCCAGGCAGAGCACAGGGGCCCCAGGCAGAGCATAGGGGCCCCAGGCAGCATATGGGGCCCAGGCAGAGCACAGTGGTCCCAGGTAGAGCACAGGGGCCCCAGGCAGCCTATGGGCCCCAGGCAGAGCACAGGGGCCCCAGGCAGCATATGGGGCCCCAGGCAGAGCACAGGGGCCCCAGGCAGCATATGGGGCCCCAGGCAGAGCACAGTGGCCCCAGGCAGAGCACAGGGGCCCCAGGCAGAACATGGGGCCCCAGGCAGAGCACAGGGGCCCCAGGCAGAGCACAGGGGCCCCAGGCAGCATATGGGGCCCCAGGCAGAGCACAGGGGCCCCAGGCAGCATATGGGGCCCCAGGCAGAGCACAGCGATATTTTGGACCACTGTGCGGTGTTTCAGACCCCCTGTGTGATGTCTGGGGCCCTGTTCTTAAGTATATTAAAGATTAAAGTAACGTATATTAAAGTATATTATAGATCAAATTTGACATGTTTATGAGCACCATTGAGTGATATACTCAAGAATGACATAATTTTTCAACATTTTATGGTTTCAAACTGTAAACACTCAGAGTTTTTTTTACTTCAACCAGAAAACCTTAACGGTTCATAAAAAACTTGACTGTTCAGGATATGATAAAAGTCATAGTATTCTGAATCTTTAACTTATAAAGATACCTTTACATGGGGTGATTATTGGTTCCAGAGAGGCTTTCGGCCGATAATCGTACACATGGCTGGTGACAGGACAATACAATATAAACGTTCAAAGGTAAACACTGATAACATTAAAATCTAATATATAATTGCCTAGAATACTACTTCTGGCAATTTGTGCCAACTTCCGTGGCTTTGTCCGGAGATAATGTCCGGAGATAAGTGACGTCACCAGCGTCCTACACCCGCTCAGGGTGGACAAAGATATATGCCTTCGTGGTGCGCGGCACTTTTCTGATTGGTTGCCGCCTGCTGCGAGCGACCAATCAGAAATGTGCCGTACTGTCAAGAATTGTCAAGAGCTGGTGAGTGCAGCCATTTTTTGTTCTTTCTTACTATTATTTATTAATTGTATTATTCTTACATTTGAATAAATAAAGTATATATGGATTCTAGACTCCCGATTCTTTAGAATCGGGCTGCCATCTAGTAGTATATAATTCTGGTGTCTTTTTGCATGGTCATGATTACTTCTAAAATTCTTCTAATTTACCATACAGGTTTATTTATCCTATATGTAGTGCATATGTAATGTTTGTATTTCCATATATACTGTTTCTGTGCCTTGTATTTTTTTAACCTTTTCACAATTTTCTACTTTCCTTCCACCAGGGGTGAATAAATACTATCCTGCCTCATCGCACAGACAGACTTCTGTCACTAACATTGGTTCCAGTCGTCATATGTATTTTTATTACAGACACATGAGCTAAACTTAGGTTTGTAGAAATAAGACACTGGAATTTTCTGTGCAATACATCTCGGTGCCTCCAGCCAGCAAACATTATGATGTATGTGAAAAAACCTGTCTCTTTTAACCCCTTCTCTGTTGATCGGCTTATTCAGTGTACGTCAATGTAACTTTATCCCTTGGTCCGCATAATATAAGTAGCATCATTAAAGAGAAACTGGGGAAGACACCAGAGTTTCCCATAATAGCGATTCTTACAGACCTTCCACATGACCTAGTTCCCAGCGCCAGGATGACAGGTGGATAATTTCAGAAATGGTGACAATATTCTGCATGTTAGGCTCAGAATTAGGTGCACAGCATAAAGTAGTTTTTTATATTAAGCTTGGTAACAAAATATGATCCATAACTGTTGCACCCACAAGTACTTGTCTCATTTTTAATGTTCTGAGTCAAATTTACCCTTTGATAGGTCTATGGGTAAAGTAAGATGTGGTGGTTGCCTCCATTTTTTTAAAGAGTAGATTAGACACTAGGTGAGAAGGATGGCTACAAGTGAAAGATGACATCTATGCAGCTACAATATAAGAATTATTACAGACAAGTAGCACAACCACAGCAATAATCTCTCAAAAGTCAACGTGTCAGATGAGACACTGATTCAGAGTCAGATTTTGATACTAGACATGGATTTAAATCTGATGATAATCCCCATCCCATGCAATAAAAAAACTTCTGTATGTATTTTCATTTGTGCCACAGAAATAAATCAACCACAGAAATAAGTAGCATGCATATATTCACATAATTCGCTTAGAAAAGACAAGGATTAGCACCAGTGAATGGCAACATGGCCAGCCCACTTGCAGAGGTAGTTCAATCTGCACATCAGTGGCAGTGTCGAGTACCGGCTTTTCACTTCCTTCAGATCTTTTATCAAAGATGTCTTGGATTAAATCTGACACGTAACAAAAACCTAAGTGTATCAAGCAGTATCCATCACCATCTGTAAATGAGGAAAGTGACCGCATCATTGTGAGCAGTTCCGCTAAACAAAAGGAACAGAGTTCATTCCCGCCCACATGAATAACCAAAATGATAGGAGGCAGCTTGAACAATCCTGATGACTTTTGACAATATCTGAGGCCTGGTCAAGCCTCTGACACGCTTTGAGAAAGCATCCAAACCCTGAAAATTGAGTCCTCTTCCACCCGGTTGACTGTCCAGTCTCTGGGCAGCCAAAAAAATATACGAATGACCTAAAATACACACTATAGGTCTGGGACCACCTAAGAAGAAAACAATGTTACTACAGCAATAAATCCAGTGTGATATACCTGGAAAAACAAGAAGAATGCCATCTGTCAATACGTTGAATCATTGACTAAACCAGCATGTGCAGCTTCTGTAGCGGCCCCAATTCCTGAATGAGAAGGTACCAAAATCTTTGGGGGGTAGCCCCAGGGACAACAAACCTTTATGAAGAAGAGACTGAAATTGGAATTTTGTAAGAGGAGAACCATCTTCAAGAGAGAAAAATTAATGACCCACACACCAAAAAATTTGGTAATTGTTAACTAAAGTCAGAGGGCAGATTGGACCAGGGATGAAAAACAGAAGTAACAAGGAACCAATACCAGATGGGTCAGTCTTTGATTTAAAAATGCGGATACGCAAGCCGGATTGTGCCTAGATAAAGAAACAAGCTCACTAACACGTAAGGCTCCAAAAAACATGAGGCCAAAGACAATAAAAAACGGACAGACTCAAAAGGAGAGGAACAGAGGGAAGGAGTGCATTTGATAAGTCTCTTAAGAAAGTTGAAAGAAATGGGCCATCTACTCTCTTCCCTAATGTGACTCCTCCACCAGCCCTTAATGGCCTGTCGTATAATGAAAAATTTTGGACATTTGCCCATCAGTAAAGTTGAAATTGAAGAAGCTAAATCCGATAAATGATTCAAAGCAACCGCTCTCGGAACACCTAGGCTATGAAGGTGAAGCAGATATTGAATAGTCACCTCTAAATGAGTTGTATGAGATGAAGAGTTGGGTTTATTACCTACAAAATCATGCCACTCATTCAAACCTTACCATAGGATTGCCATGTTGATGGGGCCACCGAAGATCTCACCAGCGACATCAGATGTCCTCCACTACTTCCCACATGAGGGATGGGAACGAATGTCCCTCAGCCTGGGCATTAGGACAAAGCGCTCAGAATCTCTGCCAATCAAAACGAGAGAAAGCAACATCATTACTTGCACCTGGAATATGGCCTGTTCAAAACCAAATGGTGAAGGCTAAACATTTTAGCACCAAAAACGTGATTAACTTTATCAATCGATGATGGAACGTGATTAACTAATATGTTAAATGATTTATGGCATGAACGACGCTCATATCATCAGTCCAAAAACAAATACGTTTGTCACGCAAGCAAGGACCCAACCCCTACAGTGCCAAGACTCTGGCCACTGTTCAGCAAGCCACTGATTCCCAAAAATAACAACCCAAGCGGAGGAACCTATGGCATCAGAAAAAAAGGGTTAATTCCTCACTGGCTGATTCCACTGATTGGAAACAAGTGTAGCCATTATAAGATGAGAGAAACTCTCTCCAAACAGCCAGATCAGCTCGCAATGGGAGGGGGATGGGCTATACGAATCCGATGATGAGGATACCTCTGGTGGAAAGAGACATGCTAAGTGAAAAAATTCTACCCATATCCATGACTCGGCACGCAAAAACGAGAAAGCCCAGTAAAGACTGCATTTGAAGGAGGGTAATGCTTTAGACAGCGAAAAAAAACCTCGATCAGAGACATTCATTTTAAAAAATTTTATTCAGGCAGACGAAAAACCATAGATATCAAATCAATTTCGATATCTAAAAAGGATAAAGTAGTTACTGACCAAGATTTTTTTAGCTGGACACGGGAACTTTAAAATTTTACATGAAAAATCAAAGTGTCCAACAAAAATTGGCAGGACCTAGAGCCCAGTGGGTCTTCAAAAAGAAAATTGTCAAGATAGTGAATGATGGAAAGGGAGCCCGTCTGGTACTTAATGACCCATTTGAGGAAAGGACTTAATAACTCAAACTAATAACAAGAAATTGAATATCCCATGGGAAGGCACATGTCGTAATAATATTGACCATCCACAAAACAACCCAACAGGTGGTGACAGCCTGGATGAACAGGCAAAAGCCGAAAAGCTGTCTCAATGTCAGATTTTGCCATTAATACTCCCTGGCCAGCTTCCCTAATTAGAATAACCGCCCTGCAAATGAAACATAAGTGACTGACGCATCGCTTCTGAAATATCGTCATTCCCTGATGAACTTTTGGAGTGGGAAAGGTGATGAGTTAAACGGAACTTGCCAACTTCTTTCTTTTGGACGATTCCTAACAGAAAAACCGGTAAGTTATAAAAGGAAGGAGGAGTTAAAAAAGGAACTGCAATATTGCCCAATGATATTTCTTTTTGCATCTTCTCAGTTAGGTTATGAGGGGAATCTGTGACTGATTTTAGGTTGGAAGCAAAGAGCGGTTTTCAGCTAAAAGTGAAAGAGGTACAGGTCGAGCCACAGCCCCATCGCGGATATGCTCACCAGAGTCCTTATTATTATTATTATTGACTGAAAGGTTTTGTTGGTAATTTTGACAGCCTCCGCAAACAGAACACTCATGTTTGTACTTGTGGAGCGCCCCCAGACGCAGGGCAGTGAGGTACTCGGTACCGGGTCCCTCTGTCTCAGTTCTGGGGATGTCACGGTGGCCCGACCCGGCCCGTGGCCCTGCTAAGGTGATGAAAATTTGTCAAGTGTTCGTGACGCCACCTGTGGTATTCGGTCAGGGTGACCGACACTGCTAGGGTTCCACTGGGGTGATGGAATGGCAGCTAGATGGTATACCTTCCCACAGGTGAAGTATGTCCCCAGGGCTTCCCTTGATGAGTAGATAGTAATGGTGTAGGTCGCAGTAAATGACGAAGACACAGGGTTGCAGTCTCTTTACCTTTTTACTGAAGGCTTCGGCATCCACCATCCAGAGCACTGCTAACAGGGCTGGCTGAGACCGGCCGGTCCGAAGGCACATCCAGAGTTCCCTTTGCAGGTGGAAATCAGTAGCCTTCCTACTAGCGCCTGTGTGTTGTAGTACTTCCCTGCTGAGCACCACGGGATAGTCCTCACAACTGTCGTGTATGTTTCTGTTTCTCTCTCTACGTCCCCCAGATGATATGGATAGGACGCACCCGTATGACGGGGTAGGCCTGGAGCTATGTTATAGGGACCTGTTGTGAATTCCGTTCTCGGACTCCCTCCTGTGGTCATGAATGGTACTTTGGTTAGTTCTGCTCTTGGACTCCCTCTGGTGGCTTAGAGCGGAACTGCTGGTCACTGAGGTTGGTTTTGTCAGCTGCTCTCGTTTATTGCTATGCTGCCTTCCCTATTTAACTCCACTTAGATCGTTACTTCATGCCAGCTATCAATGTTTCAGTATTGGTTCAGATCTCTCTTGGACTTCTCTGAGGACCTGTCTACTCCAGCAGAAGCTAAGTCTTTGCTAGTTCATTTGTTGTTACTGCTTCCTGAATATATTTCTTAGTACTGCTAATTTCTAGTCCAGCTTGCTATCATGATATTCCCTTGCTAGCTGGAAGCTCTGGGGTGCAGAGTGGCACCTCCACACCGTGAGTCGGTGTGGGGAGTCTTTTTGCTTACTCTGCATGGTTTTTTGTAGTCTTTTGTGCTGACCGCATAGTTCCCTTTTCTATCCTCTGACTATTTAGTGAAGTCTGGGCTCCTTTGCTAAAACCTGTTTCATTCCTGTGTTTGTGACTTTCCTCTTAACTCACAGTCAATATATGTGGGGGGCTGCCTTTACCTTTGGGGAATTTCTCTGAGGCAAGGTTAGGCTTCTATTTCTATCTTTAGGGGTAGTTAGCTCTTAGGCTGTGAAGAGGCGTCTAGGGAGAGTTAGGTACGCTCCACGGCTATTTCTAGTGTGTGTGATAGGAGTAGAGTTTGCGGTCAGCAGAGTTCCCACTTTCCCAGAGCTTGTTCCGATTACTAGTTTACTCATCAGGTCATTCCGGGTGCTCCTAACCACCAGGCCCATAACAGTACAGCTGGCCTACAAAGTGTTAATGCATCTCAAAAGAGGGATAAGAGAAGTTCTGAACCCATTTTTTTTTCTTTGCAGTGTGTTTTGTCTCTCTTTTCCCCTTAATCTCTGGGTGGTTCAGGACTCAGGTGTAGATATGGATATTCAAGGTCTGTCCTCTTGTGTGGATCATCTCACTGCAAGAGTACAAAGCATTCAAGATTATGTAGTTCAGAATCCGATGTTAGAACTAGTGTTGAGTAGTGTTGAGCGATACTTTCCGATATCGGAAAGTATCGGTATCGGAAAGTATCGGCCGATACCGTCAAAATATCGGATCCAATCCGATACCGATACCCGATCCCAATGCAAGTCAATGGGACGAAAATATCGGAATTAAAATAAACCCTTTATAAACTTGTAGGTTCATTCTACATGAAGGAAAACAACTAAGAATAATGTAGGATGTATTGGGGGATGTGGCGGAGACATTAAAGGCACAGAGGTTTAGCCCAATGTAATAGAATAGCAGGTTTTTGTTTTTTTTTTATGACGTTCGGCGGTAGAAAGATTTAGACTATGTTAATTTTTTTTTATTTTGTCAGATATTGATGTTTCACTACTTCCACGCCCTTCACCTTCTTTTTTACTTCTCCCACACTTTCTTCTTCATTATCCTCATCATCAGCTTCTTTGACATCAACTTCTTCACCTTATTCATCTTCTTCATCTTCTACCTATTATTTTTTTGGTTACATTGTTCATATTCTTTTTATTTTACTATTATCTTCATCATATTCTACTTCTTCATCATATTCTTATTTGTGACAGGCATTCCCGTAGTTGTTATCTATAAAAGTTTGAAGATTACACCTTCCGTTCTGCCTGTCACAAAACAGTTACATTTGTCCGCGTTCAGTTTGGCCTGCAGCATCAGGCTTTATCCAGGGGCACCACGAGGAGGAACGGACTCACCCCCATACACTGCTTAGTCTTCTTCTGCTTATAATTTAGATAATATTTTTTGCTCTGATATTTAGTGTTATGCTTAATGTTCTTCTGCTCTTTGTTCTGCAGCCTCTTGTTCTTCTGCTTCTCGGTCTTCCAGGTCGTCGTCGTCTCCAGGGTCGTCGTCTCCGGGGTCGTCGTCATCGGGGTGGTCTTCAGGGTCGTCGTCTCCGGGGTCGTCGTCATCGGGGTGGTCTTCGGGGTCATCGTCTCCAGGGTCGTCGTCATCACAGTGGTTGTCGTCTCTGGTGTCGTCGTCATCTTAGGGGTGGTCTTCCGGGTCATCGTGTTTAGTCTCTTGAACTTGGAAATGTAGCAGAAGGTACAAGAAGGCTGAGAAAATGCCGAGAACCAGCTGATGGAACTGGAACTCGGATGGCTACCCGAAGGTCCAAGAGCCAATGGAACTACCGAGGACCAGCTGACGTTACTGGAACCCGGTTACTAAGCAGGAGGTACCCGTGCCTGAAAGCACTACCAAGGACCACCTGACGTTGGTGGAACTCGGATACCCAGAGGGAGGCACCTAAGCCAAAGGCTCTGCCCGGAACCAGCTGACGGTACTGGAACCAGGATGGGGAGCAGAAGGTACAAGAGCAAAAGACACTGCCGAGAACCAGCTGACGGTGCTGGAACCCGGATGGGTAGCCGAAGGTCCAAGAGCCAATGGAACTACCGAGGACCAGCTGACGTTACTGGAACCCGGTTACTAAGCAGGAGGTACCCGTGCCTGAAAGCACTACCAAGGACCACCTGACGTTGGTGGAACTCGGATACCCAGAGGGAGGCACCTAAGCCAAAGGCTCTGCCCGGAACCAGCTGACGGTACTGGAACCAGGATGGGGAGCAGAAGGTACAAGAGCAAGTGTCTGCGTGGCTTTTGCAGGACACGATGCCGGCTGCACAGCAGGGGAACAGCTGGCGGTGCTGAACCCCACTGACACATTGGCTGGTGTTTTTCTCTGTGCAGCTAGCAGTACCGGGCCCCAACTGGCGGTGTTGGAGCCCGGGGTCAGCAGGAGGAGGAGATGGAGCAGAGTGTAGGCCGAAGCCTGCACTGGCGGCAGCTTTTGGGTCTGTTGTGCCTGCGTGGCAGTTGCAGGACACGTTGCCGGCTGCACAGCAGGGGAACAGCTGGCGGTGCTGAACCCCACTGACACATTGGCTGGTGTTTTTCTCTGTGCAGCTAGCAGTACCGGGCCCCAACTGGCGGTGTTGGAGCCCAGGGCTCTGCAGGGGGAGCAGAGTGTAGGCCGAAGCCTAATTGAACCAATTTCAAAGGTAACCTTTAACCCCCCCTCAGGGGTTACAAAGTAGAAGAGCCACAGCTTATGCAGTAGTAGTGCTGCACAAGTCAAAGGTTGCTCTTTTAATTTCGCTCCTTGCACACGCTGAATGAAACACGTATAACATTTAGCCCTTTAAACAGTCAAACTGTGTTGGAGGCGCGAGTTCCCTTTGTAATGAGACGCAGCACAGATGTCAAGAATCCCACCTTGGTGCTGGGTGCAGCCTCCTGAGCGTTGTTATTTGCTGTACAGGAGTCTGCGCTGTCGTGTGATCCCCTGGCCTAGCGCTGTTAGCGCTGCCCATGTTCTGGCATCATTTAATGTCGGCCGGTGCGGTTCGCGATGACCATGAATCCCAGCCCCGCAGTGTCTTAACTGTCATGATTCTCAATGGCGAGAGAACATAGCCCAGCATATATGAGAACTAGCTCTTGGAAGATGGAAACTATACTGACCATGAACTAAACCTGCCGCACAACTAGAAGTGGCCGGGTAGCATGCCTACGTTTTTTATCCCTAGATGCCCAGCGCCAGCCGGAGAACTACCTAATCCTAGCAGAGGAAAAGACAGTCCTGGCTCACCTCTAGAGAAATTTTCCCAAAAGGCAGACAGAGGCCCCCACATATATTGGCGGTGATTTTAGATGAAATGACAAACGTAGTATGAAAATAGGTTTAGCAAAATCGAGGTCCGCTTACTAGATAGCATGAAGACAGAAAGGGCACTTTCATGGTCAGCAGAAAACCCTATCAAAACACCATCCAGAAATTACTTTAAGACTCTAGCATTAACTCATAACACCAGAGTGGCAATTTCTGCTCACAAGAGCTTTCCAGACACAGTAACGAAACAGCAGCTGTGAACAGGAACAAAATGCAAAAACACACAAGGACAAAAGTCCAACTTAGCTAGGAGTTGTCTAGTAGCAGGAACATGCACAGAAGGCTTCTGATTACATTGTTGACCGGCATGAAACTGACAGAGGAGCAAGGTTATATAGCGACTCCCACATCCTGATAGGAGCAGGTGAACAGAGGGGATGATGCACACAAGTACAATTCCACAAGTGGCCACCGGGGGAGCCCAGAATCCAATTTCACAACAGTACCCCCCCCTCAAGGAGGGGGCACCGAACCCTCACCAGAACCACCAGGGCGATCAGGATGAGCCCTATGAAAGGCACGGACAAGATCGGAGGCATGAACATCAGAGGCAGTGACCCAAGAATTATCCTCCTGACCGTATCCCTTCCATTTGACCAGATACTGGAGTTTCCGTCTGGAAACACGAGAGTCTAAGATCTTTTCCACAACGTACTCCAACTCACCCTCAACCAACACCGGAGCAGGAGGCTCAACGGAAGGCACAGCCGGTACCTCATACCTGCGCAACAATGACCGATGAAAAACATTATGAATCGAAAAGGATGCAGGGAGGTCCAAACGGAAGGACACAGGGTTAAGAATCTCCAATATCTTGTACGGGCCGATGAACCGAGGCTTAAACTTAGGAGAAGAAACCCTCATAGGGACAAAACGAGAAGACAACCACACCAAGTCCCCAACACAAA
This sequence comes from Ranitomeya variabilis, assembly GCF_051348905.1. Classification (NCBI taxonomy): domain Eukaryota; kingdom Metazoa; phylum Chordata; class Amphibia; order Anura; family Dendrobatidae; genus Ranitomeya; species Ranitomeya variabilis. The sequence continues at coordinate 682,159,246 of NC_135232.1, read as the reverse complement.
GCCGAGGACCAACACGACGACGGCGGTTGGCAAAAAGCTGAGTCTTCTCCTGGGACAACTTCAAATTGTCCACCACCTGCCCCCAAATCTGATGCAACCTCTCCACCACAGCATCCACTCCAGGACAATCCGAAGATTCCACTTGACCGGAGGAAAATCGAGGATGAAACCCCGAATTACAGAAAAACGGGGACACCAAGGTGGCAGAGCTGGCCCGATTATTGAGGGCGAACTCCGCCAAAGGCAAAAAAGCAACCCAATCATCCTGATCCGCAGACACAAAACACCTCAAATATGTCTCCAAGGTCTGATTAGTCCGCTCGGTCTGGCCATTAGTCTGAGGATGGAAAGCAGACGAAAAAGACAAATCTATGCCCATCCTAGCACAGAATGCCCGCCAAAATCTAGACACGAATTGGGTCCCTCTGTCAGAAACGATATTCTCCGGAATACCATGCAAACGAACAACATTTTGAAAAAACAGAGGAACCAACTCGGAAGAAGAAGGCAACTTAGGCAAGGGAACCAGATGGACCATTTTAGAGAAACGGTCACACACCACCCAGATGACAGACATCTTCTGAGAAACAGGCAGATCCGAAATAAAATCCATCGAGATGTGCGTCCAAGGCCTCTTCGGGATAGGCAAGGGTAACAACAATCCACTAGCCCGAGAACAACAAGGCTTGGCCCGAGCACAAACGTCACAAGACTGCACAAAGCCTCGCACATCTCGTGACAGGGAAGGCCACCAGAAGGACCTTGCCACCAAATCCCTGGTACCAAAGATTCCAGGATGACCTGCCAACGCAGAAGAATGAACCTCAGAGATGACTCTACTGGTCCAATCATCAGGAACAAACAGTCTACCAGGTGGGCAACGATCAGGTCTATCCGCCTGAAACTCCTGCAAGGCCCGCCGCAGGTCTGGAGAAACGGCAGACAATATCACTCCATTTTTAAGGATACCTGTGGGCTCAGAATTACCAGGGGAGTCAGGCTCAAAACTCCTAGAAAGGGCATCCGCCTTAACATTCTTAGAACCCGGTAGGTAAGACACCACAAAATTAAACCGAGAGAAAAACAACGACCAGCGCGCCTGTCTAGGATTCAGGCGCCTGGCAGACTCAAGGTAAATTAAATTTTTGTGGTCAGTCAATACCACCACCTGATGTCTGGCCCCCTCAAGCCAGTGACGCCACTCCTCAAAAGCCCACTTCATGGCCAAAAGCTCCCGATTCCCAATATCATAATTCCGCTCGGCGGGCGAAAATTTACGGGAAAAAAAGGCACAAGGTCTCATCACGGAGCAGTCGGAACTTCTCTGCGACAACACCGCCCCAGCTCCGATTTCAGAAGCGTCGACCTCAACCTGAAAAGGAAGAGCAACATCAGGCTGACGCAACACTGGGGCGGAAGAAAAGCGGCGCTTGAGCTCCCGAAAGGCCTCCACAGCATCAGGGGACCAATCAGCAACATCAGCACCCTTCTTAGTCAAATCAGTCAATGGTTTTACAACATCAGAAAAACCAGCAATAAATCGACGATAAAAGTTAGCAAAGCCCAAAAATTTCTGAAGACTCTTAAGAGAAGAGGGTTGCGTCCAATCACCAATAGCCTGAACCTTGACAGGATCCATCTCGATGGAAGAGGGGGAAAAAATGTATCCCAAGAAGGAAATCTTTTGAACCCCAAAAACACACTTAGAACCCTTCACACACAAGGAATTAGACCGCAAAACCTGAAAAACCCTCCTGACCTGCTGGACATGAGAGTCCCAGTCATCCGAAAAAATCAGAATATCATCCAGATACACAATCATAAATTTATCCAAATAATCGCGGAAAATGTCATGCATAAAGGACTGGAAGACTGAAGGGGCATTTGAAAGACCAAAAGGCATCACCAAATACTCAAAATGGCCCTCGGGCGTATTAAATGCGGTTTTCCACTCATCCCCCTGCTTGATTCGCACCAAATTATACGCCCCACGGAGATCAATCTTAGAGAACCACTTGGCCCCCTTTATACGAGCAAACAAATCAGTAAGCAGTGGTAACGGATATTGATATTTAACCGTGATTTTATTCAAAAGTCGATAATCAATACACGGCCTCAAAGAGCCGTCTTTCTTAGACACAAAGAAAAAACCGGCTCCTAAGGGAGATGACGAAGGACGAATATGTCCCTTTTCCAAGGACTCCTTTATATATTCTCGCATAGCCGCGTGTTCAGGCACAGACAGATTAAATAAACGACCCTTAGGGTATTTACTACCCGGGATCAAGTCTATGGCACAATCGCACTCCCGGTGCGGAGGTAGTGAACCAACCTTGGGTTCTTCAAAAACGTCACGAAAGTCAGACAAGAATTCAGGAATCTCAGAGGGAATAGATGATGAAATGGAAACCAAAGGTACGTCCCCATGAGTTCCTTTACATCCCCAGCTTAACACAGACATAGCTCTCCAGTCGAGGACTGGGTTATGAGATTGCAGCCATGGCAATCCCAGCACCAAAACATCATGTAGATTATACAGCACCAGAAAGCGAATAACCTCCTGGTGATCCGGATTAACACGCATAGTCACTTGTGTCCAGTATTGTGGTTTATTACTAGCCAATGGGGTGGAGTCAATCCCTTTCAGAGGTATCGGAGCCTCCAATGGCTCCAAATCATACCCACAGCGTTTGGCAAAGGACCAATCCATAAGACTCAAAGCAGCGCCAGAGTCGACATAGGCGTCCGCGGTAATAGATGACAAAGAACAAATCAGGGTCACAGATAGAATAAACTTAGACTGTAAAGTGCTAATTGAAACAGACTTGTCAGGCTTCTTAGTACGCTTAAAGCATGCTGATATAACATGAGTTGAATCACCACAATAGAAGCACAACCCATTTTTTCGTCTAAAATTCTGCCGCTCGCTTCTGGACAGAATTCTATCACATTGCATATTTTCTGGCGTTTTCTCAGTAGACACCGCCAAATGGTGCACAGGTTTGCGCTCCCGCAGACGCCTATCGATCTGAATAGCCATCGTCATGGACTCATTCAGACTCGCAGGCACAGGGAACCCCACCATAACATCCTTAATGGCATCAGAGAGACCTTCTCTGAAAATCGCCGCCAGGGCGCACTCATTCCACTGAGTAAGCACAGACCATTTGCGGAATTTTTGGCAGTATATTTCAGCTTCATCTTGCCCCTGAGACAAGGACATCAAGGCCTTTTCCGCCTGAAGCTCTAAATGAGGTTCCTCATAAAGCAACCCCAAGGCCAGAAAAAACGCATCCACATTGAGCAACGCAGGATCCCCTGGTGCCAATGCAAAAGCCCAGTCCTGAGGGTCGCCCCGGAGCAAGGAAATTACAATCCTGACCTGCTGTGCAGGGTCTCCGGCAGAGCGAGACTTCAGGGACAAAAACAATTTGCAATTATTTTTAAAATTTTGAAAGTGAGATCTATTCCCCGAGAAGAATTCAGGCAAAGGAATTCTAGGCTCAGACATAGGTGCATGAACAACAAAATCTTGCAAATTTTGTACCTTTGTGGCGAGATTATTCAAACCTGTAGCTACACTCTGAAGATCCATTTGAAACAGGTGAACACAGAGCCATTCAAGGATTAGAAGGAGAGAAAGAGAGGAAGGCTGCAGCATAGGCAAACTAGCAAGTGATTCAATTAAGAGCACACTCAGAACTAGAGGAAAAAAAAAAAAAAAAAAAAATTGTAGCAGACTTCTTTTTTCTCTCCTTTCTCAGCCAGTAATTTAACCCTTTTTTGGGCCGGTCAAACTGTCATGATTCTCAATGGCGAGAGAACATAGCCCAGCATATATGAGAACTAGCTCTTGGAAGATGGAAACTATACTGACCATGAACTAAACCTGCCGCACAACTAGAAGTGGCCGGGTAGCATGCCTACGTTTTTTATCCCTAGATGCCCAGCGCCAGCCGGAGAACTACCTAATCCTAGCAGAGGAAAAGACAGTCCTGGCTCACCTCTAGAGAAATTTTCCCAAAAGGCAGACAGAGGCCCCCACATATATTGGCGGTGATTTTAGATGAAATGACAAACGTAGTATGAAAATAGGTTTAGCAAAATCGAGGTCCGCTTACTAGATAGCATGAAGACAGAAAGGGCACTTTCATGGTCAGCAGAAAACCCTATCAAAACACCATCCAGAAATTACTTTAAGACTCTAGCATTAACTCATAACACCAGAGTGGCAATTTCTGCTCACAAGAGCTTTCCAGACACAGTAACGAAACAGCAGCTGTGAACAGGAACAAAATGCAAAAACACACAAGGACAAAAGTCCAACTTAGCTAGGAGTTGTCTAGTAGCAGGAACATGCACAGAAGGCTTCTGATTACATTGTTGACCGGCATGAAACTGACAGAGGAGCAAGGTTATATAGCGACTCCCACATCCTGATAGGAGCAGGTGAACAGAGGGGATGATGCACACAAGTACAATTCCACAAGTGGCCACCGGGGGAGCCCAGAATCCAATTTCACAACACTTAACATTGTTAAAACACTGCGGGGCTGGGATTCAGGGCCTGGCGCAGCACATATGTTCGCCTCTGACACTCGGGTCCTTACACCCGCTTCAGACTGTGTGGCGTCATCTGATCCCTTATCGCATGCCACGGCCATGAAGCCGCACAGTCCGCAGAAGGCGGAAGGAGATGAGGGACAGGCGAACTGATGCACTGATCATGCCCGTCAATCACACCCTCGCAGTCCCAATAAATAAGACAA